>NC_134355.1:140739033-141067961 GCF_048569485.1 Anomaloglossus baeobatrachus
TCGCTTTCTGTCTGTGTGTCTGTCTCTGTCAGTGTGTCTGTATCTTTCCCTGTCTGTCTGTCTGTGTCTATCTCTCTGTCTGTCTCTGTATCAGTCTCTCTGTCTGTCTCTCTAGCTCTGTGTCTGTCTATCTCATTCCAGGTCTGTCTTTTTCCCACTCTGTCTCTTTTACCCCTCTGTCTCTTGTCTCCCTCTGTCTCTTTCCCGCCCTATGTCTCTTTCCCCCTCTGTCTCTTTTATCCTCTGTCTCTTTCCCCCTCTATCTCATTCTCCCTCTGCCTCTTTCCCCTCTGTTTCTTTCCCCTTTGTCTATTTCCCCCTCTGTCTATTTCCCCCTCTGTCTCTTTCCCCCTCTGTCTCTTTTCCCCTCTGTCTCTTTTATCCCTCTGTCTATTTCACCCTCTGTCTCTTTCCCCCTCTGTCTCTTTGACTGTCTTCTCTCTCTCTGTCTCTTTCCTAGTCTCTGTCTGTTCTTATGTCTGTCTCTTTCTGTCTCTCTCAATCCGTCTCTCCACCGACATCTTATTACCTCACACATAAGCTTCTTATACTAACAATTTATTTGGCTCCTATAACAACTAATCACAGCTCCTATTAATAAGCTGTTGCTCCTATCTCCATTAACTTTATTGGAGACAGGATTTTTGGAGAGTAACTGTAAAGCGCGGGGTTAAATTTTCCTGTCAAAACATAGTCTATGACGTTCCCTGAGTCACATGGTGTTACGGGGGGCTGTCTGATAATAACGTAAAGGAGTATCAGACAGTCAGGGTCCACCGTGCAAAGACTTTGCTGCAGACTATGGCAGAGAGCAATACCTCTGTTAACTCACAGAAGGATATAATAAGTAAGTAAAGCAATTCCTCCCTTACTTGGAGGGTGTGTGGAATGATCTCTGTTAATAATCACAGAGACAAAGGCAATGTGTGCGAAATGGCACCTACCTAGGTCCGCTCTTCTAGTGGTGCAAAAGAGACGAACAGCAGCGTAAGCCGCACAAAGCTCCTACCTGCGTTCGCTCCACTAGTGTGCGAGGACACGAACCACTAGATATGGCACCTGCCTAGGTCCGCTCTTCTAGTGGTGCAAAAGAGACAAACAGCAGCGTAAGCCGCACAAAGCTCCTACCTCTGTTCGCTCCCCTAGTGTGCGAGGATACGAACAACTGCCAGACGCAGTATAAGGAACGTTACCCTAGTGGCAACGTCCACCTACGAGTCAAATCACAAGGCCCAGCCAGACCATGTGCCTCAGGCACCTGCCTATGTCCGCTCCCCTAAGAGGTAAGGATACGGACAGCAGCCGAAGCTGTAAGGTATAAGAACGCTAGCCTGCCGGTAGCGCTCACCTAGCATAGACAGAGGAATGCCTAGAGGAACGTGCACAGGGCGTCTACCCTCATGCATGAACCAAGAGGACTGAGCGCCATGCGGCGTGTGTCAGAGTCTTATATAGACTCTGTGCCTCATCCAAGATGGAGGACACCAGAGCCAATCCGCTGCCAGAACGACAAGA
Source organism: Anomaloglossus baeobatrachus (assembly GCF_048569485.1). Taxonomy (NCBI): domain Eukaryota; kingdom Metazoa; phylum Chordata; class Amphibia; order Anura; family Aromobatidae; genus Anomaloglossus; species Anomaloglossus baeobatrachus. Next base: position 140,740,549 of record NC_134355.1, read on the forward strand.
GTGACGTCATTCTGGCCTATCACCGAGCAAGGCGTCACAAGCACATGACCAGCGACCAATCGGCATAGAAGGTGTCAGAGACAAGTGACCTCGTGTCAGCGATGATGTCACCCGCACATGTGCAATGGCTCCAAGATAGGACTTAGTCTCCAGCGCTCGCACATGTGCAGTAGCAAGAAATCTGGACTTAGTCTCCAGCGCTCGCACATGTGCAGTAGCAAGAAATCTGGACTTAGTCTCCAGCGCTCGCACATGTGCAGTAGCAAGAAATCTGGACATAGTCTCCAGTGCTCGCAGCAACCGTAACAGTACCTCCCCCTCAAGGGCCCCCCTCCCAGCGACGCAGGTAATCGGCAACTAAGTCGGGAGCATGGACAGCCTCCTCAGGCTCCCAAGAGCGATGTTCCGGGCCATAACCCTCCCAATCTATCAAGAAGAACCTGCGCCCTCTAACCATCTTAGAACCAACTATGGCTCGTACCTCATAGCTAGAGCGAGAGGAATCAGAGGCAGGAGAGTGCACTTCACGAGCGTGAGGTAAAATAGCCGGCTTTAGCAGTGAGACATGGAATTTGTCATGAATCCTAAGATGGACGGGTAACTTCAATTGGTAGACTACAGGATTTACCTGTCGAAGAACCTCATAAGGACCCAGGAAGCGAGGAGCAAATTTGACAGAGCTCACTCTAAGTCTCACGTGTCTTGCAGAGAGCCACACAAAGTCCCCTGGAGAAAAGACAGGAGCCGGGCGACGAAACCGATCGGACACTGTCTTCATACGGTCCTTAGCTGCTTGGATCGACTCTTGAGTCCGATCCCAAACCTCTCTGGCATTAGTTGCCCAGTCGGCCACAAGAGGAGGAGGTGCAGCAGCGGGAAACGGTACCGGTACCCTAGGGTGTTGCCCATTATTGCGTACAAACGGTGTCTGCCCAGTGGCCTCAGCCAGCGAATTGTTAAGGGCAAATTCTGCCCAGGGTAGGAGGGAGGACCAGTTATCGTGGTTCTCAGCAACAAAGTGTCGAAGGTATATAATCATAGATTGATTGGTACGCTCAACCAAACCATTGGTCTCCGGATGGTATGCCGAAGAGAGATTCAACTCAATTTGCAGAAGGCTACAAAGATCTCGCCAGAAACGGGAAGTAAATTGCGGGCCTCTATCACAAATGATACGATCTGGCATCCCGTGAAGCCTAAAGACATGCTTGAGGAATAGTTTGGCTAGTACCCTGGAAGATGGGATTCTTGATAACGGTACGAGATGAACCATCCGGGAGAAATGGTCCGTAATGACCCACACAAATCTATGTCCCTGTGAACATGGAAGATCACCCACAAAGTCCATGCCTACCACCTCCCATGGTCTATCTGGCACTAGTAAAGGATGCAAGAGCCCAGCCGGTCTCTGCCGTGATGGACGGTTGCGAGCACACGAGTAGCAGGAACCGACATATCTCTTGACGTGGCTGGCTAAGTGTGGCCACCAATACCACCTCTCCAGTAACTCTCGTGTCCGCCTAATACCAAAATGCCCACCCACCTTTGAGGTGTGGGCCCATGACAGTATATCATTCTGTCGATCAGGCGGAACAAAGGTCTTGCCCGGTGGGATTTGGTCTAACGTCACAGGGGAGAGCGTATGAAAAACCCTGGAGGGAAGGATAAGACGAGGTTCGTCAATCTCTTCCTGGGTAGAAAGCATAGAGCGAGACAGGGCGTCTGCCTTGTTATTCTTACTCCCAGACAGATAGTTGATGGAGAAGTGAAAGCGGGAGAAAAACAAGGACCAGCGGGCTTGGCGAGGATTCAGACGCTGAGCGGTTTGTAAGTACGTCAGATTCTTATGGTCTGTATAGACCTGGAAAGGATGTTTCGCTCCTTCCAGCAAGTGACGCCACTCCTCCAAGGCTAATCTCAAGGCGAGCAGTTCCCTATCCCCAATGGTATAGTTTCTCTCTGCCGGTGAAAAGGTTTTCGCAAAGAAGAAACACGGCCTTTTTCTACCTGCACCGTTCTTTTGATACAAGACCGCACCAGCACCCACTGAAGAGGCATCAACCTCTAAGAGGAAGGGCTTACTCTCATCGGGTCTTTGAAGAACGGGAGCAGTTGAAAAGTGTCTTTTTACTGCCTCAAAAGCCTGAGATGTTTCAGTAGACCAGGCTTTGGGATTAGCACCTTTCTTAGTCAAGGCCACCAAAGGGGCCACCAAAGTAGAAAAATGGGGTATGAACTGCCTGTAATAATTTATGAATCCTAAGAAGCGTTGCACCGCCCTCAAGGAATGAGGTTCGGACCATTGCAGGACAGCAGAGAGCTTCGCAGGATCCATAGCCAGGCCCTCTTGTGAGATAATGTAACCCAAAAAAGGCAATGAGGACTGCTCGAATACACATTTCTCGAGTTTAGCAAACAATGAGTGCTCCCTTAAACGGGAAAGGACACGAACGACATCCTGACGATGAGTCTCCAGATCAGGAGAAAAAATCAGGATGTCGTCCAGATACACCACTACTGAGGATAACAGTAAATCCCTGAACACATCGTTTACGAAGTCCTGAAATACTGCGGGTGCATTACATAATCCAAAAGGCATGACGAGGTATTCATAGTGACCGTCTCGGGTGTTAAAAGCGGTCTTCCATTCGTCACCCTTTCGAATTCGTACCAAGTTATACGCACCCCACAGATCCAACTTTGTAAAAACTTGAGCTCCTCTCAGTCTGTCAAAGAGCTCCGAAATTAAAGGTAATGGGTATTTGTTCTTTATTGTGATTGCGTTGAGACCCCTGTAATCTATGCAGGGACGCAAATCACCCTCTTTCTTCCGAACAAAGAAAAACCCAGCTCCCGCGGGAGAGACAGACTTACGAATGAACCCCTTCTCTAAACTCTCTCTTATATAGGTCGACATGGCCTCCGACTCAGGTATCGACAGGGGGTAAACCCTGCCTTTAGGTGGAACCGAACCTTGGATAAGGTCTATGGCACAGTCATACGGCCTATGGGGTGGAAGAACCTCAGCACCCTGTTTGGAGAACACGTCAGCGAAATCCAGATAGGGTGTAGGTATGGGAGAGAGATCAGTAGATGCAACCGCAATGACCTTAGGTGGTAAGGGAAGACATCGGGACTGACATTTCGAACCCCAACTAATAATGCTGTCAGACTCCCAGTCAATGTGAGGAGCAAGAGTCCGAAGCCATGGGAGACCCAGAAGGACGTCGTCTATACCCTCAGGCAAAACAAGAAAAGAAATCTCCTCTATGTGACCCTGAAACAGGGAAAGGCGCAAGGGAACTGTCCTCAATGTAATGGAGTCAGACAACATAGTTCCATTAACAACACGGACAGGAATAGGCGCCTCTAACATGATAGAGGGAATATTGTGTCCCTTTACAAATCCTGAGGACACAAAAGTCCCGTCAGCTCCGGAATCCACAAAAGCCATAATAGGCCATGTATTCTCAGATAACGAGAGCTGACCTGGGATACAACACTTAGAGGGTGCAGAAGACGTCTCTAGTAACCCCCCTCTAATGGTTACTAGGCCAGGGAGTTTCCCTGACGACTAGGACACTTGTTGGCATAGTGCCCAGCCTGACGACATACGTAACATATAGGAGGACCAGACTTGCGTAGTCTGGAGGATGTATGACCTAACTCCATAGGAGTGGGAGATGTTTCAGATGCTGAGGAAGATGGTAGTGGACCCTCAACAACTGGAATAGCCCGAGGCTTAGGGCGTGAGGAAGAGACCTCCAGTCTACGTTCCTTATGGCGTACATCGATCCTCGTTGCTACTGTGATCAAGTCCTCCAGAGAAGCAGAGACCTCACGAGTAGCAAGAGCATCCTTGACATAGCCTGCCAACCCTCTCCAGAAGATAGGAATCAACACCTTCTCTGGCCAATCTAGTTCTGCCACCAGAGTTCTAAAAGCAATGGCATAAGAACTAGTGGATAACGAACCCTGAGATAGATCTAACAGTCTCAGGGCCGCATCATGGGTAACCTGCGGACCCATGAATACCGCCTTAAGAGCATCAAGAAAGTCTTGATGTCTCAGAGTAACCACATCAGAGCGCTCCCATAGGGGAGTCGCCCATTCTAAGGCTTTGTCCTGAAGTAAGGAGATGATAAAGCCTACTCTAGACCTCTCCGTAGAGAAGCGAGAAGAGTTGACCTCTAGGTGTATCTGACACTGACTAATGAAACCACGACATGATCTGGCATCGCCAGAATATCTGTTTGGCAGAGCAAGTCGAGGATCATGTGCAGCTGTCACCATGGTCTGAGGTTTATCCTCTATACTCTTGAGCCGTGACTCAAGTACTTGTATGTAATGGTGTAACTGCTGATATTCTGCCATAACTGCCAGACCCTTGGCTCAGTCCTAATGTTACGGGGGGCTGTCTGATAATAACGTAAAGGAGTATCAGACAGTCAGGGTCCACCGTGCAAAGACTTTGCTGCAGACTATGGCAGAGAGCAATACCTCTGTTAACTCACAGAAGGATATAATAAGTAAGTAAAGCAATTCCTCCCTTACTTGGAGGGTGTGTGGAATGATCTCTGTTAATAATCACAGAGACAAAGGCAATGTGTGCGAAATGGCACCTACCTAGGTCCGCTCTTCTAGTGGTGCAAAAGAGACGAACAGCAGCGTAAGCCGCACAAAGCTCCTACCTGCGTTCGCTCCACTAGTGTGCGAGGACACGAACCACTAGATATGGCACCTGCCTAGGTCCGCTCTTCTAGTGGTGCAAAAGAGACGAACAGCAGCGTAAGCCGCACAAAGCTCCTACCTCTGTTCGCTCCCCTAGTGTGCGAGGATACGAACAACTGCCAGACGCAGTATAAGGAACGTTACCCTAGCGGCAACGTCCACCTACGAGTCGAATCACAAGGCCCAGCCAGACCATGTGCCTCAGGCACCTGCCTATGTCCGCTCCCCTAAGAGGTAAGGATACGGACAGCAGCCGAAGCTGTAAGGTATAAGAACGCTACCCTGCCGGTAGCGCTCACCTAGCATAGACAGAGGAATGCCTAGAGGAATGTGCACAGGGCGTCTACCCTCATGCATGAACCAAGAGGACTGAGCGCCATGCGGCGTGTGTCAGGGTCTTATATAGACTCTGTGCCTCATCCAAGATGGAGGACACCAGAGCCAATCCGCTGCCAGAACGACAAGAGTGACGTCATGCTGGCCTATCACCGAGCAAGGCGTCACAAGCACATGACCAGCGACCAATCGGCATAGAAGGTGTCAGAGACATGTGACCTCGTGTCAGCGATGATGTCACCCTCACATGTGCAATGGCTCCAAGATAGGACTTAGTCTCCAGCGCTCGCACATGTGCAGTAGCAAGAAATCTGGACTTAGTCTCCAGCGCTCGCACATGTGCAGTAGCAAGAAATCTGGACATAGTCTCCAGTGCTCGCAGCAACCGTAACACATGGGGTGTTTGTGCATAATTTTGTGATTGTAAATGCGATGGTGCGGATTCCTTTAGCGGTCATACACACATACATACATACATACACACACACACATACACTCAGCTTTATTTATTAGATTAGGTCTCACTTTAGCACCATGAGATGTTAAAGGGAACCTGTCAGGTGCAATATGCACCCAGAACCACGAGCAGTTCTGGGTGCATATTGCTAATCCCTGCCTACACTAGCATAGATAAAGAGATCTTAGAAAAGGTATTTCTAAAGATTTTTTACAGTATGCTAATGAGCAAGGGCACTAGCCCCCTGGGCGTTACTTCCCTGGCCAGTCGCTCCCATTAGCATGTTAGTGCACCCCTGTGGGTGTGCTAACATAGTAATGAATGTACAGCGTCATAGGATGATATCCCCGCCGTCATCGCGTTCCACATTGGATTTTGGCTCAATGCTCATGGCCTCGGAGTTTGGAGCTAGGACGTGTACACCCCGCTTCATAGTGCGCATGATCCCAGAACTGCTCAAGGTTCTGGGTACATACTGGACCTGACAGGTTCCCTTTAACTACAGCATTAGTTACTTCCCATTCAAATCAATTGGCTGTCCATGTAATATGCTGTAACTGAGAAATCTCTAATAGGGAGTTTTTAATTACTTCTTCAAAATCAAACAAATGTTTTATACATCTGTACAATGCTAAGAGTATGAATGCGTGTTAAAAGATCCAGTGAGAAAGACAAGTGAAACTGATAAAAGCTGGTTTCACTCTTTGACCTCACATAAAAGTAAAGTGTAGGAGGAAGTTACTATTTCCGTGTCATACTTTCACGTGCATTGCCAGAGAAACATTGCAGCAACTCAAGGCTGTACTATAACTTTAGTATTAAATACAGATATAATGTGCAGTAGAATCTGAATAATACATATAATATTGTTCCTTATATAGCTTTTTATGCCTTTTCCAAGGAGAAATACTCTGCACTTAGCTCGGTTTTATTCTTAGACTGTTAATATTTCTATACACTTAAAAGTTCCTTAGCAGCAGACAATGTGTCACCGCTTACGATCAATAATCACAGTGGAGCCAGTGATTTTTCTCTTTATGACGGGAATTTTTCTCCAAACACCAGCCTTTCAGCAGCTAATATTAACTAAGGTAAGATGTTTCCTGCCTTTTACACTATTTGTGGATACAAGGTTATGTACAGAATATAATTTGATGTTATTTTATACTGCATAACTGTTTGCTTATATTATAACTGCCACATTTTAAAAATGTATTTATTTGAGACTTGTTTACATTTTTTACATTATGCACATCTCTACGATTGTTAATGCAGTGTTAATGCATTTCAATGGAAGGAGTTATACTTTCAAATTTACATAGTTACATAGTTACATATTTGTGGTAGGGCATTCCACAATCTGACTCCTCTAACTGTAAAAGAACCCTTCCCTATTTATCTGCTATAATTACCATTCTTCCATCTGCAGTGAATGCCCCCGGGTCTTTTGTATTGTCTTTGGAAGGAATAAGTCATGTGCCAGTCCTTTATATTGACCACACATGTATTAATACATATAAATGGCATCTCCTCTGAGACATCTTTTTCTAAGCTAATCAAATCTAAAGCGGGCTTTATACGCTACGATATATCTAACGAGATGTCGGCGGGGTCACGTCGTAAGTGACGCACATCCGGCATCGTTAGTGATATCGTAGCTTGTGACAGCTATGAACGAACAGAAATACTCACCTTCTCGTTCATCGTTGACACGTCGCCCATTTTCTAAAAATCGAACGTCCTGTTGTTCATTGTTCCTGAGGCAGCACACATTGCTCCGTGTGACACCCCGGGAACGATGAACTGCAGCTTACCTGCGTCCCGCCGGCAATGCTGAAGGAAGGAGGTGGGCGGGACGTTTACGTCCCGCTCATCTTCGCCCCTCCGCTTCTATTGGCCGGCCACTGTGTGACATCGCTGTGACGCCAAACGTCCCTCCCCCTTCAGGAAGTGGATGTCCACCGCCCACAGCAAGGTTGTTTGAAAGATAAGTGCGTGTGACAGGGGGTTACAACATTGTGCGACACGGGCAACAAATTGCTTGTGCTGCACAAACGATGGGGGCAGGTGCGATCGCAAATGCGATCGCACGAGCAATCGACACATGTAAAGCAGCCTTTACTTTTTTCAACCAACCTCTCATCATATGGGAGGCTTACCAACCCTTGTAATACTCTAGTTAAACTGACTCTTACTTCTGAATAATCTTTCTTAAAATTTGGAGCCCAAAATGGGATTTTATATCCCAGATTTGGTTTTACAAGTGATTTATAGAGGGGGTTGTTACGTTGGAATCATGGGATCTAATCTCTCTTTTTATACACACTAACATATTGTTTGCTTTAGCAGCTGCTGCTTGACATTGAGTGCTGCTGCTCAGCTTACTTATAACCAGAATACCCAAGTCCTTCTCCTGTTCTGTAGTCCCGAGTTTACTTTCATTTAATGTAATGCAGCAATAGGATTACTCTGTCCTAGGTGCATTACATCTGCCCATTTCGAAATCTTATCCAGATCGTTTTGTAATATTGTACTATCAAGTTCAATTTTTAATAACCTACATAGTTTGGTGTTGTCAGTAAAGACAGACACTTTACTCTCAATCCCCTCCAAAAGGTCATTAACAAAAAGGTTAAAAAGAATCTATCCTAGCACCAATCCCTGCGGTGCTCCACTGCTGACTATAGCCCAATTAGAGACTGTACCATTTATGACTACTCTTTCTTTCCTATCTTTTAGCCAATTCTTTACCCAAGGCTGTTATGTGGTACAGTATGGAATTCCTTGGCAAAGTCCAGATAAATCACATCAGCTTCATTAAGAATATCCAGAATTTTACTTACCTCCTCATAGAAACCAAACACATTGGTTAGACACGATTCATCTTACATGAATCCATGCTGGTTGTAAGTTATTATATTATTCTCTAATATATTGTTGCATGTCATCTCATAAAATGCCCTAAAATAAACTTGCAACTGTTACCTTTCTTAAATATTGGTACCATGTCAGCCATTCTCCAATCCTGAGGTATGAACCAATATACAGATACAGCAGTCTTTCAATTACTAAGCTCAATCCCCTCAATATTTGTGGATGAATGCCATCTGGGATTGTCAATGTTTATTTTACTCAGATGCAGGCATACTTCTTCTTGTGTTAAAATAGTTATATCAGGAGGGGGACTTTGATTTTTGCCTTCTTGAATGATACTGATAACAGTGAGTTCCTTGCTGAAAACCAATGAAAATTGCATGTTTATATCTCAGACTTTTCTTTGTCCTATATAATTATTCTGTTATCTTTTAAGGGACCAATATCATCCTTTGTTTTTGTTTTATTATACAGTGCATTGTACTGTCTTATTTATCAATAGTGGTTTCTTTTATTTCTGCTCATTTTATTACCAAAGAGTATAAGGTTTTGACAGGACTCTAGTAATATATCCTTACACTTGCCCTGTTTATGTTTGGTATTCCCAGTTACCATGACATTGTCCCAATGTACATGATTAATGATATAAAAACTGAAATGACAAAAAGGCACAGATGGTGTCTTGCCTGATGGTACCAGATAAAGAATTTAACAGATCCACTAAGCTGATGAGGTTGTGTGAGACACAACCACTACAAAGCATGTGATCAATGCTGGCTGCTGCAGAACCCAAGATAAATGGTGATAGCATGTGAAGATAAAAAGGGTTAAATCCACGCTGCCAGAAGAAGGATAATCACTGAAGATTAGTAGAGATAAAACATGTGATTTTTTTATTATTTAACAAGTAGCTTAATAAAAAATACTTGTTTTATTGCATATTGATCATGTTCTATGGTGTTTTATATGGTGGTCTATTATACTTATATTTTATAGTTGACTAATGACCATTTCTTAAATAATATAGTGCTCCCGATAGCTGTGATGACTCCTTTCCTCCTTGACTTCGTGTCTGTGTTGCAGAGGTGATGTGTCCCTCTGCAGACTTTCAGTCATGCGACCGATGATGTGGAGTCATCATGGTGATAAATGAGGGGATGGTGCCTCTGCCTTTTCCTGTTAAGGTCTGTGGCTGTCTGATCGCTGTATGCATGCGCAGTTTAACTGCGCGATCACTACTCTACCTCTCGGTTTTGGCGATGGGTGGGCAGGATGATTTTCCTGCCCTGCTCTCTAGTGGTCTGGGATAGTCTGGGGGTTGCACACATGTGCAGTGATACTGCACGACTACTATCTTGCCTTTTGGCATCCCTAGGCAGTCATAGTTGCGGGCGCATGGGCGGAAATTTCACTCGACACTCCTGGTCACATGATCGCCTTCCAGGACCTTCATAAAGGTCTCGTTTGACCCTCGGAAGACACATACCACGATTAAGAAGCGGGCGGGTGATCTGTTAAATGGCTGTCGATGCTTAGTGCACTTTTCCCTTTTAATACCTTTTTGTTTCCACACTGCTACTTTGGTAAGAACTTGTTTGTGCCTTGTATTTGACTCTGCATTGGTATTTATCATTAACACTAGAAGTCCCAGAGAGGGGTCATTTAACATTTCTACCTTTGGAACCCAGAGACAGGTCGAATGACCTGAAGGATTTTAGCTAACATCCTATAATCACTAGAGTTGAGCGCGGTTCGCGGTTCGAGGTTCTCCAGTTCTAGGCTCGAGTGATTTTGGGGCCTGTTCTAGATTGAACTAGAACTCGAACTTTTTGCAAAAGCTCGATAGTTCTAGAAACGTTCGAGAACGGTTCTAGCAGCAAAAAAACAGCTAATTCCTAGCTGGCTTTCCGCTGTAATAGTGTGAGTCACTCTGTGACTCACACTATTATGAAATTTCAGTGTATAGTGTGCGGGAACAGCGCCTTCAGATCACTGCTGTTTGTATAATCGCCATTTTTTTTTTTCTCCTTGTCTTCCTTCCCTAAGCGCGCGCGTGTAGTGGGGAGGGCCATTATGTCAGCCAATCCCAGACACACACACAGCCAAGTGGACTTTTAGCTAGAGAAGCAACGGGTGTGATAGGATGTCCATGTCACATGTCCCTGCATTATAAAAACGAGTATCTGCCCATCCGGACACTATTATCTCTTCTGCGTCCTTGGTGTCAGACATCACTGGCGCAGCTCCGTCCTGAGTCCTATCGCCGATACAGCTGGCGCTGGACAGCTTAGGGAGAGCACTTTCTATCAGTCCTTTTAAGGGCTCGTACCGGCAGGGTCAGAGCCATAGGTGACAGGTCCTGAAAACAGAGACAGCGTCTGTGTAGCTAAGGTCAGGGATTTCCTCGCTGCATTTCCCCATTAGGAGCGAATAGAAAGGCAGGCTTCCATTCCTCTACCCAGAGCCCCACAACCCTGGCACTGTACCCTCCTGTCCTCTGCACACTCCAACTCATTATAAATAAGCCATTATACTAGCAAACACTGAGTGTACCTAGTGTCATCCTAAACGTGGCTCTTGGACTTCTGTATAGTCCCAGTAGTGCACAGATATTTGCAGCACGTCTGCCTGCATTGCACACTCAAACTCATTATAACTAAGCCATTATACTAGCAAACACTGAGTGTACCTAGTGTCATCCTAAACGTGGCTGTTGGACTTCTGTATAGTCCCAGTAGTGCACAGATATTTGCAGCACGTCTGCCTGCATTGCACACTCAAACTCATTATAACTAAGCCATTATACTAGCAAACACTGAGTGTACCTAGTGTCATCCTAAACGTGGCTGTTGGACTTCTGTATAGTCCCAGTAGTGCACAGATATTTGCAGTACGTCTGCCTGCATTGCACACTCAAACTCATTGTTACTAAGCCATTATACTAGCAAACACTCAGTGAACCTAGTGGCATCCTAAACGTGGCTATTGGACTTCTGTATAGTCCCACTAGTGCAAAGATATTTGCAGAGCGCGTCTGCCTGCATTGCACACTCAAACTCATTGTTACTAAGCCATTATACTAGCAAACACTCAGTGAACCTAGTGGCATCCTAAACGTGGCAATTGGACTTCTGTATAGTCCCAGTAGTGCACAGATATTTGCAGCATGTCTGCCTGCATTGCACACTCAAACTGATAGTTACTAAGCCATTATACTAGCAAACACTCAGTGAACCTAGTGGCATCCTAAACGTGGCTATTGGACTTCTGTATAGTCCCACTAGTGCAAAGATATTTGCAGCACGTCTGCCTGCATTGCACACTCAAACTAATTGTTACTAAGCCATTATACTAGCAAACACTCAGTGAACCTAGTGGCATCCTAAACGTGGCTATTGGATTTCTGTATAGTCCCACTAGTGCAAAGATATTTGCAGCACGTCTGCCTGCACTGCACACTCAAACTCATTGTTACTAAGCCATTATACTAGCAAACACTGAGGAAACTTAGTGGCATCCTAAAAGTGGCTGTTGGACTTCTGTATTGTCCCACTAGTGCAAAGATATTTGCAGCACGTCTGCCTGCATTGCACACTCAAACTCATTGTTACTAAGCCATTATACTAGCAAACACTGAGGAAACTTAGTGGCATCCTAAAAGTGGCTGTTGGACTTCTGTTTTGTCCCACTAGTGCAAAGATATTTGCAGCACGTCTGCCTGCATTGCACACTCAAACTCATTGTTACTAAGCCATTATACTAGCAAACACTGAGGAAACTTAGTGGCATCCTAAACGTGGCTGTTGGACTTCTGTATTGTCCCACTTGTGCAAAGATATTTGCAGCACGTCTGCCTGCATTGCACACTCAAATTCATTTGTTACTAAGCCATTATACTAGCAAATACTGAGGAAACTTAGTGACATCCTAAACGTGGCTGTTGGACTTCTGTATTTGTCCCACTAGTGCAAAGATATTTGCAGCACGTCTGCCTGCATTGCACACTCAAACTCATTGTTACTAAGCCATTATACTAGCAAACACTCAGTGAACCTAGTGGCATCCTAAATGGGGCTATTGGACTTCTGTATAGTCCCACTAGTGCAAAGATATTTGCAGCACGTCTGCCTGCATTGCACACTCAAACTCATTGTTACTAAGCCATTATACTAGCAAACATTTAGTGAACCTAGTGGCATCCTAAATGGGGCTGTTGGACTTCTGTATAGTCCCACTAGTGCACAGATATTTGCAGCACGTCTGCCTGCATTGCACACTAAAACTCATTGTTACTAATCCATTTTACTAGCAAACACTGAGGAAACTTAGTGGCGTCCTAAACGTGGCTATTGGACTTCTGTATCGTCCCACTAGTGCAAAGATATTTGCAGCACGTCTGCCTGCATTGCACACTCCAACTCATTGTTACTAAGCCATTATACTAGCAAACACTGAGGAAACTTAGTGGCATACAAGAAGTGGCTGTTGTACTCCATTAGTGCCCCACTGGTGCCAAGCTATGTGCAGCACCTCTGCATGACACCCTCCTGCTCTGTTTTTAATAAGCTATAATGATAGCAAAAAATACTGCAACTTAGTGGCATACAAAAAATGCCTGTAGGACTCCTTTATTGTGCCACTTGTGCCAAGCAATCTCAAGCACCTCTGCATTCTACCCTCATGCACATTTTGCTATGCTAATTGTATAGCAAACTCAGGGAATTCCTTGCTGCATTTGATCATTAGGAGGGATAGAAAGTGAGGCTTCTTTTACTGTCCTGGTACCCACAGAACACGGCCAGTGTACCCATCTGTCCACTTTTGCCACACTATTTAATTTGCCCAAAGAGCTGACTCTTTTTCTGACATCCTAAAATTGTCTGGAATACTAAGTTAGTGTTCCTTTGCTGCCAAGCAAGGTACAACACATGTGCATTCTACACTCCTTTCCATTTCTGGAATGCAATTATTAACTGCAGGTAGTCCAGGCAATCTGTGACGAAGGTGCAGGCGTGGATTTAATGTAGCCTGCATCCAATGATGGTTCTCTCGATGTCTGACAGCTCAACATTACCTTCTGTTTCCACTTCCAAAACAAGTGATGACCTGCCAATCACACTCCCTGTTGCGGGTAAAGTAGTGGAGGTTCAGTGTGAAAAACCATGTGTGACTGCTGTCCCCACAGTCACAGAGGATGAAGAGCACACAGATGCACTTGATGGGGCAGGCGGTGGTTGCACAGGCACGCTAGGGCGCATTGTAGCACAGTGAAATTCACATTGCGACTTATGCTTCATTTTAAGTCGTGTACAGGGTGGGCTCCCCAGTATGCAGCAAAACCAGGCAACAGGAAAAGGACTCTAGGCAGTTGGGTTGATAAATGATTGTTTAACTTTACCAAAACAAACAATAAGAACCATGCATACAATTTAAATAATTGAACAATCTATTCTGTTGCCTACTACCTGCTAATCCCTCTGTGTAGCAGTAATTGTGTGTTTGTGCGTGTGTGTGTGTGTGTGTGTGTGTGCGAACACGACTTACCAGTGTCGCATCACAAGAGCTTCCAAGTTATCTACCTAAACATAGACAAAACACATTACCCCCCCTGAATACCCTTGTTAGCTGAAGCCTCGCAGATAATGCAGATGATAACAGTGTGAATGCAAACCACACAGCTCTGCAACACAGTCATGGAAATCTTGAAAAGCAACAGTCAATGCAAACATGTGTTGCTGTCCCTCTATGATTTAAACTGTACATGACAATTTGACAGTGCAGAGGCAGCAAGTCTTATTGTCTATATAGTCGGCCTACCCAAAACAGATATGTGTTTTGCTAATAAAACAAAGTGTTGCGTGCCCGCATTATTGTCTGGGCACAGCCTACCGTACCCGGGTACTGTGATGTCCAGTTGCCCCTTGTGTGTAGTCTGCAACAATGCATGCAATGAACGGCAAATAAGCATATTGCATTGACAGTTGCTAAAGCTGAGCAATACACCTTCACGCTGTCAATTCATATCCATGTGATACTTCATGGAGGAAGTACTCAAAAGTGTGAGTTTTTGCCTTCTACTTACAGATTGTTGACAAATCTTACAGATTCCATGACTTGGGTGATCCTTTGCGATGTCCAAAAATTCACAGGCTAGGAAAGGCTTACAGCCCATGCGACCTGCATAGCCAACACGACTTCTGTTTAGAGTCAAAGTTGTGGTCCAGGATTCAGTTGTTGACGTGCTTCCAGTACTTTGTCTCTGGCCAGGAAGACGCAACGTAACCTCATCGTCAGTAGCATCCTCCTCCACCTCCTCTGCTGACCTCATCGACTGGCTGACTTTGGTTTGACAGTAAGTGTGGTCTCCAACCTCATCAATAACCCTGTGTGTTTTCATTCCCCTCGTCCTGAGTCCTCCGAGACAACCTCTTCCTGCCCTGACCGAATAGTAAAGTTGTCCTTCCAATCAGGTATCTGTGCTCCTCATCATGTTCCCCATTGTCTCAACCAGGAGGATTTACTTTTTAAAAATGAGGGTGTAGATTAGGCTCAGCACCTTCTTCATCGGGGCCTGGATCCCACTCACAAAGCTTCTGGCCATCTGCGCAGATCATTTCCCCTGTCTCATGGAACTCGCTACCTCAACAAGTCAGATTATCTTCTACACACGCAAGCTTCAAACTGAATCTGAAAACTCATCTGTTCAGAAATGACTATAACCTTCAATGACACCACCACCATACATACTTGACGCTCAACCTAAACCACTCCTACTGTCGCCTCCCAAAAATCCTTTAGAATGTAATCCCGCAAGGTCAGGGCCCTCTTCCCTCTGTACCAGTCTGTCTATAGTTACTTGTATACGTATTCTGTATGTAACCCCCTTCTCATGTACAGCACCATGGAATCAATGGTGCTCTATAAATCAATAATAATACAAATAATAATAACTTCCTTGTCTGTACTCATTGCAGCTTTGGAGCAGACCTCTGATTCCCAGGCTATAGTGCGACTGAACAGCTATGCAAACTCAACCATCTCTGTCACCTCATACTCAGCAGGGCTGGTGGAAACTTGAGAGCTGTTAGGAAGCAAGTGCGATTGGATTGACACCACAGAGGAATGGAGTATTTGGGATCTTGAAATTGGGGTGGAGGAGAGGCCACTTTATGGAGCACTTCAGATCCATTGAAGCAGCTGCTGATTTGGCCTCATCTACATTTGTTAGCGATGGTCGTGTCCATGAAAACAGAGATCATATCAGATTATCCATGGGAAGAAGTACACCTGTTCTTTTGGATGGTATTTGTTGTTACAAAACGGTGACGCCTTAAACGCAAGCAGACTGCTGCAGTTTCAGTTGCGCCCAGGCATCAGCTGCCATTTAGGCCTGTGCCTCGGGTTGTCCAGCTGGCTGCTTTCTCTTCCACGTCTAAGTGTGGAGAGGCAGCTAGTGCGCATGCGTGTGCCGATTTACCCCAGCCGCAGCCTAACTCCAGTGTTTCGCCTAGTGAGTATGCTCAGCCTGACTGTGCCATTCCTGAGGCTAAGTCTTCATTTCGGGCTACAGCGCATGCTCCCACACTTAGTGGGAAAAGCCTCTTTGCACAGGTACTTGCACTCCGTGCCGGGTCTAAGTCCTGTGTTGTGCATAGACACCATGCTAAAGCTGATAGTCTTTTTTTAGAGACTGTATTTCATGCAACTGACCATGGTCAGGCACTTACTGCATCAGAGACTAGATCCGGTAATGAACTCTTTGGCCCTGCCCCTGATGTGGGGGGCCCATATAGACCACAGGGCATCAGGTGTCCTGGCGATGTGGCCAGGCCACTCCCAAATGGCTTGCAGAGGCCCGCCCCTATGACTTGTCACCTCATTATTGATGGTCAGACGATGACTGGTGAGGTGTTTGTGTCGTGGCAGCCATGAGGTCATCATTGAAGTTGCGGTTCCAAATAGGATGCTAGTTATGCCACTCATGACGTATCACTCTGCTTTTGTCTCCAGGAGGTGCATTGTGGTCCACCCTGGTTTGGGGCGGACCCAGGTTATAAAAGGGGCTGGAGACAACAAGGAGGTGCGCAGTCTTCTATTATGCTCCGAAAGAGCACACCTCCATGTGTTGAACCCATTGCGGCTTTAGGCCAGAGGTAGGCAGGGATAGGGCGTCGATGCAGGCCGCCACCACAGTTGGTAACACAGAACGGTTAAGACCAGCTCCTGTCCTACAAGACCTGCTTGTGCAGCCCAGTGTCATTAACAGGCCTGCTGCTGCTGATGCGCCTGCTGTCCACAGGTGTGGCCCCAATGCACACGGTCAGCGTACTGAATGGCCCCTGTGATGTTAACAGGAAGTTCCTGGGCTGGGTGGGCGTGTGGACCCTGTGACGCTAACAGGGCTCCCAGTCTCAAGATCCAAGTGGCGTCTAACTTGGTTCAGGCTACTATTAGTTTCATAGCCACACAGCTCTGTATCCTCCACCTAACCTTCCAGTTGCCAACCTCTCCTTTTCCATCTGGGATAATGGTGGACACTGACTGCTGATGGGGATATATACCTTTCTCTTTCTTTTCTTATTAATTTTCGTTATATAGCGGTAACATAGTATATACCACCTTATCCAAATCTGCCAGTCCCACCGTAACAGATGGTGTTTCTTCATCAAATTTTACTTTTGCTTAACCACCAAACCCACGGACCAAAACTTTTTTCCCCTTTCCAACACACCTGTTCCCCTTTCCACCAGCATCTGTCCTTTTTCAACTCATTTTGTATATGACCAAAAGTGCAACTCTGCAGGGACACCGTACTCAATGCCATCTCAGCACAGCAGCCAGCCCTCGGTCCCTCAGATGTGGACAAGTAAAAGACCATTTCCTCCTATCTATGACAAAGCGTTGAGATTCACTCTGTGCAGCACTGGTGTTTAGTGGAAAAGCAGATCGAAGATTGCGTAACACCTTCTGAAGATACTCCTGTACACGTGCGTCCCTTTATATGGCAGGAATTATTTCGCCAAATTTTGTCTTGTACCGGGGATCTAACAGTGTGGCAACCCAGTAGTTAGCATTACTTCGAATTCGTACAATCCGAGGGTCATGTTGTAGGTAGTGCAGCAAGAAGACGCTCATGTGTCTTGTGCATCCAGGAGGACCAAGTCCTTGGTGTGTTGGTGGCAGAGAGGTGAGAATCGTGCCTCCTTCCTCTGCCCTCTCCCCCCAACCTTGCACAACCGAAATGTGAGCAAGCTCTCACTCATCTGCTGAGTCTTCCATGCCCATCGCAAGTTCGTCCTCCATTTCTTCATGGCTCCTGCACCTTCCTCAACAATTTTTGCTGATACTATGCGCCCTTGTTAATTCCTATCCCCCACCATAACTGCTGCCTAGGTGCCGCTTACCGTATGGACCTTGTAGATCTTATTATCCCTTCTGCATATGACTCCTCCTGTACTTCCTCACCTTCCTCTTGGACCAATATCTGACTCCGAATAATGCTTACAGTGTGCTCCATCATGTAGATGAACAGAATTGTCACGCTGAGAATGGCATTGCCAGTGCTAAACATCTTCGTCGACATTTGGAAACTGTGTAGAAGGGTGCATAGGTCCTTGATCTGACACCACTCCAGCAGCGTGATCTGCACCACCTCTGGATCAAGTTAGCCCAGGGTATACGTCATACCGTATTTCAGCAGGGCTCTGCGGTGCTGCCACACACGCTGCAACATGTGTAGATTCCAATTCCTGCGTGTCGGAACATTGCATTTCCGGCGTTTAACTATCAGACCCTAAGACTTCCGGAATGATGAAAGTTGTTGAGCTGCTGGGTGCGAAGGATGAAAGTGAGCACATAGCAGCGTGCCCGCTGCACAAGGCCATGTAGGCCGGGATGTTATTTTAAAAATTGCTGGAGAATCAGATTCAACACGTGAGCCATACAAGGCCCGTGTGTCACATTTCCCTGACGAAGGGCCGCAGACAGGTTTGCATCATTGCCGCACACGGCTGTTAAGTCACCAACGTAGTCCACTCAATCAATTTGTACTCTGGTCCCAATGGAAAGACACCACACCCTTTTTTAGGCCCCTCCTGTCTGCAGACCACTGCCAGACAAAGCTATGAACCTCTTGTTACTGTTACCCCCAGTTCAGTTTTATGAGTTTGTGTGCTTGTTACCTGACTACGTTTCCTGCTTGCTATTTATGTACCTCGTTGGCCGATCCGCATTTCACCTCTGCTTGTTTTCTGATTAAGTCCTGGCCATCCCATTCTGTTCCTCTTCCTCAATTAATGTTTTTGACCCTGCATGACTACTATTCTCTGGAACTGCAGCCTTCCACAGGTATTGATCAACTTGGGCCCTGTGTAATTCCAAATCACTGTATAGGGGTTAAAGGGTTTCAGGGTTCTGGGTGTCCAGCTTGGTGAGTGGCTTGCCTCTAGCCTATCCTTTACAGCCCATCTGAGTGTGTCGATCCAGGCAGGCGTTACACTGTGCCCTCTGCAGAAGGCCATGTAGGCCGGGATAGTGTTTTAAAAATTGCTGGACAACCAGGTTCTACACGTGAGCCATACAAGGCACGTGTGTCACATTGCCCTGAAGAAGGGTCACAGACTGGTTTGCATCATTGTCGCACCCGACCTCCCCTGACTGCTGGTTGAGTGTAGACAACCATTGATGAAACTCGGTCTCACTCTCCAGAGCTAACCGTCCACAATTCATCAGCGGTGTCTCACATTTCCCCTACATTACAAAGTAAACATTTGACCGCCTGATGGCCTTGAGATCTGCTGCCAGCATAGTAAGGAGGTGTGTGGGATTCCTTGGGCGCAGTTACAAGGAAGGGTGGCCTGACCACACAGGGTTTGGGCCGAGGTGGAGGACCCACACGAGGTTGAGGAGGCTGAAGCAGTGGAAGAACTTGTACATACAGAGGAAGAATTGACACACAAGTCGTGGGGACGGCAAGACTTGTACAGCAAACCCTTCTCCATCTCTCACCATAGTTACCCAGTGCCCAGTCAGCAACATGTAACTCCCCTGTCCATGCTTACTGGTCCAAGTATCTGTGTTGAAATGCACCCTGTCACACACAGAGTTTCTCAAGGAATCGGTGAGGTTGTGTGCGACGTACTGTGGTAGCGCGGGCACGCCTTTCTTGGAGAAGGAGTGACGACTGGCCATCGGCTCTTGGGGCACTGCAATGGGCATAAGGTCTCAAAAACCCTCGGTCTCAAAAGGGTGTAAAGGCAGCCTTTCTGTTGCCAACAAGTTGCAGATGATGAAACTCAACCTCTTAGGCATGTCATGCCCTTCGAAAATCATGTAAAACACAGCGAGGGGACTCCAACCACAGTCTCCCTCGTTGCCACTAATTGTGCCACACACACCCCACTGGACTGGCATCAGTTGACCCCCCTTTTGAAAAAGGAAAAGATGCTTTGCATGAAGCACTCTCAAAAATACGCGTGCCTTTCCCGTCCCCTGGCTGACCCAGGGGAAGAAAAGTCCTCTGAGAGCCATGACTTGTTCATCTTGGTTCTTTTAGAAACACAGCGAGGGTACTCCAACCACAGTCTCCCTCGATGCCACTTATTGTGCCACACACACCCCACTTGACTGGCATCAGTTGACCCCCCTTTTGAAAAAGGAAAAGATGCTTTGCATGAAGCACTCTCAAAAATACGCGTGCCTTTCCCGTCCCCTGGCTGACCCAGGGGAAGAAAAGTCCTCTGAGAGCCATGACTTGTTCATCTTGGTTCTTTTAGAAACACAGCGAGGGGACTCCAACCACAGTCTCCCTCGTTGCCACTAATTGGGCCACACACACCCCACTTGACTGGCATCAGTTGACCCCCCTTTTGAAAAAGGAAAAGATGCTTTGCATGAAGCACTCTCAAAAATACGCGTGCTTTTCCCATCCCCTGGCTGACCCAGGGGAAGAAAAGTCCTCTGAGAGCCATGACTTGTTCATCTTGGTTCTTTTTTCAAAAGCGAGGGGACTCCAACCACAGTCTCCCTCGTTGCCACTAATTGGGCCACACACACCCCACTTGACTGGCATAAGTTGACCCCCCTTTTGAAAAAGGAAAAGATGCTTTGCATGAAGCACTCTCAAAAATACGCGTGCCTTTCCCATCCCCTGGCTGACCCAGGGGAAGAAAAGTCCTCTGAGAGCCATGACTTGTTCATCTTGGTTCTTTTAGAAACACAGCGAGGGGACTCCAACCACAGTCTCCCTCGTTGCCACTAATTGGGCCACACACACCCCACTTGACTGGCATCAGTTGACCCCCCTTTTGAAAAAGGAAAAGATGCTTTGCATGAAGCACTCTCAAAAATACGCGTGCCTTTCCCGTCCCCTGGCTGATCCAGGGGAAGAAAAGTCCTCTGAGAGCCATGACTTGTTCATCTTGGTTCTTTTTTCAAAAGCGAGGGGACTCCAACCACAGTCTCCCTCGTTTCCACTAATTGTGCCACACACACCCCACTTGACTGGCATCAGTTGACCCCCCTTTTGAAAAAGGAAAAGATGCTTTGTATGAAGCACTCTCAAAAATACGCGTGCCTTTCCCGTCCCCTGGCTGACCCAGGGGAAGAAATGTCCTCTGAGAGCCATGACTTGTTCATCTTGGTTCTTTTAGAAACACAGCGAGGGGACTCCAACCACAGTATCCCTCATTGCCACTAATTGGGCCACACACACCCCACTTGACTGGCATCAGTTGACCTTCCTTTTGAAAAAGGAAAAGATGCTTTGCATGAAGCACTATCAAAAATATGCGTGCCTTTCCCGTCCCCTTGCTGACCCAGGGGAAGAAAAGTCCTCTGAGAGCCATTGTCAGTGGACAGACACGTGTGCTTATCTGCCAGCAGACCCTCAGCAGCACTGAAGACAGTTTCCGAGAGAATGCTGGCTGCAGGACACGACAAGATTCCCAAGGCGTACGTGGCGAGCTCAGGCAATTTATCCAGATTGGAAGCCTAAAATGAGCAGGGCTCAAGTTGCACAATAATGGCATCGATGTTTCCTTGCATATACTCATATATCTGTGTGTCCTCCTCTTTTTCCTTGTCCTGCTCTTTTGTTTTCGCATGAGTATATGTCCTTGTCACTTTCCCATGTGTTTGTGTTGTGTTGTGAGTTGTTTGTCACCTTTTGGACACCTTTGAGGGTGTTTTCTAGGTGTTTTTATGTGTTTGTGAATGCCTGCCATTGTTTCCTATGTGGTTCGAGTTCGGTTCGTCGAACGTTCGACGAACCGAACTCGAACGGGACCTCCGTTCGGCGAACCGACCTCGAGCCGAACCGGGACCGGTTCGCTCATCTCTAATAATCACCGTCTTTTGTTCTGTAATTAAGGCCATTACTGTAGCACCACAGGATGTTGTTGTTTTCCATTGAGTTTAGCCATTTAGTTTCTAGTTAGTTCTATTCAGTTTATTGTATTTGGTCATTTGACCCTCTTTCGGGACTTTAGGGGGAGCTCGAAATTTTTGGGACTTCTAGTGTTAATTGTATGCACTGGCACCTTATTCACTCTGGTACTTTTCTTACTGTTCCCTATAGTTATTATTGACCAATGTCCTGTTGTGTGGGCATATTATTCTGGGTGCACCATTGGCACTGTGGCTGTTGACATCCTTGTCATTCATATGTTTTCCTTATCCATTTTTCAATAAAGGTAACTAATTGCATCTTTAAATCTCCTTTTCATTTTTTTGGGTTATCTATACTTTGAGAGAGTGCATGTCCCATGGCCTATATTTTATGTGTTTTTTCACCATGACTAAAGTTGGGACAATAGTATAAACCATGGCTTATTTTGTATATATATTATAATTTAACAGGTAGAACAATAACAATCACATGTTATATCTCTACTAATCTTCAGTGATTATTCTTCCTCTCGCAGCGTGGATTAAAGGCCCAGTCACACACAACGACTTACCAGCGATCCCGAAAACGAGGCGACCTGATAGGGATCGCAGGTAAGTCGCTGGGAGGTCGCAGGTGAGATGTCACACAGTCAGATCTTACCAGCGATGCAGGAACAATACAGGTCGCAGTAGTGACCTGTATAACGATCTCAGCAGTCACTGTGAACCCTGTCACACAGTGTCAAACACAGTGATGTGTCCTGCCCAGCAGGAAGTCGCCTTTGAAGAAAATGACCTTGCCCATTCAGCAATGACTAGCGATCTCACAGCAGGGGCTTGATCGCTGGTAAGTGTCACACATAACGAGATCGCTAACGGGATCGCTACTACGTCACCAAAACGGTGACTCAGCTGCGATCTCGCTAGCGATCTCGTTATGTGTGACAGTACCTTTACTCTTTCTAACTTTACATACTATGACCAATCTAAACGATTAAGCTCTTCCCTTAATTTGTTAAAATCAGCTTTCCTAAAATTCCAGGTTTTAGCATTTCCCCTTTCAAATGTTCTATTGAATATTACATTGAAACTTACCATATTATGGTCATTGCTCACAGACCTAAATATGTGAAATTGTATCTGGTCTATTTGACAGAACCAAAACCAGCAAATTATCTCCCCTGGTCAGTTCATCTATTGAGAGAGATCTTAAATTGTAGATAAGAACTTGCAGCTTTTACTACAACCCAAAGATTCTATATCTGGATAGTTTATATCCCCCACAATAAGAACCCAATTATTATTATTTGCTGCCTTTTCAATTTGCTGCAGCATTTCATCCTCTATCTGTTCAGCTACTGTATGTTATGAGGCTTATAGCAAACTCCAATTAGCAGCTTTCCAATATTGTCCTCCCCATGTAACTTTACCCATATAAATTGTTGCAGCTTCCCCTAATGTCATCTTAGAGCATAGGTCTTAAATTAGATTTGATAAATATACACACCCCCTCCACCTTTTTAGTATTTCCTGTCCTTCCTGAATGTGGTGTAACCCTCTACGTTTGTCACCCAGTCATGGGTCTCATTCAGCCAGGTTTCCGTAATGCCCACCACATCATAATCCATAGTTGACATAAGAGTCTTCAACTCATTCATTTTGTTTACAAGACGTCTTGCATTTGCCAACACATATTTAATAATTTTAACACATTTCTTACTCCAAGCCTCCCTAATTTCCTTTTATGTCCCTGCCCACAGTAAACCCACCTTGACCCCTACTGTCTCACTCTCTCTGTCTACTTTATCTATTTCCTTTCTTGCACAACTGGCCTCCCTTCTCCTAGATCTTAGTTTAAAAACTCCTCCATCTGACCTCCGTCTGACCATTTTTTTCCCCTAGCACACCTACATCCTACCCATTGAGGTGCAGCCCATCACTACCTGTGGCCGACAGAGAAGTCGGCCAAGTTTTCAATGAACCCAAACCCTTCTTTCCTGCACAAATTTCTAAGGACATGTATTTATCTCCCTAAGCTCCCACTGTCTTTATAATGACGCTTGTGGCACCAGTAGTGCTTCTAAAAACACCGCCTTGGAGGCCCTAGACTTCAACTTCTCCACTAGTTCCCTGTAATCATTTTTAAGGATGTACCACCTCCACCTAACTTTATCATTAATACCAATGTGCACCATGACCGCTGGGCTTTCCCCATCCCCACCCAGCAATCTGTCTATCCAATCTGCAATATGCCGAACCCGATTACCCGGCAGACAATATATTGTTCGCCATTCAAGGTCTCAGCGACAGATGATCCTGTCTCTCTGCCTAATTATAGATTCCCTATCCATCAACATCTGTCTGGCCTTTGCTGCACTCCTATTTCCCTCCCTCCTACAGCAGTCTTTTCCTGATTGCTAAGAGCAACATTTTTTGTAGTGATCCTAGTCCTGACCCTGCATTCATAATATCAGCCAAACAGTCATATTTACTAGGTTCCAAATCAGGCCTAGGCTCCCTGAAACTTTTTCCCCTATCCCTTCTAACTCTTACCCAGCTACCTACCTCTGGGTCCTGACCTTCCCCACCTCCACCCGCCTCCATAGCACTGTCCCCAGCCAGAGAAAGCTCAGTGAGCTCTAAACTCCTCTCTAGGTTTGCAATGCTCCTGAGTGTTGCAATCTGCATATTTAGATCCATTACCTGGGCTTCCAAATATGCAACATGCTTGCATTGAGTGCAGACAGATTCACCCTCGAATAGCTGTTCAAGGCATGAATACAACTGACAAGATACACACCTGGTAGCATTGTCCATGGAGCACATACTAAATGGAGGAAAACAGTACAGATAAAAACAATGGAAAACTAGAAAGGTAACACCAAACTATGCTCTTGCGTCAAACTATGATATTGTGTTAAAAAATGCACTTACTTGCAGCCTGCACTTAAATTGAAGCCTCATCCGCTCAGCAGCCCTCGCTTGGTGTGGCTGGGATTTGTAGTTCCCTAACCAGCTATCAATATAAGCAATTAAATCATCTGACATAAATCACAATACCTCCCCCCTTTTTAGACATAGTTTAGATTAAGAATAATAATTTTTATTGTTTTAGCACCAAAATATTTAATAGAATTTTACATTTGACAAAGAACAGGTACAATGACAAACAACCTGAATAAATGAAACAAGGAGACAACATTAAACCTTTTTGATACATCCACCTATTATGTATGTATAGGGTTTTAAAATTTAAAGATATGGAACTAATTTCTGCCACTATTTTCAATGAGCTTTTGACACAATGGAGATATTTGCATGTATAATGTTATAGCAGTAGGTTTTTATTACAAAAAAATAACAGATTCTGTCAGAGAAAAGTACATTTTTTACAAACATACAACTACAGCGGATGAAATAAGTATTGAACACGTCCACAATTTTCTAAATAAATATACAGTATATGTAAAGGTACTATTGACATGAAATTCTCACAAGATGTCAGTAACAAGCCATGTAATCCACTCAGGCAAAGAAATCAAACCATAGATTTCCAATAATTAACTGTAAAAATGAAAAATGACTCAGTGAAAATGTATTGAACTCATACAAAAAGAGAGGTGAAAAAAGCCATTGAAAGTCATGACTCCAGCTGAAATATATCAAATTAGAAAGCATTTTGCCACTTTCTGAAAAATAATAGCTGGTTTCTTATGGCCTAGAAAAAGGTTTCACAGGGTGTGATGGGATCACTATGTATATGGGGAGCCTAAACTGGACCTCAGGCTAGGAGATCCCTAGCTGACCCTAATCCCAAAGGTACATCTGAAGGTAATGATGTTTGGGCCGCCTTCCTTACCCTAGCTCCTGAACAACCCTAGTCTAGTAGCCCCCCTGCCTCCACCATGGAGAGGGTCTGGACAGGAGTAGTTAATCCCACACAAATAACCAGATTTGGGGGAAAACAAAAACTGAAACTCACAGCAATCACTCACAGAGGTATAGACAATCTGTGATCAGGAGAAAACTAAAGCAAGGAAGGAAATAATCAGACACCAAGAGTATTTCCACAACACACCAAATCACACAGACGTTCACCATCAACAGGACAATAAAGCACAAGGACCGGGATTGCATAAAGCTATCATCAGCATGAGAGAACAGGCTGCACCATCTTAAAAAGGTCAGAAGCGACTGTGTTAGATCTTCTGCAACATATCTCTCAAGCAGCAATCCCCAGGCTAGCTGAACTTAAGTCCTGCAAGTCCAGTTGCTAAGAAGAGCACAGCAGATTGATGCCCGAGCCTGTCTGTCCAAATGAAAAGCAGCATTATGTGGAGTCACCAATTCTAGTGTGTGCAGCATCAGATGTACTCCTGACACTCGCTGAGTTTTGAGCTAGATACTGTGTGACAGTTTCATTTCCAAGGCCCAAGACAAGAAACATTTCATGATAGGTAAAACCAGTGAGCTGTTTCAAGACCTTCACAACATGTTTCAAGATATACTGATTTTATTGGTTATAGAATTTCTAAACTACTGAAGGTTACAATCAGTTACTTCCCAAAAGATTTCAGACAAAAGTGTGACCATAATTATCAGAAGAGTTGTCCAAGATCCAGAAGTCACTTGTGAAGAGCTACAGAAAGACTTGAAATCAGTTAGTACAATTGTTTCGAAGAAAACAATAAGTAATGCACTCAACCTTCATGGCCTGTATGCAATCTCACCAAGCAATACTCCTCTGTTGGACAAAAAACATGTTCAAGTGTATTTAAATTTTGCTCA
Organism: Anomaloglossus baeobatrachus; assembly: GCF_048569485.1. Taxonomy (NCBI): domain Eukaryota; kingdom Metazoa; phylum Chordata; class Amphibia; order Anura; family Aromobatidae; genus Anomaloglossus; species Anomaloglossus baeobatrachus. The sequence goes on from NC_134355.1 coordinate 140,767,121, forward strand.
ATAACATTTAGACAAGTCTGTGAAATACTGGGAAAATGTAGTCTGGTCAGATGAGACCAAAATTCAACTCTTTGGCTGCTGTAATACAAACTATGTTTGGAGGCCTTTAACACCATACCAGCAGTGAAGTTTGGAGGTGGGAACATCATGCTGTGAGTCTCTTTTTCAACATAAAGCACTGGTAAGCTTTATATAATTGAAAGATGCTCAGACACATTCTTAATAAAAATTTGCTGCCATCTACCAGGATTATGGAGATCAAACCAGAAATCAAATCAGGGTGGATATTTCAGCAACACAATGATCCCAACACGCACCTAGGTATTTGAGGAGTAAAATAGGGAAAAAAATTGAAGCAAAAAATGTGGTTATGACCCACTGTTATGGCTGTAATGTCCATGAATTCTGTACTAATGTCTCCCATCATGATAAACATGTCCCTCATCCTAGTAAATATGTCCCCCATCCTTGTATCTATGCCCACCATGCGAGTTTATATATATATATATATATCCCCATCCTGTTATATATGTCCCCCATCCTAGTGTATATGTTTATGATCCTGGACTATCTGTCCCTATCCTGGTATATTTGACTCTCATCCTGGGCTCATCCTGGTATATGTGGCCCCATCCTGGAATATTTGTTCTCATCCTGGTATATCTGTTCCCCTTCCTGGTATATATGTCCTATATCCTGGTATTTATGGCCCCATCTTGGGCCCATCCTGGTATGTATGTCCCCATCATGGTATATCTTGGTAATATAACACAAAAAGATCATAAAGTAAAGGGACTGTTCCCTAACCTGCTAGCTCCAATGAATACAACAATACTCAAAAAAAGGAATAATGTAGAAACATTCTTCTACAGGTCTCTACATTATTCCCCTTTTTGAGTATTATGGTATATCCTGGGTCTATCCTCATCCTCATATATATGGCCTCATCCTGGTACATATGGTCCATCCTGGTATAAATGGCCCCATCCTGGTATATGGCTCCCATCATGGCCCCATCCTGATAATATAGCCTTCATCATGGCCCCATCCTGGTACATATTATGACACTCATCATGGCCCCATCTTGGTATATATGATCCCGCACACATTAAACAAATAAATGATTCTACTTACCTTGCCTTTGCTCCCTCAGTGCGCAGTATCCTCCTCTGATATGGGCATTTACACCAACATCAGTTGCATATAGTTGCTCCCTGGGACTATGGGCGTAGGGAGTAGTGAATATTCATTCTACTTATTAGCAGCACACATGATGCCAAGCAGTTGCAGTAAGCCAGCTGCTGGGTGATCACCTATTCTGCTATTAAACAAAATTAATAGTTACTGCTTCCCAAGCAAATAATCCCACCCACCTCTCACCACCTGCTTCAGTGCAGAGAGGTGGACTTTGACTTGGGGAGCAGTGAATATGTAAGTTTCTAAACAGTGGGCACACGTGTCCTCCTCAGCACCAGCTCCTGCATCCTTGGACCCCGCGCAGCCTCCACTGCCCCCCCCCTCCAGCTACAGCAAGGTACATCTGAACCATAAGACACTCAGCACTGTCCTTCAAAATTTTTGGGAAAAATACATCTTATAGTCCGAAAAATATGGTAATTGCTTTCAGAAAAAGAACATAAAGCTGATAGAATGGCCTGCCAACCTACTTAATTTAATCCAATAGAAAATTTATGTTAGGAACTAAAGCTCACAGTTCGTAGATGGAGCCGACAGAACTGTTATGATCCGGAACCATGGAATTGGCAACTAATATGGCCACCATCTCCTTACTAACCATCAACACTAGAAGTAGCCGAGGGGTGAACTAACATCCTGTGCATCGTGAACCCAGCCGGAGAACTAGCTATCCTAAGGAAGGAAAGATGAATAACTCTCTGCCTCAGAAAATAGATAAAGAATAGCAAGCCCCCCACATTCAAAGACTGCGGTGATATAGGAAAACACAATACACAGATAGATGATAGGATTAGCAAAAGGTGAGGCCCTACTGACTAAATAGGACAGGATAGGAAAGGGACTGATGGTGGTCAGAGAAAAACCCTACAAAATTCCAAAAACCTGATAGTACAAAAAGTTCTCAGATCACTAGATCTGAACTCCGTCCTATACCAGGCGCTCTTGTCATACCAATGAACAGAAAGCAGGAACCATTACAAATTCAAGAAGCAACAAACACATGAACTTATAGGAGCAATACTCCAAACATAGCTGCAGGGAGCTTCCCAGCTAAGCAACTGAGAGGGAAGATCCCTGCATGCAAATAAACTGAAAACAACCACAGCAAATGACAAACTCAGAAAAGAGCAAAAAGAACCAAACAACAAATATAGAGCCAAGCACTTATCTGGGGTAGATGTGGTCTAGAGCAGGATGAAGCAGGCTGGTGAACGAAGAACAACTGACATCCGGCCTAGCCTGCTAGCAGACCAGGGTTTAAATAGGCAGAGAGCTAGCAATGGAAAAGCCCATTGCTCAGCACACCTGGTCTCTGTCCAAACCATTCCTGGCCACAAGAGGGAGCCTCACAGTAGCAAAAGCATAACTGACATTCACAACACAGAACCTTCTGGATTTGAGGATTGTTTTTGTGGAAGAATGGGCCAAAATCACAGCTTAACAATGCTTTCCATTAGTATCTCCATCCAGGAGACATCTTGAACCTGTCATCACCAACAAAGGCTTTTATACAAACTATTAATTAAATCAAGACAATGATCACACACACACAACTAAGGAAAATCAATTGGCTTTAGAGAAGGAAAATAAAGCTGCTATAATGGCCCAGCAAATTAACTGACCTGAATCCAGTACAAAATAATAATAATAATAATAATAATAATAATAATAATAATAATAATAATAATTTCCAACATCTTATAATAATTAGTGATGAGCGAGCATGCTTGTCACTACTCGGTACTCGCACGAGTATCACTGTACTCGGGCTGCTCGGCGGGGACCGAGTAATCTCGCGATACTCGTGCTTTACTCGTGGTCTTCATTTCTGCATGTTGGCGCTCTTTTGAGAGCCAGCCCTCATGCAGGGATTGGCTGGCAGACCACTGCAATGCCACAGCCCTGTTAGTTGTGGAATTGCAGTGATTGGCCGGCCTGCACAGCGTCACCGAGCCTTTATATCGGCCGGCGCGCTGTGCTCTGCTCACAGCTATTCTGACAGTGAGTGTAGGGAGAGTGTCGCTGATTCAGGGAAAGCTTTGCGGCCCTTTATAGCTTTTTCAGTTGCAGGGCTGCAAACAGTGTGACCAAAAGTCCTTCTCAGGACTATTCTAGTTGTATACAGGCAGGCAGGGTATAGCCAGGTCGGAGTACAGTAGCAGAGTCCTTCTCAGGACTATTGTTGCTATATACAGGCAGGGTATAGCCAGGTCTGAATACAGGCTAGTGACCAAAAGAGTCCTTGTCAGGACTATTGTAGCAGTATACAGGCAGGCAGGCAGGCAGGGTAGTGGTGACCGTATACCAGCCTTCATATCTGGGGCTGGTGTACACAGTGTAAAACAGTCCAGATAGTGTCTGACTTGTCTGTACTGTAATTGTCGCTCCCCAAAAAAACCTGTTAGTAGGTTATTATTGCGTCCGTGCTTGGTTTTTAAAACCGCACGTGTGTGCCTGTTGGTGGCAGCGTACAGGTGCACTGGTGTGCGTTTACCAAACTATTATATAACGCACAAGTGTAGTGTATAATACACGTCAGTCAGCAGTGGCTGATAGTGTCAGAGTTCTTAATTTTTGCTCCTAAAACCTGTGTTAGGTTATTATTGCGTCCGTGCTTGGTTTTTAAAACCGCACGTGTGTGCCTGTTGGTGGCAGCGTACAGGTGCACTGGTGTGCGTTTACCAAACTATTATATAACGCACAAGTGTAGTGTATAATACACGTCAGTCAGCAGTGGCTGATAGTGTCAGAGTTCTTAATTTTTGCTCCTAAAACCTGTGTTAGGTTATTATTGCGTCCGTGCTTGGTTTTTAAAACCGCACGTGTGTGCCTGTTGGTGGCAGCGTACAGGTGCACTGGTGTGCGTTTACCAAACTATTATATAACGCACAAGTGTAGTGTATAATACACGTCAGTCAGCAGTGGCTGATAGTGTCAGAGTTCTTAATTTTTGCTCCTAAAACCTGTGTTAGGTTATTATTGCGTCCGTGCTTGGTTTTTAAAACCGCACGTGTGTGCCTGTTGGTGGCAGCGTACAGGTGCACTGGTGTGCGTTTACCAAACTATTATATAACGCACAAGTGTAGTGTATAATACACGTCAGTCAGCAGTGGCTGATAGTGTCAGAGTTCTTAATTTTTGCTCCTAAAACCTGTGTTAGGTTATTATTGCGTCCGTGCTTGGTTTTTAAAACCGCACGTGTGTGCCTGTTGGTGGCAGCGTACAGGTGCACTTGTGTGCAATTTCCAGAAACTTTGATATAACGCACAAGTAGTGAATATACACGTCAGCAGTGCACAGCATTGCAAAATGCGCAAGGGCATTGGCAAGGAACAAGGAAGTGGACGTGATGGTGGTGCAGGCAGAGGCCGAGGTCGTGGGCAAGCTCTAATTTCGCCACAACAAAGGGCCACATCTAGTCGCTCGCACGTCCTGTCCCAAATTCTTGGGGACCGCAGCAGTACACCGCTCTTGAACCAAGACCAGTGTCAACAGGTTGTTAGTTGGATAGCGGATAATGCTTCCAGTCAGATTGGCACCACCACAAACACTCTGTCTTCCACACGGTCAAGTGTCAGTAGCCGTGATACTGCACCGCACATTTCTGAACCTGATCCTCCTTCCTACCACCAGGCTGAGTACACGTCCTCCTCGGACATTAATGATCCCACACTTGGACACTCGGAAGAGCTGTTCACGTTTCCATTCACACATTCTGGCCTCTCGCCAGCTCATATTGAAGTGGGTCATGAGGAGATCGTCTGTACAGATAGCCAAATATTTGAGCAGCCACGTTCTCACGAAGTTGGCAACGTGTCTCAACAAGTGGTGGACGATGATGAGACACAATTGTCAGCAAGTCAGGAGGAGGAGCAGGGTGCGGAAGAGGAAGACGACGTGGTGGATGATCCAGTAACTGACCCAACCTGGCAGGAGGATATGCAGAGCGAGGACAGCAGTGCACAGGGGGAGGGAGGCGTAGCATCACAACAGGCAGTAAGAAGCAGGGTGGTGGCCCCAGGCAGAAGTCAGGCAACCGTTCCCCGTAACAACACGACGACACAAGGTGCCTGTACAAATGTTAGGTCTTCACGAGTCTGGCAGTTTTTTAAGTTGGATCCAGATGATTCAAAAAAGGCCATTTGCAACACCTGCCGTGCCAGCATCAGCAGGGGTACCAAAACTAGCAGCCTGACCACCACCAGCATGATCAGGCACATGTCAGCCAAGCACCCGACTTTGTGGGAAGTACAACAGAGTCGAGGAGCAGTGCTTGCTGATGTCACTGCTACGTCTTCGCTGGTTGTGCATGCGAGCCAATCCTCTGTCCATGCTGCCTGCGAACAAGCCTCCTCCACTCCTGCACCTGCAGTTGCCTACGCAGAAAGAACACCATCATCAAGCACGTCCTTGTCCCAGCGCAGCGTTCAGTTATCCATTGAGCAAACCTTTGAACGCAGGCGCAAATACACTGCCAACACCCCACATGCCACAGTTCTAAATGCTAACATTTCGCGACTGCTTGCGCTGGAAATGTTGCCTTTTAGGCTGGTGGAGACAGAAGCATTCCGTGACCTGATGGCGGCAGCTGTCCCACGTTACTCGGTCCCCAGCCGCCACTATTTCTCCCGGTGTGCCGTCCCCGCGTTGCATAACCACGTGTCACAAAACATCACACGTGCCCTGAACAACGCTGTTTCACCCAAAGTCCACCTAACCACAGACACGTGGACAAGTGCTTGTGGGCAAGGCCGCTACATCTCGTTGACGGCACACTGGGTTAATATTGTGGAAGCTGGGACCCAGTCTGAGCGAGGGACGGAACACGTCCTTCCCACACCAAGGTTTGCAGGCCCTACCTCAGTCAGTGTTTCACCCACACTCTACAGCTCCGGAATGTCATGCTCTTCAGCCTCCTCCTCCTCCTGCGCATCCTCATCCACTGTGCCCTCCACACCAGTCACAAGCTGGAAGCACTGCAGCACTGCCTCGGCGAAGCGGCAACAGGCTGTGCTGAAGCTAATCTGCATAGGTGACAAACCCCACAATGCAGAAGAGCTGTGGACAGCTCTGAAACAGCAGGCAGATCACTGGCTCACACCTCTGAACCTAAAGCCAGGAAAGGTCGTTTGTGACAATGGCCGGAACCTGGTGGCGGCTTTGAGGCGAGGCCAGCTGACACATGTTCCATGCGTGGCCCATGTGCTCAACCTCGTGGTTCAGCGGTTTATAAAGTCATACCCAGAGCTGTCTGATCTGCTGGTAAAAGTTCGCCGCCTGTCTGCACATTTTCGAAAGTCACCTACTGCTTCAGCCGGCCTTGCCGGCTTTCAGCGCCGTTTGCATCTTCCGGCTCACAGACTGGTGTGTGATGTCCCCACGCGTTGGAATTCAACTCTGCACATGTTGGTCAGGATATGTGAGCAGAAGAGGGCAGTTGTTGAGTACCTGCATCACCTAAGCCGTCGGGAAATGGGTCAAACTCCACACATAACACCTGAGGAGTGGAGATGGATGTCAGACCTATGTACCATCCTCCAAAACTTTGAGGACTCCACCAAGATGGTGAGTGGTGATGACGCCATTATTAGCGTCACCATACCGCTACTCTGCCTTCTAAAACGGTCCCTGCTGAAAAACAAACATGATGCATTGCAGGCGGAGCGCGATGAGTTGCAGCAAGAAACAGTAGTGGGTGTGGGTGATAACACACAGCCCAGCCTCGTCTCATCACAACGTGCAGTGGAGGACTATGACGAGGAGGAGGATGAAGACATGGAGCAACTCTCCGGCCAAATTGAGGATATGACATGCACACCAGTCATATCCTCGATTCAGCGTGGCTGGCCAGAGGACAGGGTAGATGAGGAGGAGGAGGAGGAGGAGGAGGAGGAGGAGGACAGCATGTTCAGTCATCTTGTTGGTCAGGCTACTGAAGTCCTGGCTGTTAAGAGTCTGGCGCACATGGCTGACTTTATGGTAAGCTGCCTGTCTCGTGACCCTCGCGTTAAGAACATCTTGGCCGACAATCATTACTGGTTGGTAACACTGTTAGACCCACGCTACAAGGAGAACTTTTTGTCTCTTATTCCCGTGGATGAGAGGTCAACCAAAATGCAGCAGTTTCGGAAGGCCATACTCACGGAAGTAGGCAAAGCATTCCCCTCACAAAACGCTAGCGGCATAGGTCAGGAATCAGTGGACAACCGAGGCGTACAGCCAAGAGAGGCACAAGTCCAATCCGCCAGAGGTAGGGGAACAGTCTTTAAGATGTGGGACAGTTTTCTCAGCCCCTCACGTACCACAGCCCCTGAGGTGCGGGGTAGTGCCACAAGAAATCCTAAGTTTGCCCAGATGCTGAAGGAGTACCTTGCAGATCGAACAACTGTACTCCGACATTCCTCTGTGCCTTACAATTATTGGGTATCCAAGCTGGACACGTGGCATGAATTGGCTCTCTACGCCTTGGAAGTCCTGGCCTGCCCTGCTGCTAGCGTTTTGTCAGAGCGTGTTTTTAGTGCCGCAGGTGGAATCATTACAGATAAACGCACCCGCCTGTCAACTGAAAATGCTGACAGGCTGACTCTGATAAAGATGAACAAGGGTTGGATTGGGCCAGACTTCACCACACCACCAGCAAATGAGAGCGGAATTTAAAGTTTGCCATGTACCTCCACTCACCCATGGGTACACTTCTCGACTTTGGATAATCGCTGGACTGCTCCTCCTTCTCCTCATGCGCCATCATGATGACCGTTACAATAGTTAGGTCTTTGTTTCAGGTATACCCCCAGTGGTAAATTTTTTCGCCCATTCTTTGCAGAATGGACATTACAACGACAGGAGACCCGCTCCTTTGCAATGGGAACAATGTTTTGAGGCCCTCATGCACGTCTCTACCCAGGGACAACGTGTAGCCTCCCAATTTTTGGCTGCCCTGCCTAAGGGCTATACTATAATACACCCACTTCCTTAAAATGGACACTTAATGTTTTGAGGCCCTCATGCACGTCTCTACCCAGGGACAATGTGGAGCCTCCCAATTTTTGGCTGCCCTGGCAAAGGGCTATACTGAAATAGACCCACTTCCTTACAATGGGCACTTCAGGTTTAAAGGCCATCATGCACGTCTCTATCCAGGGACAATGTGGAGCCTCCCAATTTTTGGCTGCCCTGCCTAAGGGCTATACTATAATACACCCACTTCCTTAAAATGGACACTTAATGTTTTGAGGCCCTCATGCACGTCTCTACCCAGGGACAATGTGGAGCCTCCCAATTTTTGGCTGCCCTGGCAAAGGGCTATACTGAAATAGACCCACTTCCTTACAATGGGCACTTCAGGTTTAAAGGCCATCATGCACGTCTCTATCCAGGGACAATGTGGAGCCTCCCAATTTTTGGCTGCCCTGCCTAAGGGCTATACTGAAATACACCCACTTCCTTAAAATGGACACTTAATGTTTTGAGGCCCTCATGCACGTCTCTACCCAGGGACAATGTGGAGCCTCCCAATTTTTGGCTGCCCTGGCAAAGGGCTATACTGAAATAGACCCACTTCCTTACAATGGGCACTTCAGGTTTAAAGGCCATCATGCACGTCTCTATCCAGGGACAATGTGGAGCCTCCCAATTTTTGGCTGCCCTGCCTAAGGGCTATACTGAAATACACCCACTTCCTTAAAATGGACACTTAATGTTTTGAGGCCCTCATGCACGTCTCTACCCAGGGACAATGTGGAGCCTCCCAATTTTTGGCTGCCCTGGCAAAGGGCTATACTGAAATAGACCCACTTCCTTACAATGGGCACTTCAGGTTTAAAGGCCATCATGCACGTCTCTACCCAGGGACAATGTGGAGCCTCCCAATTTTTGGCTGCCCTGCCTAAGGGCTATACTATAATACACCCACTTCCTGACAATGGACACTTAATGTTTTGAGGCCCTCATGCACGTCTGTATGCAGGGGCATTGGTGAACCTCACAATTTAGGACTGCCCTGGCAAAGGAAAATACTACAAAGACTCACTTCCTCAAAATGGGCACATTAGACTCAAGAGGCCTTCATGTACGTCTCTTCTCAGGGACATCGGAGTGCCACACAATGTTTTCACGTAAAATCTTTCATGTATTGATCTCAAAAAGTAACATACACCAGCTCTATCTCACTATTGGGTATGTGCCCTTAACATTTCCGCCATGAAAAATCATTTTGGGGTCATTTTGGAAGGTTTTCTGGTGAGTCCGTAAAAATGGCGTAAAACGCGGACAAAATTGTTCACAGCTGTGACTTTTGAGTGATAAATGCTTCAAGGGGTCTTCCCCATGCTGTTGCCATGTCATTTGAGCACTCTTCTGAGACTTTTGTGACATTTTTAGGGTTTCTCCATGCTGCCGGGAGGTCATTTCACAAAAATACTCGGGTCTCCCATAGGATAACATTGGGCTCGTTGCTCGGGCCGAGTACACGAGTATCTTGGGAGGCTCGGCCCGAGCTTCGAGCACCCGAGCTTTTTAGTACTCGCTCGTCACTAATAATAATGTCTCCCATCCTAGCCCGTCTGATAGGTGGGCTTTAACTATAACTATTGCACATCAGAGAGCAAGTGGCTCTTTCTACCGCAATAAATGTCACCTAAAAATGGGGCCACCCTCCTGCACATACGCAGTCATGGTCGCACCTTCTTCAACCACGATCGTTAATTACACCCCTGATAGAGGTTATACAGCTCCAGAGAAGAATGCATATGGCCTCTGCATGACAGCCTATGGGCTCTGTTGGTAGGTAGAAACAATTACAAGTGTAAATATTTTTACTTTCTAAGTTAACTGCCACGATCTTCCCATTGACAGCAGACATGTACAGGTTTTATGCCCATCCTGTATAGTCTAGGGAGCTTTCAATTTTTCCAATGTTGTCTGGTCATGTTGTTAATCAGGCTTTATTTATTGGCTTAAGTTCCTTATTGTGAATATAAACTATATTTTATGTTCATATAAATAAATGAAATAGTGCAAAGCAAAATCTAAAGTAGTTATACAGTTTGGATAACTGTTTGCTGACAGCTTTTCCTTCCAACCCAATAAACAGATGCACACAGGCTGGGCCAGGTTTGCTCCTATTCTAAATGGGGAAAACGTTTGGCCATCAATCTTTGGTATTGGATTATTTACCTTGAGACCTAAAGCATCTGATAACTTAAAATCCAACAGGTCACATTCTTAATTTTCTCATTAACTTCACTCCCTTACATATTAAATCAGACTTTTCAACTCTGGTGTGACCGGGTCCTTCTCCCACATCACACAATCAACAGAGCGAGAGATGGCTGTACAATTAAAAGAGCAATTATTCCAAGCAAATCAAATGGTCCATAACATAATCCACAAAATCGAGGGTAAAATTAGTAAAGAAAACACGAATAAAGTCCAGTAATCGATAAATCTCCAGGTCTCTCTAAAAAGCTGCAGCTTCAGCCCAGAGGTTCAATCTTCATCATTCTCTCTACAAGTTCTCAAACAGACTGCCTCTTCCCACAAAGTAAGCAGAAAGTTTACAGTAGGTGGATCCCAGGCCCCCTTCCCTCAATCTTAGGAATGGGAACACTACAGGGGGTGATTACCTACAGACAATGCAATGTACACACAAGCAATACAAATAATGGACAGTGAACCAAACGTAAAATGCGAACCTACACAACATGATACACAGTACACCATATCTCACCATCACAACCTCTCACTCCTTCTGAATAAGTGAGTATGCCAGGAGGTCTACACAGACCTCTGGCCATCTCCCTTAAGTCCATGTTGCTCAGCTGTGGATAGTCCCTTGTACAGTGGTAGAGTTGAAATGACACACTTCCCTTTGTGTCCTCCTTCACTGAAACTGTTTCCTGCACCCACAAATCGGCATTGTAGATCTCCCACATCATTTCCTAGGAGAATTTACGCAGGCAAGCCTCTCATCACCCCAATCACACATTGCTTGACCCCAAAGCCAAAGTCCAGATCTATAGTCACCTTTGGGATATTCCTCCTTTGTCCTCCAGTCAATTCAATAACAATCCCAGGTCCATGATGTAACCACTCGGGGATCAGCTATTGTGAGAAATGCCCCGGAGTCACAAAATCCAATAACTCTTTGTCCATCCAGCACAACCTCCTGTAAGTGCTTACTTTAATGGTAAGAGGAACTCGGGGCTGTGGCTCTCACCCCATAAACCTCTAGTAGTCGACCACGAGTGTCTAAGTCATTAGGCAAGTAAACTTGAAGGGGTGAGAACTCTTCCCCCATTGTATTTGGCTGTAGAGAATGAACAAGTCGATTTGGTGCAAAGTCATTCCTTAATCAACAAGCAGGGCAAGTGTTTTGCAGATGCCCAGGCTGCCCACATTGATTACGTCTGTGCTGTGTCATACTCCTTCCAATGTGCATTCTGGAGAAGGAAGTAGGAGAACCTGGTGACAAAGGCCTCAGGCCATACACTCCAATAAGGTTATATATGGTGCAGGAGTCAGCGGTACACACCAGTGGAGGTGGTGGTAAGGTAACTGTTCCTCAGGCGGGATGGAGTGCACAAAATGCACCAGACGAGGTGGAGGTGCATGGGGGTCCCTCTGAGTCCTTACTTGACAACTGGATTGCAGGTGCCCAGGTTGCCCGCATCCATAACTTCCCACAGGGTGTGGTCGGAACTGTTGGGGCCCAGAATTGTGAGACGAGGATGTCATTGGCTTGCAGCTGTGTGGGGGGGGGGCAGATAAAACTGGAGAGGGCCGGGGAGCAGGAGCAGGCTGTGTCTTATTGTACAGAATCCCCCTCCATTGTGGTCGGATAGTAAGGGCCTCATCAGCCAGGGCTGCAGCTCTATCCAAGGTGTGCGGCGTGCGCTCTCTGACCCATTCTCATATTTCTGAGGGACGTTTGTAAAGAAATTGTTCTATAGGAAATACCTGTATAACATCTTCCACAGTGAAGCGTCTTCCACTTCCAGCCATCTCCGACATGCCTGTGACATCTTATGGGCATACATTCTAAACGATCCCCCCATGGTGCATGGGAGATCTTGGAACTGTGCCCTATGTGAGTCTGGGGTGATGGCATGGTAATCCAATATAGTCCGCTTTACAATGTTGTAATCCCAGTTCTGCTGTGAGTCAATGGTGTGAAAAGCCTCTGCTAGGCTTCCGTTCAGGAGTCCCACTAACAAATGTATCTAGCCAGAGTGGGGAACCTTCATTACTGCACACTGCTGCTCAAAGTCCAGAAGAACCATTCCACATCTCCAGAAGCCTCATCAAATGGCTTGAAGTCTGCCCGGGTGATCCGTACAGGCTCCCGGATCGCTGGGTTTATACTACAACTCATATTACTCTCTCTGCCGGACTCCATTGCTTCTTATCTCCTCTGTGCTCGGTGAGCAGCCTCCTCCTTATACTGCTGAGATACACCGGGGCCAAGAGCTGATATCTCTTCTTCAAACCACACCAACCACTGGCTTTTTGGGGCAGGGATTCCCGTCCCCAGTGCTTGTCCGTCAGACATCTGGGAGAAGGTGGACTGGCTCGCACCCACCAGTAGATCAATTAAGACCTCTTTACTCAGTCCATGGTAGTTCAGGCCAAGATCTCTGGCTCTCTCATGTAGACTGGATGCGGTTCAGTCTCTGTATTCACTCTGAATGAATGAGCTCAGGCTGAGCTCTGTTGATCCCACTGCTGCCACCAGTTGTGATGGGGTCCTTCTCCCATATCACACAATCAACAGAGTGAGAGATGGCTGTACAATCCAAAGAGCATTTATTCCAAGCAAATCAAATGGTCCATAACATAATCCACAAAACCAAGGGTGAAATTAGTAAAGAAAACACAAATATAGTCCAGTAATGGATAAATGTCCAGGTTTCTCTGAAGAGCCGCACCTTCAGCCCAGAGGTTCAATCTTCGTCATTCTCTTTTCAAGTTCTCAAACAGACTGCCTCGTCCCCCCAGATAAGCAGAAAGTTTACAGAAGGTGGATCCCAGACCCCCTTCCCCCAGTCATAGCCACAGGAACACTACAGGGGGTGATTACCTACAGACAATACAATGTAAACACAAGCAATACAAATAATGGACAGTGAACCAAGCGTAAAATACGAACCTACACAACATGATACACAGTACACCATATCCCACCATCACATCTGGTTTTCAAGAACCGCTCTCTTCTAACAGGACATTATTTCAAAATATGCCATAGATACAACAATTTGTCAGACAGACAGAATTTTAGAGAGATTTTTCCTCCAATTTAATGATGAATATACACAGAGATTTGAAAGGACCTGTCAGTCTCTGACATTTCTGTTTCAGTAAGTTAACAAGATAATAACCATTTTGGACCACATCTTCTTGTAACTCTCCTTTGTTCTGTACTTCTTCTTCTTAACAGGGTCCTGAAATCTCTATTTTATAAAATATGGAATTTTGTAAAAATTAAATAGAATTAAATTCTACTTGAATAAATTTGCTCAACTCTACAATAAGAAAATGTTATTTTAGCTATATGTCATAGAAGCTATTGACTTTAGAGGCACAATTGTAACAAAAGATAACAGCATGGAATAGCAGCTAGATTTATTAATTTCCTCTAGAGGAAGCACTTTAGGATCAATTAATTATACATTGAAAATCCCATTAATGTAACTGGCTTTGAAAGTGTTAAAATAGCATCCAATAATAGCTGTGAAGTAAAATACACCAGATTTCCATGTCAACTAATGTTAGTTGAGTTAATGATCACAATAACAGATCTTGATGGAAATTCTAAATGCCTGTGATTTAAAATGAGTTGCAGAGATGTCTTTTTTGTAAAGTGCAAGGTGCGGTGTTACAAAGTAATGCAACTCAATAACTCCATCAATATTAAGTCAGGATGAAAAATTGGTTAAAGCTGTTGAAGCAACCAACCTTTATGCAAGGAAAGCAGCATGGAATTATTTTCACTTGTCAAAATCAATAGACTGTGTGAGTAGCTATTAAGACGGTATCCATAACTGCTAGAGATCGAATTACAAGTCATTATCAACTAATCATGCAAAACAGGAGTTATATATGTACAAAAGATGGTGACTATAAATATATATGAAATAAGTAATTCTATTGACCATAACAAAACGGGCTCTGCTTACAATTTGTGTTGCCCTAGTCAGTGAGACAGGTTCTGCCGTCTTGTGCTCTTGATGATGGGCTTATGTGCATCCGGCTTGAAAAAAATCAATGACACTTCAACTTTTTTTTCTTGATGGTGAAAAAAAGTGTGCTATTTTTCCGGACTGTCCAGGAAATTATGGATGTTTGGCAACCATGTGCTCATGCTAAGAAAGAACCTGTATAAACCAACAACCAAAAAGCAGGTAGATTTAATGTTCTTTAGAAAGAAACATATATATATCTAGACATATATATCTTTAAATATAAGACCACAATGTTTTAATCTACTGTAAATAGATAGATATATATTGATTGCATTTTGTGTTTAAAAAAACCACAAAAACTAAATAAAAGTGTCCTCATTTTGCAAAGTGTGCATGTTTTAAAAACGTAATTTCTTTGCATATTTCCTTCTTTTAATAGTACATACCACCCAAATCCAGCAGTCTGTTGCAGGTGCTTATTTTGGATGTGAGCCTATTGCCTACTCCTCTCATCCTATCCTTTAAGTCCTTAACCCCTGAAGGGCGAAGCCAATTTTGTGCCTAATGACCAGGCCACTTTTCGCAATTCTGACCAGTGTCACTTTATGAGGTTATAACTCTGGAACACTTCAGTGGATCCCGATGATTCTGAGATTGTTTCTTGTTTCTTGACACATTGTACTTCATGATAGTGGTAACTTTAGGACAATAATTTTGCTTTTATTTGTGAAAAAATCAGAAATTTGATGAAAATTTAGAAAATTTTGCAATTTTCAAACTTTTAATTTGTATGCTCTTAAACCTGAGAGTTATGCAACACCAAATAGTTTATAAATTACATTTCCCACATGTCTACTTTACAGTAACGCAATTTTTGAAGCAACATTTTTTGGGGTTAGGAAGCTTGAAGGGTTCAAATTTCATCAGCAATTTCTCATTTTTTCAACAAAATTTACAAAAGCATATTTTTTAGGGAACACATCCCTTTTGAAGTAACTTTGAGGGGCCTACTTGACAGAATATACCCAAAAGTGACACCATTCTAAAAACTGCACCCCTCAAAGTGCTCAAAACCACACCCAAGAAGTTTATTAACTTTTTAGGTGCTTCACAGGACTTAAAGCAATGTGGAATGAAAAAAAAAAAATTTACCTAAAAATGTTGCTCTAGCCCCAATTTATTAACTTTTAGAAGAAATAGCACAATAAATCAGAACCTACATTTGTTACCAAATTTCTTCTGAGCACGCTGATACCAACATATGGTCAGAAACCTCTGTTTGTACAAATGGGAGGGCTTGGAACAGAAGTAGCAATATTTGAATTTTGAAACACAAATTTGACTAAAATAGATTGCGGGCATCATGTTCCATTTGCTGGGCCCGTAAGGTACCTAAACAGCAGAAACCTCCCAGAAGTGACCCCATTCTGGAAACGAGACCTCTCATGTATTTTATCTAGGGGTAAAGTGAGCATTTTTAACCCACAGATACTTCACTCACAGACTTTGATAATATTAGGCCGTCATATTGAAAAGTTTCATTTTTTCACAAAAATATTGATTTACCACCAGATTTGTCACTTTTTCAAAAGTTAATGCCAAAAAATGGACTCCCCAGTTTGTTAACCACTTACATATGAGTGCAGTGATATCCTATATGTCATCAGAAAGGTCTGTTTGGACAAACCATAGGGCTTGGAATGGAAGTAGCAATATTTGAATTCTGGAAAGCAAATTTGTCTGAAAAAGATTGCAGGCACCATGTTGCATTTGTAGGGCCCCTAAAGTACTTAACCAGCAGAAACTCTCCACAATTGACACTATTTTGGAAACTACATCCCTCAAGGAAATTATCTAGATTTTTGATGAGTACCCTGAACCCCCGGGGGCTTCACTGAAATTTATATTGTTGAGCTGTGAATATAAAAAAAATGCATTTTTACCACAAAATTGTTACTTTAACCAGATAGGGTTTTTTTCTACAAGGATATAAGGAAAAATGCACCATAAAATGTATTGGTCAATTTCTTATGAGTACGCAGATACATCATATGTAATGGAAAGTAACTGTTTGGGCGCATGGCAGGTCTCAAAAGGGAAGGAGTGCCATTTGACTGTAAAATTGGCTGGAATAATTAGTGGACACAATGTTGCGTTTTTCAGCGCCCCTAAGGTGCCTAAACAGTGGAGTTCACCCACCTGTGACACCATTTGGAAACTAGACCCTTCAAGGAATTTATCTAGGCATTTGGTGAGAACCTTGAACTCCTGGGGGATTTGCAGAATTTTTTAACGTTGCGCTATGAAAATAAAAAAATAAATGTTAACCACAAAATTGTTACTTTAACCAGATAGCATTTTTTTTCCACAAAGGTAACAGGAAAAATGCACCATAAAATTTATTGTGCAATTTCTTCTGAGTTCACTGATACTTCATACAGTCATGAAAAAATTTGGGCACCCCTATTAATGTTAACCTTTTTTCTTTATAATAATTTGGGTTTTTGCAACAGATATTTCAGTTTCATATATCTAATAACTGATGGACTCAGTAATATTTCTGGATTGAAATGAGGTTTATTGTACTAACAGAAAATGTGCAATCCGCATTTAAACAAAATTTGACAGGTGCAAAAGTATGGGCACCTCAACATAAAAGTGACATTAATATTTTGTGGATCCTCTTTTTGCAAAAATAACAGCCTCTAGTCGCTTCCTGTAGCTTTTAATGAGTTCCTGGATCCTGGATGAAGGTATATTTGACCATTCCTGTTTACAAAACAATTCCAGTTCAGTTAAGTTTGATGGTCGCCGAGCATGGACAGCACGCTTCAAATCATCCCACAGATTTTCAATGATATTCAGGTCTGGGGACTGGGATGGCGATTTCAGAGCATTGTAATTGTTCCTATGCATGAATGCCTGAGTAGATTTGGAGCAGTGTTTTGGATCATTGTCTTGCTGAAATATCCATCCCCTGCGTAACTTCAACTTTGTCACCGATTCTTGCACATTATTTCCAAGAATCTGCTGATACTGAGTTGAATCCATGTGACCCTCAACTTTAACAAGATTCCCGGTGCCGGCATTGGCCACACAGCCCAAAAGCATGATGGAACCTCCACCAAATTTTACTGTGGGTAGCAAGTGTTTTCTTGGACTGCCGTGTTTTATTGCCTCCAGGCATAACGCCTTTTTGTATGACCAAACAGCTAAATCTTTGTTTCATCAGTCCACAGGACCTTCTTCCAAAATGTAACTGGCTTGTCCAAATGTGCTTTTGCATACCTCAGGCGACTCTGTTTGGGCATGCTTGCAGAAACGGATTCTTTTGCATCACTCTCCCATACAGCTTCTCTTTGTGCAAAGTGCGCTGTATTGTTGAGCGATGCACAGTGACACCATCTGCAGCAAGATGATGCTGCAGGTCTTTGGAGGTGGTCTGTGGATTGTCCTTGACTGTTCTCACCATTCTTCTTCTCTGCCTTTCTGATATTTTTCTTGTCCTGCCACTTTTGGGCTTAGCAAGAACTGTACCTGTGTTCTTCCATTTCCTTACTATGTTCCTCACAGTGGAAACTGACAGTTTAAATCTGTGAGACAACTTTTTGTATCCTTCCCCTGAACAACTATGTTGAATAACTTTTGTTTTCAGATCATTTGAGAGTTGTTTTGATGAACCCATGATGCCACTCTTCATAGGAGATTCAAATAGGAGAAGAACTTGCAAGTGGCCACCTTAAATACCTTTTCTCATGATTGGATACACCTGCCTATGAAGTTCAAAGCTCAATGAGGTTACAAAACCAATTTAGTGCTTTACTAAGTCAGAAAAATGTAGTTAGGAGTGTTCAAATCAAGAAATTGATAAGAGTGCCCACACTTTTGCACCGGTCAAATTTTATTTAAATACAGATTGTACATTTTCTGTTAGTACAATAAACCTCATTTCAGAAATATTACTGAGTCCATCAGTTATTAGATATATGAAACTGATATAGCTGTTGCAAAACCCCAAATTGTTATAAAGAAAAAAGGTTAACATTAATAGGGGTGCCCAAACTTTTTCGTATGACTGTGTGTGGTGGAAATCAACTGTTTGGGCGCACTGCAAGGCTCGGAAAGGAAGGAGTGCCATTTCCACTGCAAGATTGGCTGAAATCATTAGCGAACGACATGTCACATTTGGAGAGCCTCTTAGGTGCCTAAGCAGTGGAGCTCCCCCAAATGTGACCCCATTCTGGAAACTAGACCCCTCATAATTTTACCCAGGGGTATAGTGAACATTTTGAATCCACAAATAATTCACAGAATTTAATAATCTTAGGTCATCATATTGAAAATTTTCATTTTTTTCACAAAACTGTTGACACATATAGCATTAGGCACCCTCATGTAGTATACAGCCCGCATATAGCACAATTCAGACCCAGATAGCATTAGGCACCCTCATGTAGTATTCAGTCCCTTTATAGCACAGTGCAGAGTCAGATAGCATTAGGCATCCTTATGTAGTGCACAGCCCGTATATAGCACAGTGCAGAGCCAGATAGCATTAGGCTTTCTCATGTAGTGCACAGCCCCTATATAGCACAATATAGCCCCCATATAGCACAGTGCAGACCAAGATAGTATTAGGGATTCTCATGTAGTATACAGCCCCTACATAGCACAGTGCAGACCCAGATAGCATTAGGTATCCTCATGTAGTACACAAACCTTATATAGCACAGTGCAGAGCCAGATAGCATTAGGCATCCTTATGTAGTGCACAGCACCTATATAGCACAATGCAGAGCAAGATAGCATTAGGCTTCCTCATGTAGTGCACAGCCCCTATATAGCACAATATAGCCCCCATATTGCACAGTGCAGACCCAGATAGCATTAGGGATTCTCATGTAGTATACAGCCCCTACATAGCACAGTGCAGACCCAGATAGCATTAGGTATCCTCATGTAGTGCACAAACCTTATATAGCACAGTGCAGAGCCAGATAGCATTAGGCATCCTTATGTAGTGCACAGCACCTATATAGCACAGTTTAGAGCAAGATAGCATTAGGCATCCTCATGTAGTTCACAACCCCCATATAGCACAATACAGCCTCAATATAGCACAGTGCAGACCCAGATAGCATTAGGAATCCTCATGTAGCATACAGCACCTAAATAGCACAGTGCAGACCCAGGTAGCATTAGGCATCCTCATGTAGTACACAGACCCTATATAGCACAGTGCAGAGCCAGATAGCATTAGGCATCCTTATGTAGTGCACAGCCCCTATATAGAACAGTGCAGAGCCAGATAGCATTAGGCATCCTCATGTAGTGCTCAGCCCCCATATAGCACAGTGCAGACCCAGATACCATTAGGCACCTTCATGTAGTATACAGCCCCCATATAGCACAGTGCAGAGCCAAGTAATATTAGGCATCCTCATGTAGTACACAGCCTCTATATAGCACAGTGCAGACCCAGATAGCATTAGGCATCCTCAGGTAGTACACAGCCCCTATACAGCACAGTGCAGACCCAGATAGCATTAGGCATCCTGACGTAGTACACAGCCCCTATATATCACAGTGCTGACCCAGATAGCATTAGGCACATTCATGTAGTATACAGCCGCTATATCATTTAATGCACCCCATGATCGTCTGGCCACAGTGATTGAATACATGCTCACTTTCCTCGTTCCCCCACTGCTTTGGTCTCCTCGGTTCTTCCACTGCTGTCATTCTGACTTCTCTGCAGGCGCGCAGTAAGGACGTCACTGCGCTCTGCTGTTGAGCAGTCAGAGCGCCGACAGACACAGTGGGGAGAATGGTAAGAGAGGAAGCGCACCACTCCATCTCATTATTGCTCTCAATTGTATTGGCATTCGGCAACTGCAATGCCGATACAATTGAAGACGCAATCCTCAGCTGTGGGAGGCCGGTGATAGCGCAGGCACCAGGTCACCATGAGTAGCAATACGCCACTCCTGCCACCGTGAGTGGGCCCCCCACGGCAGCCCAAGGCCCCGGCATTTGACCGGGTTTGCCGGGTGCTGACGTCGGTCCTGGCAGTACCCCATATGTGGCTGTACATTACTATTTGAGTACACGGTTGGGATCAGATGAGAAGGAGGACAACTTGTTATGTAGAATGCAGATTCCATTTGAATAGATTATAGCCTCCTCTAACTTAACCCCTAGGGTGCCAGATCTCTCCACTGTGAGAAAAAGGTCTAACATCTATTTCAGCTGAAAAACAAGATATTTTGCTTAATGCTATGACGTAATGCCACAATGAATACTCTGGAGGTAAACATATAAAATCCATTAAAAGCCAAATAATTAAGGGCCACAGGCAACAGTCCAAGAAACTGTTTCATAGCTAGAAAAATATAAAGTTCTTTTCATGAATGAATGGAAACTGCCAGAAATAAAAGGGAAAGAAGAGAAGAAATATGTGGGAAATTAAGATAAACCAATAATTATCTTTAAGTATCCATTTCCTCTTTGATAGTTAAGATTTTCTGCCTCAAGGTCTGAAATAGATCTTAAACTCAGGATTTTTAAACCAGAATTTTTTAGCACCTTGTTTGATATCTGCTTACATTATTATCTTTGGTTGAAGATATTTTAAGGAAGTGGGTAGGCTGTGACCCTTTTTGAAATTCAGGTGTCCTTCATGGGTCTTTGAAGTTTAGTTTTTGACATAAGACAATAGTATTTTCTCAGATTTTGCTTAATTCTTCCTTAGGACATTACAGTTTAGCTTTTAGTCTGATGAGTGATGACCAGTTAGCTATCAGACAGCTATCCAAACTGTTACGGGGGCTGTCTGATAATAACCGAAAGGAGTATCAGACAGTCAGGGTCCACCGTGCAAAGACTTTGCTGCAGACTATGGCAGAGTGCAATACCTCTGTTAACTCACAGAAGGATATAATAAGTAAGTAAAGCAATTCCTCCCTTACTTGGAGGGTGTGTGGAATGATCTCTGTTAATAATCACAGAGACAAAGGCAATGTGTGCGAAATGGCACCTACCTAGGTCCGCTCTTCTAGTGGTGCAAAAGAGACGAACAGCAGCGTAAGCCGCACAAAGCTCCTACCTGCGTTCGCTCCACTAGTGTGCGAGGACACGAACCACTAGATATGGCACCTGCCTAGGTCCGCTCTTCTAGTGGTGCAAAAGAGACGAACAGCAGCGTAAGCCGCACAAAGCTCCTACCTCTGTTCGCTCCCCTAGTGTGCGAGGATACGAACAACTGCCAGACGCAGTATAAGGAACGTTACCCTAGCGGCAACGTCCACCTACGAGTAGAATCACAAGGCCCAGCCAGACCATGTGCCTCAGGCACCTGCCTATGTCCGCTCCCCTAAGAGGTAAGGATACGGACAGCAGCCGAAGCTGTAAGGT
The DNA here is from genome assembly GCF_048569485.1 of Anomaloglossus baeobatrachus. Lineage (NCBI taxonomy): Eukaryota > Metazoa > Chordata > Amphibia > Anura > Aromobatidae > Anomaloglossus > Anomaloglossus baeobatrachus. The sequence goes on from NC_134355.1 coordinate 140,788,912, forward strand.
ATAAGAACGCTATCCTGCCGGTAGCGCTCACCTAGCATAGACAGAGGAATGCCTAGAGGAACGCGCACAGAGCGTCTACTCATATGCATGAACCAAGAGGACTGAGCACCATGCGGCGTGTGTCAGGGTCTTATATAGACTCTGTGCCTCATCCAAGATGGAGGACACCAGAGCCAATCCGCTGCCAGAACGACAGGAGTGACATCATGCTGGCCTATCACCGAGCAAGACGTCACAAGCACATGACCAGCGACCAATCGGCATAGAAGGTGTCAGAGACATGTGACCTCGTGTCAGCGATGATGTCACCCGCACATGTGCAATGGCTCCAAGATTGGACTTAGTCTCCAGCGCTCGCACATGTGCAGTAGCAAGAAATCTGGACTTAGTCTCCAGCGCTCGCACATGTGCAGTAGCAAGAAATCTGGACATAGTCTCCAGTGCTCGCAGCAACCGTAACACCAACCGTCACATTTTCATGTTTTTTTTTGTCTAAAGTTTTTTTTTTGTCAGAGTATAAAATTATGGAGATTAGGCTTGACTCAGACGAGCATATGGCATCCGATGCGACAGCAGCGGATGTGATATGCTAATGACTCCCGGCTCAGACTTTGCTGCGAGCATGAGCCGAGTGTCATGCGACTGTGACCCGATCCTGCAAATAGGTCACAGCTGTGAAGCTGAGGGCGGGCGCTTTGGAGGAGAGGGAGGGGTTAATCCCCCCATCTCCTCCATTGTCAGCCTGTGCGTATATCGCACTGCACCGGGAAAACATCCGAGTGCAGTCCGATGTATCCCTCGCACCCATTCACTTGATACGGGATACGGCTCCAGCAGAAAATCGAAGCATGCTGCCGCTTTTCTCGCATCCAGAATCTGGATGCGAGAAAAGCTGACTAACTGCTCTCCCACATTGACTAGCATAGGTCAAAGTGCAATGCAAGATTTTCTCGCATTGCACTCGTCCGATTTTCACGCTCATGTGAGCATACCCTTAAGCTCACCATGTTGGGTTTTTTTTGAGCCCATGAAAAAAGCACTATGCAACAGAGATAACAAAAATTCTGTAGATCTCACTATATCTGAGTATTGTAGGCATAGTATACCTTAGTTCTTTTATATAATGTGTTACACTTTATCCACAAACAGACATACAAAATTTTGACCACGAAAAATATATATGAGTTTAAATGTTTTACATTAAGGAATTTAGATTGTGAGCCCCAATAGGAACAGTGATGCTGATGTGCGGATGTATGTGAAGTGCTATGGAATTAATGGCGGCATATACTGTAAGTGAATAATTATTATTATTATTATTAATAATAATAATTATTTAAATGGATGCAAGTTTTGTGTAGAAATTGATTTAGAACCTTTAATCAGCTAATTTTTATTTGATAATTTACACAGATTTTACCTAATATTTAGTATTAGTGATAGGTTACATATTGGTAATGTACACACCAAAAGGATACTTTCTAAAGCCTCTAAAAATATAAAAAAATAATAATCTTTCATAGGCTACATGAGCCTTATCAAACTAATGCATCTAAAAAAAGGTAACTTTAGTTAGAGTTTTTAAATAAAACATATTTTTATGCATAGAGTGCCTATCTAACTTTAATTAACAAGAGACACACTGTATTTTAAGTTTGTATATTAGTTGTAGGCACAAAACTGTAGGATATTTTTAATTAACTCTGTTTGCAAGTTCCACATAATATTTTAACTCTAGTATATCTGAGCTGAGTGTCTATACCTACAACACCTACACTACAGCAACATGGCTATAATCGTTCAAAATACAGTGCCAGCCACTTTCCATTTATTTTACTAATTTAGAGCATTGCGTCACTCAACCAGTGCAAACCTCTAAGTGTCTTATTTAAAAATGCAAAAAGAGTACTGGTGAACAGAGTAAAGAGAGGCCGAACTGGGCCCAGCCTTAAAAGTGAGGCCGACATGACTGGATTAGGACAGGAATTAAAGTGGGAACAAGTGATTGGGGTTAGGCAGGGGTTAACGATATTTAGAAGAGGTGGAAATTGAGGATTTTGAATTGTGCAATGTGATTCTAGTTAATGGAGGAGGGAACAATAAGGGGTTTATAAAGACTGGTCAGTCAGTGGGGTCATCCATATTGTGCGGCAAAAAAAACGGAGCAATCTCCCACTCACCCTCCTAATTTTTCTTTTCTGGTCATAGCAGCATAGCGAAGGGGAGGAGGGTCCCCAAAGTTGAAATTTTGGGTTTGTGGCGAAACGGTGGGGGAGGAACCTGTAAGGTGTGTGGACTCTTTATATGCCGGCAGGTAGAAGAATCCCGTGGTAGGCCTGGTGGGCCGCAAGTTGGGGGCGTGTGTTTAGATGAGGCCAGGTTGTTTGTTAACTGGTGCCTCCGAGCCGGTGATTGAGCGACTGGGGGTAAAACATCAGTCTGGCTACAGTTTGGGTAGAATACCCATCGGCAGGTATGGGGCTTCGAGGACCACCCTTCAGTTCTGTTGAGTATATTTCTGTTATTTATGTTGTTTTTGTTACAATAAAAGACTGTTGTGGCCAATAAAATCCATATTGGTGTGCAGTCTGTTTATTTCAGGGAAGGCAAGGGTGGGGGAGTTTATTTAAAGTCTTGATTAATGACTCAACTATACCCGTGGTCATGTAAAAGGAAAAAAAAAATAAGCCTCATCATTTGCCTGATCATTTCCCAGGTAGAATGTGGGAGGTTTTAATGCTAATAGTAACAGCAAGCAGTCAATATGGTTTCTAAAATATGATGGACCTGTTGTTTTATCATCCACTGTGCCAACCTGTTGCTCATCAGTAAACAAAGATGCTTCAGATGTACGAACAGGTTTAAAACAATTGTTTAAAAGAACTGAAGTCCTCAGTGGTTGATACTTTTTAATGGCTAACTGAAAAGATGGTAATAATAGCAAGCTTTCGAGACTACGCAGGTCTCTTCATCAGGTTCAATGAGCCTGATGAAGAGACCTGTGTATCGAACAGGTTTAGTCAGACTTGGACTGTGTGCTTTTTTTGAGCAAATACTCTGAGCCCTGACCTGATGGACTTCTGGGTCAGCAGAATGGACTATTTGCTGGGTTTGGCCATTTGTGAACTGTATTTCCTACTTCAAGTGTACTGTAAAAAAAAAGCATTTAGCATGGCACATAGAAGTGTACAAATATTGCCCACAACAAATATGCAAAACATTACAATTGTGAAAATCACACCTTTGTCTGATGCCAATGAGTAAATCTATTATTGCTAACAATGGGATTGGCTACTTATCAACTGCTCAAGTTTCCAATTCCTGACTCTCCATCATGTTCCTTGTTTAACTGCTGAAGCTGTGTCTAGCGGTGCTGCCTCTTTGCACATGGACATCTACTGTTTACCCATTATGTTCTATACTATATGACTGCTGTCACTACACAGCTATACTTTTCCTGCCTTTCTGTCATGTTCCAAACAGTACTAAAGCTGCTGATAACCTTACACTGCATAGGATTAATATAATAAACATGGAACTGCTCTTAATAAAGGATACCTTTCTACATCTAAAAGAAGCCATTGCTTCTTCACTTTCCAAACACCAAGTTTGTGGCTTCTTTTCAAAAACTGATAACCTTTTGACAGCTTTAAAAGCCATTGCCCTTTTGATACTTTTTGAACTACTTGTAAAAATGCCAGTGGTTTTTCCAATCTTTCAGAAAGGAATAGTTTTTGGACTGTTTTAATTGTAAAATGTCTGATATTTCAGTATTTTATTTAAAATAAACCAAAACAGATTTTTAACAGTTGTAACCATAGCCAGATATTTGGAGATCACTTTGACATTAGTAAGTCTCTGATTGCATTTAAGAGCTTTAAAAGTGTTGTACAGAGAACTAGATGACCTCACAGTGTCATCTGCATTTTGCAAGACATTTGTAGGCTTTGGAGCACTTTCAATTTAGGCATAACCTCAAATTCAATCCAAATAAAATTTTTGGAAAAGTCAAACTCAAAACATTTTTTCAGAAATTTGTCTTTCTCTAATTGTAAGGAAGGGGGTCCATTTTGAGCCTGGCAATCAGAGACAACATAAACTAATTCTCATATTTTGCATTAGTAGTCTGTTCAATTTTGTCCCGAACAGTCATTTATTTATTAACGGCAATACTTTACATGTGAAAAAAAGAAAATTGCTTAAACTCATACAAACTGGTATCAGTTCTTAAATAATCAGTTTAGATCAATTTATTATTGTATAGTATAAACATATTTCTTAATATTCTCTAAAGTTATAAAGCATTATAAATAATAAAAACTACAATACAGTTTGATATTAGTGATGAGCGAGTATGCTTGTCACTACTCGGTACTCGCACGAGTATCACTGTACTCGGGTTACTCGGCGGGTACCGAGTAATTTTGCGATACTCGTGCTGTACTCGTGGTCTTCATCCCTGCATGTTGGCGCTCCTTTGAGAGCCAGCCCTCATGCAGGGATTGGCTGGCAGACCACTGCAATGCCACAGCCCTGTTAGTTGTGGAATTGCAGTGATTGGCCGGCCCGCACAGCGTGACCGAGCCTTTATACCGGCGGGCGCGCTGTGCTCTGCACACAGCCATCTCATATTCCCTGCTTTCCCTGCCCACAGGCGCCTATGATTGGTTGCAGTGAGACACGCCCCCACGCTGAGTGACAGGTGTCTCACTGCACCCAATCACAGCAGCCGATGGGCGTGTCTATACTGTGCAGTAAAAAAAATAAATAAATAATTAAAAAAAACCGGCGTGCGGTCCCCCCAATTTTAATACCAACCAGATAAAGCCATACGGCTGAAGGCTGGTATTCTCAGGATGGGGAGCTCCACGTTATGGGGAGCCCCCCAGCCTAACAATATCAGTCAAGTCAGTCCAAGAGGGTCTGGCTCACTGTAAGTGCTCAGGAAAATAACAATGTATAGTAGAAAAAAATCCCGGCACACTTCTGAGTCATAAGAAACAATTAATTTGTGTTCAAACTAGAGTTTATTTTGATTGAAATTGACGTTTCGGCAATTTTAGCCTTCATCAAAATTCAACTATATGGTATATAACAGATAATTCTCTGCCATTAACTCCTTATTACCCCGATTTGCCAACGCACTAGGGTAAATCAGGAAGAGCCGGGTACAGTCCCAGAACTGTCGCATATAATGTATGCGGCAATTCTGGGCGGCTGCTGACTGATATTGTTAGGCTGGGGGGCTCCCCATAACGTGGAGCTCCCCATCCTGAGAATACCAGCCTTCAGCCGTATGGCTTTATCTGGCTGGTATTAAAATTGGGGGGACCGCACGCCGTTTTTTTTTTTAATTATTTAATTATTTATTTCACTGCACAGTATACACACACCCACCGGCTGCTGTGTTTGGGTGCAGTGAGACACCTGTCACTCAGTGTGGGGGCGTGTCTCACTGCAACCAATCATAGGCGCCGGAAAGCAGGGAATACGAGATTGATTAATGAGATTCAAAAGAGGAAAAGCCGCCGGAGTTTAGTGAACAGCTGTGCAACGCCGCGGCAGTGATCGGGGAACGGTAAGTATGAGAGAGGGGGAAGACTGACTGACAGACTGTGAGAGGGGGACAGACAAGACAGAGAGAGACAGACAGAGCGAGACCGACCGACGGGAGATAGAATAAAAAAAAAAATGACCGACATCGCTAGTAAAAAGCACAAAACGTGCGTTTTGGACATCGGAGTGCCACACAATGTTTTTACGTAAAATCTTTCATGGAATAATCTCAAAAAGTAACATACACCAGCTCTATCTCACTATTGGGTATGTGCCCTTAACATTTCTGCCATGAAAATTCATTTTGGTGTCATTTTGGAAGGTTTTCTGGTGAGTCCGTAAAAATGGCGTAAAACTTGGACAAAATTGTTCACAGCTGTGACTTTTGAGTGATAAATGCTTCAAGGGGTCTTCCCCATGCTGTTGCCATGTCATTTGAGCACTCTTCTGAGACTTTTGTGACATTTTTAGGGTTTCTACATGCTGCCGGGGGTCATTTCAGAAAAATACTCGGGTCTCCCATAGGATAACATTGGGCTCGGTGCTCGGGCCGAGTACACGAGTATCTTGGGATGCTCGGCCCGAGCCTCGAGCACCCGAGCTTTTTGGTACTCGCTCATCACTATTTGATATAATTAATTATTCAGATTTGTAAAATAGGTAATAATAAAAAATGGCATGTTTCAAATGATAAATTATGTCTAAATGTAAATAAAACCAAGTCCTAAAAAAGTAGGAAATGAAATCAAAGCTTATGATTTTAGTGCAACTTGTTGGAGATATGTGTTAGTTCAGTAATAGGAACAAAGAAAAATATTGTGTACAGAAAGACAAATTGCATCAGCAGAACTTCTTACAATGCTATTTGTCATTGCTCCAAACAATATGTCACACTGAATGATTCATACTTTTCAAATTATCAATTTTTTCTGCTCCTTAAACCTGTATAATACATTTTGTCATAAACATCAACTAAATAAGTGAAATCAAATACAATGATGGCTCTGACAACTTTTTGTGAATATGAAAATGGAGTTTTTAGCACTCATTCACTCATGATTAATATAAGAAATTTTATAAAAGCAGAGATTACATGGACAACTATTTAGACCAAACAAAACTATAAAAGTTCAGAATTGGTATCCAGCAGTCTATGTATTGAAGACATCTCAACTCACTCATTTGCATTTGAGATAGACACAGGAGGTGATTTAAATAAAATGTCTAGGCTGCTTCATTAAAATTTTATAAAGCATGCCGCAAACACAGGAAATAAATGGCCTATCAATACAGGTAAAACAGGATACACAGTCCAAACAATGGCACTTGAGTGATAATCCAATACAAAAGTCCCAATCTGGAGACATCCCAGAGAAGGCCTTCTTACCTCCATATACAGACACCTAATGATAGACTTGGACTTTCTTATATCCCTCCTACCATGCCTTAGTGTGGAGATATGTGAGAAGCCAGTCCTACCCATCTCTCTAACAGTTCGGAAATCTAACACTTCCAATGCCCTATGAAATCTCTCATCCTTATATGTGCTTATTTCTAAACTTAGATCACTGAGGATAACCGCCTCTGTGATACAGTTAGGTCCAGAAATATTTGGACAGTGACACAAGTTTTGTTATTTTAGCTGTTTACAAAAACATGTTCAGAAATACAATTATATATATAATATGGGCTGAAAGTGCACACTCCCAGCTGCAATATGAAAGTTTTCACATCCAAATCGGAGAAAGGGTTTAGGAATCATAGCTCTGTAATGCATAGCCTCCTCTTTTTCAAGGGACCAAAAGTAATTGGACAAGGGACTCTAAGGGCTGCAATTAACTCTGAAGGCGTCTCCCTCGTTAACCTGTAATCAATGAAGTAGTTAAAAGGTCTGGGGTTGATTACAGGTGTGTGGTTTTGCATTTGGAAGCTGTTGCTGTGACCAGACAACATGCGGTCTAAGGAACTCTCAATTGAGATGAAGCAGAACATCCTGAGGCTGAAAAAAAAGAAAAAATCCATCAGAGAGATAGCATACATGCTTGGAGTAGCAAAATCAACAGTCGGGTACATTCTGAGAAAAAAGGAATTGACTGGTGAGCTTGGGAACTCAAAAAGGCCTGGGCGTCCACGGATGACAACAGTGGTGGATGATCGCCGCATACTTTCTTTGGTGAAGAAGAACCCGTTCACAACATCAACTGAAGTCCAGAACACTCTCAGTGAAGTAGGTGTATCTGTCTCTAAGTCAACAGTAAAGAGAAGACTCCATGAAAGTAAATACAAAGGGTTCACATCTAGATGCAAACCATTCATCAATTCCAAAAATAGACAGGCCAGAGTTAAATTTGCTGAAAAACATCTCATGAAGCCAGCTCAGTTCTGGAAAAGTATTCTATGGACAGATGAGACAAAGATCAACCTGTACCAGAATGATGGGAAGAAAAAAGTTTGGAGAAGAAAGGGAACGGCACATGATCCAAGGCACACCACATCCTCTGTAAAACATGGTGGAGGCAACGTGATGGCATGGGCATGCATGGCTTTCAATGGCACTGGGTCACTTGTGTTTATTGATGACATAACAGCAGACAAGAGTAGCCGGTTGAATTCTGAAGTGTACCGGGATATACTTTCAGCCCAGATTCAGCCAAATGCCGCAAAGTTGATCGGACGGCGCTTCATAGTACAGATGGACAATGAGCCAAAGCTACCCAGGAGTTCATGAGTGCAAAAAAGTGGAACATTCTGCAATGGCCAAGTCAATCACCAGATCTTAACCGAATTGAGCATGCATTTCACTTGCTCAAATCCAGACTTAAGACGGAAAGACCCACAAACAAGCAAGACCTGAAGGCTGCGGCTGTAAAGGCCTGGCAAAGCATTAAGAAGGAGGAAACCCAGCGTTTGGTGATGTCCATGGGTTCCAGACTTAAGGCAGTGATTGCCTCCAAAGGATTCGCAACAAAATATTGAAAATAAAAATATTTTGTTTGGGTTTGGTTTATTTGTCCAATTACTTTTGACCTCCTAAAATGTGGAGTGTTTGTAAAGAAATGTGTACAATTCCTACAATTTCTATCAGATATTTTTGTTCAAACCTTCAAATTAAACGTTACAATCTGCACTTGAATTCTGTTGTAGAGATTTCATTTCAAATCCAATGTGGTGGCATGCAGAGCCCAACTCGCGAAAATTGTGTCACTGTCCAAATATTTCTGGACCTAACTGTACATATCTCCCCTACATGACATGCCCAGAGGCCATCTTACATATCCCCCTCTCTGCCAAAAACTGGGGGTTTGACACCTTTAACCATCATACAGTAGACTTTTGACAGAGTGTCAGCATTTCAGCATTGGCATGTAATTTTGCCGGATTTATGTGCTACATGGAAGCCAAAATCCCGAAGTGCTAGGAATCACCTAATCACTTGGACATTGTTCCCATTCTTCTGCATCCACCTACTAGGGGCATGGTCTGATACTAACTAAAATTAACTGCCTAAGGGTTCGGTTCCACGTGCATTTTGCACGGGTGAATGCAATGCGATAAAACATCAGATTGCTCTCCCTCTAGTGCAAAACTATGGGGCAGTGTCCATCTGCGATTAATTTCTCAGGTCATAGCAGCATGCGGAATTAATCCCATCATTCTGTGTTTGGCAGCGAGTCTCAGCTCACGCACCCCATACAAGTCTTTGGGAGTGTGTGAAAAGTTGCACTGCACTCGCATGTAATCTGAGGGCAGTGGGATATATGCAGAGACAGGCAGCGGAGGACATGGAAAAAAGTGTCCTCTCCCTCTTCACCTCTTCGTCGCATGACCCTCGGCTGACACTCGCAGCAGAGGGTCATTAGCAAATCGCTTTTGATGCTCTGGCATCGGAAGCTATATGCTAATGGAGCTGAATCCTAATAGGTAGTATCTTAAGGTCTTCAATGCCCACTTGATGGCTAAACACCATTTCTCCCCAATGGAGTAATTTTTCTCACATGAAAACATTTTCTGTCTTAAGCATATTAGGGTGTGTTCCTCGCCGTTCACTTCCTGAGACAAGATAGCACTTGTCCTTACATCTGATGTGTCCATCTGAACCACAAACATCAGTGTCTCAGCTTCTGGAGACCACTTGGCCATATTTGATTTTATACCCTTAAGGAGGTCAATCAGTGATATGTCTATCATGGCAAAGTTAGAGATGAACAAACTGTAGTAGCCAAGGATGCCCAGAAATCGTGTAACTTTTTTCTTTGAGAATAGTTATGGCCAATTCTTAATTGCATCAAGCTTATTCACTTGGGGCTTGATCTCGCCCCTACTGACAACATGGCACCAGTACCTGGACCTGGCTTCTTCGATCCACTTGGGTTGACGAAAAACTCCGCTTTTCTTAAAGGATCAAATATCACTTGGACTTTTGCCAAGATAGCTCCCTCAATCCTCACTGAAGATGCCATTCAGGTATACCTCTGCGTACTTCTTGTGGGGCGCTAATAGACAATCCATGACTCTCTGGAAGGTGACTGGTGTGCCTTGCAAACCAAATAGAATCCTGTGAACAATTATCTGGTGTTGAAAAGGCTGTTTTATCCTCTGCATCTTTGGATAGGGAAAACTAACAGTGGGCATTGGATATTTGACGAACTTAGAAACCTCATTCAGCATGCAATAGTTATTGCAGAACTGCCATTCTCCATCTCATTTTCCTACCAAAACTATGGGACTGGGCCAGCCATTCTTGGCCTCTTCAAACACTCCTAGTTCCAAAATCTGATTCTCCTTTGAGATTACCTATCAGCAGACTTCAGGAATCTTGTATGGTTTAAATGTCACTTGGACATGAGATTAGTGATGATTTAATGTTCTATGAGCCAAGTACACCATGGTATTTATGACATCAAGTCTCTGTTCTGATGAAGCAATTCTTTGCACTGCTGCCTTTGGGCAAGTGAGAGCATCTCTACCACCTTGACATCTTGTATGTTGACCTTGACTTTGCCATAAAACACTGAGCTTCCACAGGTTCCATATCTCGCCATGGCTTGATTAGATTACCGAGATATAACGAAGTCTTCAAAAATTAATAAATTAAATCAAAGCTTATGATTGTAGTGCCACTTGTTGGAGATACTTGTTAGTTCTGTAATAGGAACAAAGAAAAATATTGTGCAGAGAAAGACAAATTGCATCATCAGAAGTTCTTACAACGCATCTGCAGATGCATTGGTAGGGATTCCTTTTCCCTGGTTGGTGGACTTTATAATTGACCTCACCAGTTTTTTTATCCACTCCGTAAGGGCCATGAAACTTGGACAGAAATGTGCTCTTTAACATAGTTACCAGACTGACTGTACGCCCTTGACTGTGCTTCTTCCGCCTGGAGGAAGCTATTTCTCATGATGGTCATCACTTCAGCAATTCTCTCTTGCATTTGGGCCATATGTTTGATTACACTCCTTTAGGATGTAGCCTCCATTTCCTGAGTCTCCTTCATTATATTCAGGAGACCACAAGGGTGTCAGCCATACAAGTGTTCAAAAGGGAATAAAGCAGTAGAGGCCTGTGGGACTTCTCTGACTGAGAATAACAGGTATGATAGAAGACAGACCCAGTCTTTCCTGTCCTTCTCTACAATCTTCTTTAGCATGAGCTTAAAAGTTATATTAAATCGTCCATCTGCAGGTGATAAACCAAGGTCATGAGTTGTGTATTTTGCAGGGCCTTGCACAATTCTCTCATCTCATGATCTTCAAAATGAATGGAGTTTCTTGGATCTCTTTTGATAGTTCAGGAAAAAATATGTGTCAAGATTCCTCCACTCTGTGCTCAGGGTGCTCAGGGTGTTCTGGGCTATTAGTTGTGTGAGTGACATTTCAGTCATCCAACCTGAAGATGGGGCATGCTGAGCTGTCAGTGTTTTGAGTGACAGCTCAGTCGCCCAATCTAATTCTTTAAGGAGTTGGGTTTTTGCAGGTGTTCCTTGTTTCCTGTAATTGCCCAGCTTTTTAGATGAGCGGTTTTTCGCAGGGCATTGCCAGTCTTAGTTTCCTGCTTAATTGTGCTAGTTGGCCTCTTCTATGTGTGCTCTGGAATTGGGAAATCTTTTGCTGCCTGACCCTTCACTTTGTTTGTCCACCATTTTGCCTCGTCCATATGCTCTGATCCACTACCCTCCAAATATTCTGACTCCGGCTGGTGATCTGACTATGTCTCTGCCTATCTCCTTAATCTTGATGTGCTTTCCCAGTAAGTGAACCAGGAACATTTGACTAATTTCCCTCATGACTTGTCTGTGTTTTAGCAAGCATCAAAATACTGAACAGATCTCTGGCTATATTCTTGAAGGAAGACTTCTTAATGGTACTGCCTCTGGGTATAGGCTGGCATAATCCATAACAACTAGGATATACTGATTCCCTCTGGTGGACTTGACCAATGGTCTCACTAAATACATCGCTTTGTGATCAAACAGGTCCTCAATAATGGCTAATGGCATCAAGGAACGATGGAAATGAGCGATCAGAGTGGTTACTTGTCAGGTGGGACAGGACCTTCAATTCATGAAAAGACGGCCAGCAATTGAACTCACTCCACTAAAGTTCAGCTCAACAGTGTCTTTATCACCACATGCTGTGATTACCTGAAGAATTAACTATGAAGATCACAGCTTTATAACACCTTATAGAATGGACTTGATACTATTTGATCACCTTATATTGTGGGGATTTACTTAATTTGTTGTATCTGTTTGTTCTATGCATTTGGAATGAACCCGTAAATATATTGCAATGATGGGATGTCTGATAAGCATTTATTCATATTTCTGTGTTTCTCTGTGCAAACTTATTTTTAATTGGCGCTTTGTATTTTGTAAATAACTGTTTTTAATTGATTTATCACTTTTGTCATTGGTTGAAACATGTGATTGAGGGTTAAACGCATATATTGTCAGTGTTGTTTTTTATACCATGAACAAGACTTTATAAGTCGAAACGTGTTGGTGTTTGTGCATAGCAGTAATTTGTCTGGTGTCTCTTACGCTTTAAATAATTTGGAATGAACATGGATTTTGGATGCTGGAGATTTGGATTTTTTTCTATTTTACCTCATTGAAGCCTTGACCTGGGCGGTTCCGTACACTTCATTACCATGCGGAACAGGTCGAACTAGTAAGGGTAAGCGAATTTTTCTATCTTATTTCAGGCATTTCTGATTAGTTCATAACCACAAAGAATCATTAAGGACGGTGTTTAACCTAAAAAACTAAACTTTATTGAATCATATAAAAACTGTTAACAATCACATGTGTCAAACAAGAGATATCAGACTGATCACACTGGACATGTCAACATACCAACGTTATCACAGTAACCTCCACACTGCGTCTATATGACAATATTCCTCCAATTGCCTGTGTCTATATTGTTAAGGCTTGCCTATAGTCCCTGCAATAACCACTGGGTATACATCCGATTGTTTAGTTTATGCTGAAATGCAACAGGCTAATTTATTATTACTGCAGATGATATTATACATCCCGGATTCATGAAGATTATTACTAAGCCCAGATGGGTAATCCTACTCAGGTATTAAGGTGAATCCTTAGTGATTTCATTGCAGGTAAAGTGACAAGCAGTAAAATCAACATCTATGCCTTAGACAATTACCTCCAAGGAGTGGCTGGAACAACCTACGGAAAACGTAGAGATACACTGACCTGACTATGGTGTAAATTGGCGTGACCGTCCTTTATCCCGACGCGCATTTCCCACTTCTTCAGGGGACGTGTGTGCATATCTTTAAAAAGTGCGCCTTTTTATAGTGGTATCGGAACCTCCATATCGTATGTGCGGTGACGTCTGCCTAGCCCACCCCTATTCATGACGCGGACACACCCATACTTCCGGGTATGTCACGGCCCTCTCCAAGTGCCGGTGGTTGAAACGCACGCTGCGTGTCAGCCGCCTCGGTATTACTGCCATGGCAACCATACACACCAGCGAGCGCTGCAAAGTTAACGCAATATTGGAGTGAGCACCCGGCAAGCTAGGTAAGACCGCGTACAGGGGAATTTTGTTCTGTGTATGCTTAGTCTAAACATTATCAATTCCATAGCTGGTATTCTAAAAGGATGCCCCAAATTCAATAACAATATATTAACTATACTATTCACTCAAGTAGTGCAGTAATCAATTAGGGACCGCATCCTATAATATTACAAAAAGACCTCTAGTATTCCATACAGAACTATAATAAGGGGAGGGATAATATCACTTGTAACAGCATTATGTCAAAAGTAGCATTGGGTTATACCCACCAAGCTAACAGTGTCAATAATGTATGCTGCAATGTTGCAATGCTGCCCTCCTGGTCATAACTAAACTCCAAGTGACCTCCAATCATACAAAAGCATATAGTCATGTGAAAAACTATCCCAGACCGTGCTTAACTAACGGTGATAGAGGGAAAGGTAGGGAAAGGAAAGGGGGGAAGGGAGAGGGGGGGAGCGAGGGAGAGGGGAGGGAGGGGAAAGGGGAGACAGGGAGGGAAGGATAGAAGGTAAAGGATAGAGGAGGGAAAAAGGGGAGGGGGAGAGAGGAAAACAGGGAGAAGAAAGAAACAAGGGGGATTTCTCAACATCCTGAATTCCCTATGAACAATTCTAGACCCAAGATCTAAACCTGGATCCCCCAATATATGACACAACCCAATATTAGAGTCCATGTCATAATAGATTCCGACAATTTCCTCATGGCGGTGTCAATCCAGTTTTATCCCAGGGTGTTGATTGTAGTTACAGATGTTTTTTCCTCCATTTTCAATTCATTGGTGACCGCCGAGTCCTTAGATGGTTCATCATCACCTCAAACCGGAGTTCAATCAAAGGATGCAGTTTACTACAACAAATGCATAGACAATTGATTACCACTTATTTTTTCTTTTATCTGGATCAAAACAAGGCCCAAACCCTATACTAAATTATCCTCCACGGTAATTTACATGCAGAAGCAAGGTTCCGCACCTACTATGTGCTACTTGTTATCAATATATGAATGCTAATAAAACCCTATCAAAATAAAACCAAATAAAACGGGACTAATCTCTAGACCCTCAATTCCCGGTTACTCTAGGAAGGAGTGGAAGCCAAAATGTTCATTTAACCCGTATGGAGCTACAGTTCCCAATCTAAAAATCCATTGGCTTTCCAGGCGGGCTAGTGCCTTACTGATGTCACCTCCCCTTGGGCCCAGATTAATTTGGTCATTCGCTTTTATCCTCAGGCCTCGGGGGTTGCACTGGTGAAATTTCTGGAAGTGTCTAGGGATGGACTTTAGATGTTCCCCTTCTTTCGCTGTCTTGGCCTTTTCTATGTCCCTTATGTGTTCCCTTACACATATTTTTAATTCCCGTGTAGTAAGGCCCACATATTTGAGATTACAGGGACACTCCGCCAAATACACTACATTTTTTGAGGCACATGTGAGATGTGTTCTTATCTCATACGTTTTTATTTCCTTGTTTCCTTTAAAGGAGGATGATCTATCCATATTGAAACAACCCTTGCAGATACCACTCTGATTAGTTGCAGTTAGACCGTGCCCCCCACTCTCTGTACCAGCGTCTGTGATGTATTTTTGTTGCTGCGCCTGTTTCATCTTGCGTGGGACAATCTTTGTCCCCTCTTGTTTTAAATGTTTTTAAATTATTTTGCTGTGATTTAATAAACTTTCATATTTTTCTATATAATTGTGGTAACTCTCTTGCTTTATATTACTCTGGATTTTCCAGTGATTCTTTGGTTGTAGCTGTGTTCATACCTCCTTCCTGTTTTTTTGTGTATTTACATTAGGTTGGAGCACGCTCCCATATTACTCTGTGGTGATGCCGTCTTACTTCTGTTTTCTCATGAGCATCTGTGATTGGTTGGAATCACACACGAAATATATTGTGATGTAAAAATAAATAAATAAATAAAAAAATGGAGTAGGCTCCCCCCATTTTGTGATACCCAGCACAGATAAATCAGATGACTACAGGCTGCAGCCCTCAGCTTTGTGCTTATCTTGGCTGTGTATCAAAATAAGAAGGACCATATACAGCTTTTTAAAAATTAGTTAAATAAATAATTTTAAAAATGGTATGCGGTCCCCCTCAATTTTGATACACAGCCTTGATAAAGCCGACAGTTGGGGGCTGGTATTCTCAGACAGGAGAGGCCCATTGTTATTGCACCCCAGGCTAAAAATATTATCTAGAAGCTGGTGAGAATTGTCGCATCCATTAGATTAGGCAATTCCAGCAATTTACCCGACTCATTCCAATTGCCCTGGTGCAGTGGCAATCAGGGTGTTATATGGGACCAATGACTGCTCACAGCTGCCACTAAGCTCTAGATTAGTAATGGGTAGAGGTCTATGAGACCCCAATTACTAGCCTTGTAAGTGAAAAGAAATAAAAAAAGCACTGAAAAAATCCTTTATTTGAAATAAAATCCAAAAAGCACACCTTATTTCTCCAGTTTCTTAATTCCCCAAACACCCAGGTCCAATGTAATCCACATGTTATGCCACGACGATCCAGGCTCTACTATATACTGACGTCACAGCGAGTGGGTTTATTAAAGAACATGACTGTCCACTGTGGCTTCAGGCAGACACTGACAGGCAGTGAACATGTATGAGAGTTAATGAGCAGACCCATGACCAGCTGAGGGAGTATTCTCCGGTCGTGATGTCTGTGTTACCAAACCCCTTATACTATAAATAAACACACGGACTGCATGCGACTTGGTTCAAAATGGCCACAGCAACCTTTTATTGCCTATTGTTCACAAACTAAGCACCTTAGGGACGCCGTCCAACAGGCGACCCAAAACAACACACAGATAACAATAGACAATGCCAATTACATGACCCTCCCGGGGGCAGGCCCAGTCCATAACTACTACTCCCCTTGCCCCTGGCCGCAACACACCGACCCAGAGACGAGGTGCCAATCACCCACGGATTGACACCCCCACACTTTGGCAGAACCCCGTGCCTGCCACATCCCGGAACCAAGAGCCACCATACCGAGACAATGACTCCCGGTCCAGTTACCAGTCACTTCCAACCTCTGGACCAGACCTACCCCCCCGCCGCTGTGACAAATAGCATCCCAACATCCCAAACCACATCCCCCAGATGACAACACAAAAAGGGAGGGTGGACAGGGATCTCTTGGCGTCCGGAAGAAGAAGAGGAGGTAACCCCCTCCTCTCCCAGACTAACCCTTTCCCTACTCCTCCTCTTCCTCCCAAGCTAAAACCACCCCTTAATGCCATATTAGGCCTGCCTACCAAACTGTCCCTATTAACCCCATCACTCCCTAACTCCCCCTTGGTCATGTCGCCCCTCCTCCCCAAGGGGGGATCCATGGCTGTCTTGACCAGCTGAGGGAGTATTCTCCGGTCGTGATGTCTGTGTTACCAAAGCCCTTATACTATAAATAAACACACGGACTGCATGCGACTTGGTTCAAAATGGCCACAGCAGCCTTTTATTGCCTATTGTTCACAAACTAAGCACCTTAGGGACGCCGTCCAACGGGCGACCCAAAACAACACACAGATAACAATAGACAATGCCAATTACATGACCCTCACGGGGGCAGGCCCAGTCCACAACTACTACTCCCCTTGCCCCTGGCCGCAACACACCGACCCAGAGACGAGGTGCCAATCACCCACGGATTGACACCCCTACACTTTGGCAGAACCCCGTGCCTGCCACATCCCGGAACCGAGAGCCACCATACCGAGACAATGACTCCCGGTCCAGTTACCAGTCACTTCCAACCTCTGGACCAGACCTACCCCCCCCGCCACAGGACAGACCACGTGACACCTTACGTGGCCTGGACCCGCCACACACCAAAAGCTCGCTCAACACCATCCTGCAGGCCCAATGCCCATAAATCCACTCCAATGTCGTTGAGGTGCACTCCGTCACCCCTCCGAAACCGCCAATCTGCCGGCTCCAACTCCCTGTGCCTCACCACAATCCCACCGTTCCTGATCACAAACCTGGCAACCACCCGATTCACCTGGGCCCTGGCCTTATTGACCTTTTCCACCGACCGAGCCCCCCTCCACGACAACCTGGTCACTATGTCTGACCACACGACAATCAAACCCGGGTACTGCTTCCACAACCGCAGTAAGTCAATCTTTATATCCAGGATCAGATCCCGTGATGCCCGGACTCCCAGATCATTACCTCCCACGTGTAATACCAGCACATCCGGAGGCCGGTCAACCTTACAATAACGACCAAATTCTGGGACCACCCTGCCCCACTCCATGCCCCGAACACCGATCCACCGAACAGTCGCCTGCCCACGATCCAGCCCTAGCTGCCGACCATTCAGGCGAACCGCCGCCCGCCGAGCACACCAGAACACGAAGGAATGCCCCAGAATCCAGATTAGGCACATCCCTACAACAAAGAAAGACAACGAAAACAGAAATTAAAAACCAATAACATCACCACCATCAACGCCTCTCAGAAAAAACACATTCTACCTCCGTCCTCTAACACTTGTACATTACCCCCTCTTTTTTTTTTTACATATATAAACCACTTCCAAACCGCCAAACCACCTGTACCTAGACCAAAGTTACCATAATGCTACAACAGCTGCGGCCTCACGTACCGCCGAAAACAAGAAGATTCCCATCTACCAATACGCTTTACCACCTCATCTCCAAGCCCCCAACGAGCGGCCTCCGTTGCTGCCCCTATCCGAAAGGAATGCGACCCGAAATCCTCCGGGCGCTCCCCCACATTCCGCAAACTTCGCCGCAGAACCGCTACAAACTGGAACCTTGATAAAAAGGACCCATCCACGTGCCGCAAAAATGGGCCCGGTAAACCCCCCCTCACGGCCATGAATTGCTCCACCAAACGTACTGGGCACAACTCCTCCCCCGGGACCGCGTATAACACCACCAACCTACCCCGACCCAGCTGATCCGTTTTCGACCGACTAATCCGGCACTCCACCTGATCACCGCCCACTCGCACATCCTTAAGCAGCAACCCGCCGCCTGTCACCCTGGACGGGCTTACCAACTCACCGATCCGGAAAGCCCCATAAAAAGCAAGACCGAAAGCTGTTGTAAACAAAACAGTCTCGTAAACCGACTCACAAATGCCGCTCAGGCCCCCCACCAACCGCCTCAACAAACCAAACGATACGGGATGCCTCTTGTCCCTCTCCCGCACACCGCGGCGGAACCCCCGCAAGGCCCGTCGAACCCGAAAATCCTGCGAAACATCTTGTTCCCCACTCATTTTTAACCAAAACGCCACCGCCGCCACCCGATGCGCCACGGCCGACGCCGATCGCCCGGCCGAGAAATCCACACTCACCAACGCCAGTAATGCCACCAAGTAATCCACGCTTACCCCATCAAACATCCGACCCAGCAACTCCTCCCATTCAGCCCACACCTTAGCATATCGGCACCAAGTCACCTCAGTCACCGAATTCCGAATCAATTCTGAGATCACCGCCTCACCAGATTCCATAAATCCACGGGACACTCCACTCCGACTTAGTCCGCCCAAGGCAGTAGCGCCCGAAACCTGCTGAACTGAAAACGAGACAAAGCGTCACCACCCCATTGTCAACTCCCGGAACGTGCTTTGCCACCACCTGTACATTCAGCTGCAGACATCTCAACACTAAATGCCGCAAAAACACCACCACTGGCTCCGACTTAGCCGACAAGTTGTTAATAGCAAACACCACCGCCTGGTTATCACAATGGAAGCAAACCTTCCTCCCGGCAAAACGCGACCCCCACAGCTCCACTGCTACCACGATAGGAAATAGCTCCAACAGAGCCAAATTCCTGACCAAACCGCTCTCCCGCCACGCCTGTGGCCACCGACCCACACACCAGTGACCTCGAAACACGGCCCCAAACCCTGCCGACCCAGCCGCATCGGTGAACAGCTGTAACGCCCCGTTAGACGCCACCTTCTCCATCACCAGGGCCCGGCCATTGAAACACTGCAAAAATTGATTCCATACCAAAAGATTGTCCTTGATCGCCTTCGTGATTCGCACGAAATGTGTCGGCGACCTCACACCTGCCGTCGCCGTTGCCAAACGTCTCGCAAAAACTCTCCCCATCGGCATAATCCTGCAAGCGAAATTCAATTTCCCAAGCAAGGACTGCACCACCTTAAGCCGCACCTTCTTTGCCGCCTTCACCCCTGCCACCGCGGCCCTCAAATCACGAACCTTCTCCTCCGGCAACCTACATTCCATGGCAATAGAATCAATCTCAATTCCCAAAAAACGCATCACAGGCGCCGGGCCTTCCGTCTTATCGGGAGCCAAGGGAATTCCGAAGCTGTCTGCGACTTTCTGCAATGCAAATAACAACCCCGCACAAACCATTGAACCCGCCGGCCCAACACAAAGAAAATCGTCCAAATAGTGAATAATGGACGTAAGCCCAGACACATCCCGAACCACCCACTCTACAAACGAACTAAACGCCTCAAAATATGAACACGAAATTGAACAACCCATTGGCAAACAGCGATCAACATAATAACTGCAATCCCACCAGCAACCTAACAAATGCTGACTATCTGGATGAACCGGTAACAACCGAAACGCCGCTTCCACATCAGCCTTTGCCATCAACGCCCCCCGACCCGCAGCCCTGACCAGGTCCAACGCCTTGTCGAACGACACATAATATACCGCCGCTAACTCCGGTGCAATGCCATCATTCACCGATAACCCCTCTGGGTAAGACAAATGATGGATAAGCCGAAATTTGTTCAGCTCTTTCTTCGGCACAACCCCCAACGGCGAAACCACCAACTTCGAACACGGCGGGGCGTCATAAGGACCGCCCATTCTGCCCAAAACCACCTCCTTTCTCAGCTTCTCATCCACCACATCCGCATGATCCCGAGCAGAACGTAAATTACGGTACGGCGGGGGCGATGGACTAACAGCCGACGGGATACGGAAACCGTCAGAAAAACCAAACCATAACAACGCCGCTGCCTCGCCGTCCGGATACCTATTTAAAAAGGGGGCCATCGCTTCTACCTTCAACGGCGTCATCCCTTTTTCCAACCCCGTCACCCGCTTTTCCTTTCCCCTTTTTAAAGCACTTGGACAGGCTATGTCCTCCCCCACAACCTGAGCATTCATGCTTAAAGCGGCATGCCGCTCCAAACCTGCACTGCCCCTCATTATATTGCCAACAGAAACCTTTTTTCTGACTTGCCGGGGACCCGGCCCCCGGTCCCCCGGCACCCCCTCGAAAGGGCTGAGTCGGTGCCGACATCAGTCGCATCCATAAGGAAATATCCTTATGGTCCCATCGCATATCCGGCCGCTACGCCTTCCGCTGCCGGAATTGCTCGTCGTAATGCAGCCACGCCAGCCCGCCATAAACCCGATAAGCCTCCCCTATCGCATCCATGTAACCAAACAAGGCCGAACAATGCTCCGACTCCTTTTCCCCGACCACGCTCGCCAAAATCGCAAACGCTTGCAACCAGTTTGCAAAAGTCCGAGGAATAAGCCTATAACGGCGCTTTTCCTCCTCGTCCTTCTCCTTTTTGGAGTCGCTCGGCTTAACCCTATCCAAATTAAATTTCTCCAGGGGAAGCAGAGAAAAAATCTCCACATATTCCCCTTTCCAAATTTTTTCCCGCACCTCCTTCTTTAAATGAGCCCCCAGCGGGCCCTCAAAACAAACATAAACTTCGCTTTTAACCCTATCATCTAGGCGCACCACCTCATCCTCCTTCTCCTTTTCTTTTTCCTTTGCCCCCTCCGCCACACTCCCCCCTGCGCCCCCCCCTTCCGCCGCGCCCCGCTCCATCCCCCCCTCCCACCGCCGCCGCCCCCCGACCTGTCGTCCCCACCCACGCCGACGCCTGCGCCGCCCCCCCCACCAGCCCCGGCAACCGCCGCCAACCCCTGCAACAGCCCCAACAACTGGCTCCACACTGCTACTCCGCCGGGCGCTGCCGTGTCCACAGCCGCCCTCCCGCCCCCGACACTCCCCGCCAGCGCAGCCCCTGCCGCCCCCGCTGCCGTCTCACCCAACCGCGGCTCAGCGTCCCCCGATACCGCTGCCTCGCTGTCCTCCGTCTGCCGACCATCCGACTCTTCCGACAGCACGACCTCCTCATCCTCGCCGCTGACATCTTCTTCCATCCGACATCCGGGGGGCGCCGCCGCGGCACCCCCCCACCACGGCCGCCAAACCGGGCCGCCACGTGGGCAGTGCCATCCCCGCTCTGTCTCTTGCCCTGGGGCGACAGCCCAGGAGACCATCCTGTCCCCCGCGCCGGCACCCCAGGCCTCGACCTCTTGCGCCCGCGCCCACCCCCTCGCCGACTGCCAGGGGACTCTGGACGCGGACTGATGGACGCCCGGCTCTGGATCCCAGCCGTCGCCGCCTCTGGCCCTCCTGGGCCGCTGCAGGCCTCCTGCCGCTGGGTCCTCCCGCTCCCACGGGACACCGCCACATCTGGGGGCTGCACAGCGGTCCTGAGTGACCGGGCGGTCGCCGCATGGCTCACGCCATCACCCCTGATCACTGCCGTGCCAGAATCAGGCACCACAGACCTCCCCCTGGCACTGGACCTACCGCCGCCTGCAGCCCCTCGGTCCCCCCGCCGACTGCAGGGGGAACTGCTGGCCTCCATCGCTCGCCGAGTGCGCTCCCGACCTGGAGCCGCTGCTGTCACTGGAAATCCAGCCCGGAGGCCGGGACCGGAAGTAGGCCCCACGCTGGCCACTCCCACCTCCCGACCACCGCGGCTGGAACGCAGATTCCTCCCGCTGCTGCTGGGAGCAGCAGCCGGACTGCGCTGCTGCTCGGCACGCTGCGGAGGGTCCCTGGAGGGGCTCTGGCATCTCCTCCTCGCCCCCCCCCGCACCCGGGGAATACCTGCGGGGGGGCCGCTACTGGCGCACACCACGGCTGGGGGAGCGAGGGGCAAGCGCCGACGGGTTAACCCCGGCAGCCCTGATGTGGGTCTGCACTGCCAGGGGCCCGTGCGCTGCAATGGCTGCTGCAATCAGGCGCAGAAGTTCCTGGAGATCAGCCATGGTGACTCGTGCTGCTGATCTCTTGGCGTCCGGAAGAAGAAGAGGAGGTAACCCCCTCCTCTCCCAGACTAACCCTTTCCCTACTCCTCCTCTTCCTCCCAAGCTAAAACCACCCCTTAATGCCATATTAGGCCTGCCTACCAAACTGTCCCTATTAACCCCATCACTCCCTAACTCCCCCTTGGTCATGTCGCCCCTCCTCCCCAAGGGGGGATCCATGGCTGTCTGCAACAGTGTTAAAGCCAAGCAGAAGACTCGGTACATATAACTATCCTGCTTTGCAGTCCCCCTAGCCCTTTCTACCCCCATTTAATGGTACAGTATTTGGGTCCCCATAGACTTATATGGGGTTTGGCGTCCAGGCAGATGTTCGAGTTTAAGTCAGGTGGTCCCAAACTTTTTTAAAACTCAGGCCAGACCTGCTGAACTCGAACATTTGCAGACTTACCCATCTCTAGTGATGAGCAAGAACTATGCTTGAATGTTCATTACTTGAATCAAGCAGGCTGGACGCTTGGATCAGCTCGATTTGACTACCATGTATCATAGAAATCAATGGGGACTGTGAGCATTTTTCCAGAAGACCCTAACAGAAGCACTGAGGGAGCAGGAAAATTACTAAAATGAATGGAAACAGTATGGGAAAGACATCTCATCTCCCAGTTTGCTGCTGAGAACTAAATAAATACATAATTAGTTTTTCAAAAAAAGGCATGGGGCAAAGGTAAAAGGTCCATGGATATTTAGCCCTTTCCAGCCTAAAAATACCAGCTCTCAGCTGCCCCAGATTTGCCACATCACACTAGATTTTTACAAGTTCACTGGAGCAGTAGTAGTCAGGGTAATATTATTTGTGGTTGATGTCAGCTGTGTAATGGCAGCTGGCATTAAGCCCAGGAGTTAGTAGTGGAGAGGTGTATATCAGACACCCCCATTAGTTACCTAGGAATCCAAGAAAGAAAGCACACACTGGAAAAAATAGTTTATTTGAATAAAGACTCCCACACAATATCCCTCATTCACCAATTTATTATCAAAATTGTTCCCATAATGCTACACCTATTCACAAGTGCTAAGTTGTGACTACAAGTCTCATCAGCTTTGCCAGGTCTTGCTGAATGCAGCGTTGAGATGGCAGCTCTGATGAGAGTTGTCGCCACTACCTGTGAGTAGATGTACTTCATGCTTTTCCCCGTTACTGGAGCTGCATTTGAGGATTGTGAACTATACTAGAGCTGTGTGGGAACATTTTTGATAATAAATTGGTGAATGATGGTTAGTGTAGGGTAGTCTTTATTCAAATAAACTGGTGTATCTTACTGGTGTAATCCTGTGCGTATGTTTATTTTTCTTTTCCCTTACTTACTTAGTAAGTAATGTGAGTGTCTGATAGATATCTCTCCATTACTAACCGCTGAGCTTGATGCCAGCTGACATTAATCCAAAAAAATTACCCTGATTGAGACCGCACAATGACAAACAGGAAGAGCTGGGGTGAAATCCCAGAATTGGAGCATCTAATGTGATATGCCACTTCTGGGGCAGCTGCAGGCTGATATTTTTAGGCTAGGAAGGGCCAAATAACCGTAGGCCTTCCCGCCCTGATAGTTCCAGCATGCAGCTGCCTGCTTTACCTTGTCTGGTTTTTTTAAATTATTTATTTGTTAGGTTAAACAAAGGTAAAAAAAACCCTTAATGCCACATGAAAGGCACTAAATATTACAAGTGTACATACATGTACCTTGCTCTTATCAAAGCTCTAACTCTCATATCAACTATCTCTGAAATGCAGCAGTGTGCCCATCGCACCCCTAGTTCTCGTTCTCATATAAGACCTGATTACATGATGCTGCCAACTAATCACAATAATGGAAGTAGCCATAGCTAGTCATAGCTGCTATAACTGAGTAATATACAAACAAAAGAATACAGTAACACACTGCAAACTGTAAGATGTATACAAACATTGAATATTTGATATTTCAACTACATTACTGCATCTTTTAGCTTTTGTAGTATACTATTGAAGGTGTTGATTGTCTTCTTGTCTGAATGAGCACTCCTTCCATCAGCCTGTTTGTTTTTAATTAGTGCTGGATCCTACCTGCCCTTTAAATTTGTAGGCTATTAGCCCTGGAGAGGAATTATATTTAGGACCTCAGCAAATAAAGGTATGCCTTTTCATGGATGGTGGATTTTCATAAATTAACCAATTTATGTGCTACGTACCTTCATTTTTGTGAGTATATTCTGTATAGCTGTAATGCAGCTCAAATTTCACATGTTTATTGTTTGTATACACCCATGAAAGTGTTGGCACCCTTTAAATTGTTCAAGGAAATGAAATATTTCACTTAGAAAATTATTGCAATTACACGTTTTGTTATACACGTTTTATTCCTATGTGCATATCTGAACAACGCAAAAACAGAAATAAGGCAAATCGAACATAATTTCACACACATATCAAAGAATTGGCCAGACAAACCTGTTGGCACCCTCAAGTTAAAATTTGGTTGCAGATCCTTTGGAATAAATAACTGCAATCAGTTGTATCCAATAACCATCAACAAGCTTCTTACATAACTGAACTACTGTCTGCTGTCACTGGAAATCCAGCCCGGAGGCCGGGACCGGAAGTAGGCCCCACGCTGGCCACTCCCACCTCCCGACCACCGCGGCTGGAACGCAGATTCCTCCCGCTGCTGCTGGGAGCAGCAGCCGGACTGCGCTGCTGCTCGGCACGCTGCGGAGGGTCCCTGGAGGGGCTCTGGCATCTCCTCCTCGCCCCCCCCGCACCCGGGGAATACCTGCGGGGGGGCCGCTACTGGCGCACACCACGGCTGGGGGAGCGAGGGGCAAGCGCCGACGGGTTAACCCCGGCAGCCCTGATGTGGGTCTGCACTGCCAGGGGCCCGTGCGCTGCAATGGCTGCTGCAATCAGGCGCAGAAGTTCCTGGAGATCAGCCATGGTGACTCGTGCTGCTGATCTCTTGGCGTCCGGAAGAAGAAGAGGAGGTAACCCCCTCCTCTCCCAGACTAACCCTTTCCCTACTCCTCCTCTTCCTCCCAAGCTAAAACCACCCCTTAATGCCATATTAGGCCTGCCTACCAAACTGTCCCTATTAACCCCATCACTCCCTAACTCCCCCTTGGTCATGTCGCCCCTCCTCCCCAAGGGGGGATCCATGGCTGTCTGCAACAGTGTTAAAGCCAAGCAGAAGACTCGGTAAATATAACTATCCTGCTTTGCAGTCCCCCTAGCCCTTTCTACCCCCATTTAATGGTACAGTATTTGGGTCCCCATAGACTTATATGGGGTTTGGCGTCCAGGCAGATGTTCGAGTTTAAGTCAGGTGGTCCCAAACTTTTTTAAAACTCAGGCCAGACCTGCTGAACTCGAACATTTGCAGACTTACCCATCTCTAGTGATGAGCAAGAACTATGCTTGAATGTTCATTACTTGAATCAAGCAGGCTGGACGCTTGGATCAGCTCGATTTGACTACCATGTATCATAGAAATCAATGGGGACTGTGAGCATTTTTCCAGAAGACCCTAACAGAAGCACTGAGGGAGCAGGAAAATTACTAAAATGAATGGAAACAGTATGGGAAAGACATCTCATCTCCCAGTTTGCTGCTGAGAACTAAATAAATACATAATTAGTTTTTCAAAAAAAGGCATGGGGCAAAGGTAAAAGGTCCATGGATATTTAGCCCTTTCCAGCCTAAAAATACCAGCTCTCAGCTGCCCCAGATTTGCCACATCACACTAGATTTTTACAAGTGCGCTGGAGCAGTAGTAGTCAGGGTAATATTATTTGTGGTTGATGTCAGCTGTGTAATGGCAGCTGGCATTAAGCCCAGGAGTTAGTAGTGGAGAGGTGTATATCAGACACCCCCATTAGTTACCTAGGAATCCAAGAAAGAAAGCACACACTGGAAAAAATAGTTTATTTGAATAAAGACTCCCACACAATATCCCTCATTCACCAATTTATTATCAAAATTGTTCCCATAATGCTACACCTGTTCACAAGTGCTAAGTTGTGACTACAAGTCTCATCAGGTTTGCCAGGTCTTGCTGAATGCAGCGTTGAGATGGCAGCTCTGATGAGAGTTGTCGCCACTACCTGTGAGTAGATGTACTTCATGCTTTTCCCCGTTACTGGAGCTGCATTTGAGGATTGTGAACTATACTAGAGCTGTGTGGGAACATTTTTGATAATAAATTGGTGAATGATGGTTAGTGTAGGGTAGTCTTTATTCAAATAAACTGGTGTATCTTACTGGTGTAATCCTGTGCGTATGTTTATTTTTCTTTTCCCTTACTTACTTAGTAAGTAATGTGAGTGTCTGATAGATATCTCTCCATTACTAACCGCTGAGCTTGATGCCAGCTGACATTAATCCAAAAAAATTACCCTGATTGAGACCGCACAATGACAAACAGGAAGAGCTGGGGTGAAATCCCAGAATTGGAGCATCTAATGTGATATGCCACTTCTGGGGCAGCTGCAGGCTGATATTTTTAGGCTAGGAAGGGCCAAATAACCGTAGGCCTTCCCGCCCTGATAGTTCCAGCATGCAGCTGCCTGCTTTACCTTGTCTGGTTTTTTTAAATTATTTATTTGTTAGGTTAAACAAAGGTAAAAAAAAACCTTAATGCCACATGAAAGGCACTAAATATTACAAGTGTACATACATGTACCTTGCTCTTATCAAAGCTCTAACTCTCATATCAACTATCTCTGAACTGCAGCAGTGTGCCCATCGCACCCCTAGTTCTCGTTCTCATATAAGACCTGATTACATGATGCTGCCAACTAATCACAATAATGGAAGTAGCCATAGCTAGTCATAGCTGCTATAACTGAGTAATATACAAACAAAAGAATACAGTAACACACTGCAAACTGTAAGATGTATACAAACATTGAATATGTGATATTTCAACTACATTACTGCATCTTTTAGCTTTTGTAGTATACTATTGAAGGTGTTGATTGTCTTCTTGTCTGAATGAGCACTCCTTCCATCAGCCTGTTTGTTTTTAATTAGTGCTGGATCCTACCTGCCCTTTAAATTTGTAGGCTATTAGCCCTGGAGAGGAATTATATTTAGGACCTCAGCAAATAAAGGTATGCCTTTTCATGGATGGTGGATTTTCATAAATTAACCAATTTATGTGCTACGTACCTTCATTTTTGTGAGTATATTCTGTATAGCTGTAATGCAGCTCAAATTTCACATGTTTATTGTTTGTATACACCCATGAAAGTGTTGGCACCCTTTAAATTGTTCAAGGAAATGAAATATTTCACTTAGAAAATTATTGCAATTACACGTTTTGTTATACACGTTTTATTCCTATGTGCATATCTGAACAACGCAAAAACAGAAATAAGGCAAATCGAACATAATTTCACACACATATCAAAGAATTGGCCAGACAAACCTGTTGGCACCCTCAAGTTAAAATTTGGTTGCAGATCCTTTGGAATAAATAACTGCAATCAGTTGTATCCAATAACCATCAACAAGCTTCTTACATAACTGAACTACTGTCTGCTGTCACTGGAAATCCAGCCCGGAGGCCGGGACCGGAAGTAGGCCCCACGCTGGCCACTCCCACCTCCCGACCACCGCGGCTGGAACGCAGATTCCTCCCGCTGCTGCTGGGAGCAGCAGCCGGACTGCGCTGCTGCTCGGCACGCTGCGGAGGGTCCCTGGAGGGGCTCTGGCATCTCCTCCTCGCCCCCCCCGCACCCGGGGAATACCTGCGGGGGGGCCGCTACTGGCGCACACCACGGCTGGGGGAGCGAGGGGCAAGCGCCGACGGGTTAACCCCGGCAGCCCTGATGTGGGTCTGCACTGCCAGGGGCCCGTGCGCTGCAATGGCTGCTGCAATCAGGCGCAGAAGTTCCTGGAGATCAGCCATGGTGACTCGTGCTGCTGATCTCTTGGCGTCCGGAAGAAGAAGAGGAGGTAACCCCCTCCTCTCCCAGACTAACCCTTTCCCTACTCCTCCTCTTCCTCCCAAGCTAAAACCACCCCTTAATGCCATATTAGGCCTGCCTACCAAACTGTCCCTATTAACCCCATCACTCCCTAACTCCCCCTTGGTCATGTCGCCCCTCCTCCCCAAGGGGGGATCCATGGCTGTCTGCAACAGTGTTAAAGCCAAGCAGAAGACTCGGTAAATATAACTATCCTGCTTTGCAGTCCCCCTAGCCCTTTCTACCCCCATTTAATGGTACAGTATTTGGGTCCCCATAGACTTATATGGGGTTTGGCGTCCAGGCAGATGTTCGAGTTTAAGTCAGGTGGTCCCAAACTTTTTTAAAACTCAGGCCAGACCTGCTGAACTCGAACATTTCCAGACTTACCCATCTCTAGTGATGAGCAAGAACTATGCTTGAATGTTCATTACTTGAATCAAGCAGGCTGGACGCTTGGATCAGCTCGATTTGACTACCATGTATCATAGAAATCAATGGGGACTGTGAGCATTTTTCCAGAAGACCCTAACAGAAGCACTGAGGGAGCAGGAAAATTACTAAAATGAATGGAAACAGTATGGGAAAGACATCTCATCTCCCAGTTTGCTGCTGAGAACTAAATAAATACATAATTAGTTTTTCAAAAAAAGGCATGGGGCAAAGGTAAAAGGTCCATGGATATTTAGCCCTTTCCAGCCTAAAAATACCAGCTCTCAGCTGCCCCAGATTTGCCACATCACACTAGATTTTTACAAGTGCGCTGGAGCAGTAGTAGTCAGGGTAATATTATTTGTGGTTGATGTCAGCTGTGTAATGGCAGCTGGCATTAAGCCCAGGAGTTAGTAGTGGAGAGGTGTATATCAGACACCCCCATTAGTTACCTAGGAATCCAAGAAAGAAAGCACACACTGGAAAAAATAGTTTATTTGAATAAAGACTCCCACACAATATCCCTCATTCACCAATTTATTATCAAAATTGTTCCCATAATGCTACACCTATTCACAAGTGCTAAGTTGTGACTACAAGTCTCATCAGCTTTGCCAGGTCTTGCTGAATGCAGCGTTGAGATGGCAGCTCTGATGAGAGTTGTCGCCACTACCTGTGAGTAGATGTACTTCATGCTTTTCCCCGTTACTGGAGCTGCATTTGAGGATTGTGAACTATACTAGAGCTGTGTGGGAACATTTTTGATAATAAATTGGTGAATGATGGTTAGTGTAGGGTAGTCTTTATTCAAATAAACTGGTGTATCTTACTGGTGTAATCCTGTGCGTATGTTTATTTTTCTTTTCCCTTACTTACTTAGTAAGTAATGTGAGTGTCTGATAGATATCTCTCCATTACTAACCGCTGAGCTTGATGCCAGCTGACATTAATCCAAAAAAATTACCCTGATTGAGACCGCACAATGACAAACAGGAAGAGCTGGGGTGAAATCCCAGAATTGGAGCATCTAATGTGATATGCCACTTCTGGGGCAGCTGCAGGCTGATATTTTTAGGCTAGGAAGGGCCAAATAACCGTAGGCCTTCCCGCCCTGATAGTTCCAGCATGCAGCTGCCTGCTTTACCTTGTCTGGTTTTTTTAAATTATTTATTTGTTAGGTTAAACAAAGGTAAAAACAACCCTTAATGCCACATGAAAGGCACTAAATATTACAAGTGTACATACATGTACCTTGCTCTTATCTAAGCTCTAACTCTCATATCAACTATCTCTGAACTGCAGCAGTGTGCCCATCGCACCCCTAGTTCTCGTTCTCATATAAGACCTGATTACATGATGCTGCCAACTAATCACAATAATGGAAGTAGCCATAGCTAGTCATAGCTGCTATAACTGAGTAATATACAAACAAAAGAATACAGTAACACACTGCAAACTGTAAGATGTATACAAACATTGAATATGTGATATTTCAACTACATTACTGCATCTTTTAGCTTTTGTAGTATACTATTGAAGGTGTTGATTGTCTTCTTGTCTGAATGAGCACTCCTTCCATCAGCCTGTTTGTTTTTAATTAGTGCTGGATCCTACCTGCCCTTTAAATTTGTAGGCTATTAGCCCTGGAGAGGAATTATATTTAGGACCTCAGCAAATAAAGGTATGCCTTTTCATGGATGGTGGATTTTCATAAATTAACCAATTTATGTGCTACGTACCTTCATTTTTGTGAGTATATTCTGTATAGCTGTAATGCAGCTCAAATTTCACATGTTTATTGTTTGTATACACCCATGAAAGTGTTGGCACCCTTTAAATTGTTCAAGGAAATGAAATATTTCACTTAGAAAATTATTGCAATTACACGTTTTGTTATACACGTTTTATTCCTATGTGCATATCTGAACAACGCAAAAACAGAAATAAGGCAAATCGAACATAATTTCACACACATATCAAAGAATTGGCCAGACAAACCTGTTGGCACCCTCAAGTTAAAATTTGGTTGCAGATCCTTTGGAATAAATAACTGCAATCAGTTGTATCCAATAACCATCAACAAGCTTCTTACATAACTGAACTGAAATTTTGGACCAATCTTCTCTTGCAAACTGCTCCGGGTGTCTCGTATTTAAATGGTTGTCTACTCCCAATTTTTAGATGTCGTCACAGATGAGATTTAGATCCAGACTTTTTGCTGGACACTTCAGATTCAGAACCCTCCAGCATTTTGTTTCCTTCCATTTCTGGATGCTTCTTGAAGTATGTTTGTGGTAATTGTCCTGTTGGAGGATCCATGACCTAGGACACAAACCCAGAATTCTGACACTGGTCACTGTATTGTGATCCTATTGGTAATCTTCAGAAAACATGATATCTTGCACACAATCAAGGCACCTAGTGCCAGAAGCAGCAGAACAAGCTAAAATCACCTTTGAACATCCACCATATTTGACTGTAAGTTTGTTTTTTTTCCACTGCCATCCCCATCCAGAGAGATTAACTAGTGTTATAGGTTGTGAAGTTCTTGATTATGTTGCACACTGTGGACAAAAGAACATCAAGATCTCTCTAGATTGCTTTGTAACATTGATATTGTTTGATATTGTTAATATTTTTAAACCATTTTGATTCTCAAGTCCTCAGACAGTTCTATTCTCCTCTTTCTGATCTTCATGCTTAGTGTGGCACACACAGACACACAAAGCAAAGGTTGAGCCAACTTGTCCCCTTTTTATCTGGTTTCAGCTGTGTTTTTCATATTGCCCACACGTGTTACTTGCCACAAGTGAATTTGAATGATCATTACATGCTTGAAATAGGGTTGTTTAGCCACAATTTTGGAAAGGTGCCAACAATTTTGTCTTGCCCATTTTTGTGGTTTTGTGTAAAGTTATGTCCAGTTTGCTTTTTTGTCAGTTTTTTTTATGTTGTTAAAATACACACAAAGGAAATAAAAAACATATGTACGACAAAATGTTTAACGGTAATAATTTTCTGGGAGAAATATTTCATTTCCTAGAACAATTTCAAGGGTGCCAAAACTTTCACTATATTTTAATGTTGTATTGTGCTGCAGTATTCTTTTGTTGGTATATTAGGTATATTATGCAGTCATATATAGTATGCACCAGTTCACACTTGCTTTATTCTCTTTAAGTGCTCTCATTGTTTTTGCTTTTTTTTGATGGGATGAGGGGTTGCAGTTAGATTAAACCATAGTCTGTGACTTGAAGTCAAAGGGCTTTTCCCATGAACAAACTGCATTTTAATTAATAGATCTTGAAATAAAAATAAACTCAATTAAGTATATTAAAAAAATTCCTGTTCTGAGTTAATCTTATGAATGTGTCTCTGGTATGAATTGCTTAATGCTTGTGTTCAGCAATGCAGAAACATGGTCTGAACATACTCCATCTCCTGGCTAGTGGTGGAAGCAGAATGAAATGTTGAAAGAAGGCTCCATGAAATCACAGCTGATACTTCGTGTGAGGTAAAACATGATTAAAAACAAGCAGCAAATACTTTAGTGAGGTCATGTTCCTGCGTGTTCAGACATGGCCATTACACAGTACGTGGCAGGGGAATATTTATAGGATCATCTCAGCACAGTAACAATTTGTATAACACATTGAATTGTAGAACTAATTTGTATTCCAAGATCTATTGATTAAAATGTACTTTGTTTGTGGGAAAAGCACTTAAATGAGCTTTACTACTCACATAATACACTGCAATACTTCTGTACAGTACTGTCATTACCCACAATATAATGACACAGAAATAGTCTGATCCTTTATACTGTATTTAACAGGGAACTGAAATTATCAGTTCCCTTTCACTGTAATCACGAAATATGGTTTCACAGTGGGTAGCTTGAACAATGTGTTCCTGAATATGGAAGTGGTTGCTTTAGAATAAATTAAAATATCATTGCACACCTGTATTGTATTGTACTAAAAAATGTATTATTCATTTAATCCCCAAATACAAACTTAAGTGGTTTTCTCAATAAACAAATTATTCAAAACTGTGCAAGTTACGATGAATTTAAAAAGTCTAAATACCCATGTGAAAATAACAGAATTTTGTCATGTAAATAAAGTCTTACCAAAAAAAATAATTTCAGAACTTTTTC
This sequence comes from Anomaloglossus baeobatrachus, assembly GCF_048569485.1. NCBI lineage: Eukaryota > Metazoa > Chordata > Amphibia > Anura > Aromobatidae > Anomaloglossus > Anomaloglossus baeobatrachus. Next base: position 140,822,204 of record NC_134355.1, read on the forward strand.
CACCATAGGAGATAACAGTTACCACTGTTATGATTCTATACAGATAGGTGAGGGAGAAGGAAACCTAGACCTCTGCCTATAAGGCTAGGTTCACATTTCCGTTGTTTTGCATCAGTCACATGCGTTGCTTGACGCTTATAACTGATGCGTTGTACAACGGATGACAAGAATACAATTCGTTGTCGGATTCCATTGCAAAACATGAGAGAGAGAGCAATCACCTGATCGTTCCCAATAGCCGGTCGCCGGCATTTGAGAGCAAACAGATAATCTCCCGGCAGCCGGCTAATGAGAGCGATCAGCTGATCGCTCTCATTAGCTGGCCGCCGGGTGATCAGCTAATCGCTCACATTGGCCGGCCGCCGGGTGATCAGCTAATCGCTCACAGAAGCTGGCCGCCGGGCGATCAGCTGATTGTTCGGCCGCTGAGAAAGAGCATGTGCAGCGGAATCAAAAGGATTTTGCTGCTCAAAAAAACGCTACATGCTGCGTTCTTGCCGCCTGACGGTCAGTCGTTCCATGACTGATCAGTTGGGCGGCGGATGCAACGCAGCGTCATCAGTCACAATTCGCTACTCATACAAGTCAATGGGAACAGCGGAATCCGCCAAACGGATTGTGTTGTTTATCAGAGCGGCGGATTATGACTGATCATAAACAACGGAAATGTGGACCTAGCCTAACTCCTCACTCCTCACAAACTGCATAGGAGGTGACTCTTGTCACTGATAAAATTCTATATCTGTCATTTAAAAATCTGTCTTTTGTCATCACTGAATACAAATTATATCCATGAATTGATAATTTGAGAATGAAAGATGAGTCCACGAGGATAAAGAAATAGATAAAGTATATTACAAAGTTTCTTATATTGATATGTGCTATTGAGTTCTTAAATTAAAAATTGAAAACAACTGTAAAGGCCGCTTTACACGCAAAGACATCGCTAACGAGATGTCGCTGGGGTAACGGAATTCGTGACGCACATCCGGCCTCGTTAGCGACGTAGTTGCGTGTGACACGTACGAGCGACTACTAACGATCCAAAATACTCACCACATCATTGATCGTTGACACGTTGTTCATTTTCAAAATGGTATTGATCTTCTGGGATGCAGGTTGTTTGTCATTCCTGAGGCAGCACACATCACTACGTGTGACACCCCGGGAACGATGAACAACAGCGTACCTGCATCCTCCGGCAACAAGATAGCAGTGACCTTCATGCGGCTGCTCTCCGCCCGCCACTTCTATTGGTTGCCTGCTGTGTGTCGTCGCTGTGACACCGCACGAACCGCCCCCTTAGAAATAAGGTTGTTTGCCGGCCACAGCGACGTCGATAGGCAGGTAACTACGTGTGACGCGCACTTCTGATTTTGTCCGCCACGGGCAGTGATTTGCCCATGACGCACAAATGGGTGCGATCGCTAGCGACATCGCTAGCAATGTCGCAGCGTGTAAAGTGCCCTTTACTCTTTAAAGTGATTCTGATAAACTCCATATTGAGGTTAGCTGTTTTAGTAGGATTATTCTGGAATTTTCTTTCAAATCAAAACCCATGGAGTAGGTCACCCTCATTTTGAGCATTGAATCATGGCATCATAATAACTTGTAAAGGAACGAGAACTACTACTCTACATTCCATATGACCCCTTGTGATTACCCCTTACTGTAAACAAGTAATTGATGTAGGTTATTTGAGTTAGAGCAGATGTTAGGTGGAGACAAATCTCTGCCTGGGTAAATAATTTTCCTTTCATGAAAATAGTGATGTCACATGCTTTGTTACCAGATTCCAGTTATGAATATTATTTTCCTTTTGACAGGTGTAAGTTCTGTAGTTATGGGAAACATATTTTCAGCATCATGAATAAGTGGCGAAATAACACATTTACTGAAATCACTGTGTGGTCTATGCATCAGCCATAAATTTATATAGGCCACATGGAAAAGTTGGGTATGCCATGTTTCATTTCTATAGATAGCTAAAATCATAATAGGAAATATGACCTTAATATTTGTCACCTGGGTCTTCCAAGGGGGCAGATATTTTTATGAACAGGAAGCTTCAAATTTTTGGTACCTAAGCCACATGCTACTTACCTGACTCCAGTTGATGTCAGCAAGAGCAGGTATGTGGGAGATATGGTGCTTCCTAAAATCCAAACGTGACCTACCGTTATTGTTCGATGCTCTGAGATGCGGCTTGCTGTACGATTGTACCATTTTTAATTGCACCATTCCCCTTCATGAAGATCTGCACCATTCCTGTGACCACAGGTCTAGTACTTTTCTATTATTTATACATTTTATTTTATGTAACCATATATACTTTATTTTGTTGTACCCTTTGTAATATCTCTTCTTTATTTTTATAAAAATTGTCTTCTTTTCAGAATAAAAAATCTCAAATTTAATAGCTTTCTTTCCTTTGCTCTATAATAGACATCCCTGAAGCCTCGTGAAGCCACATGTTACCAGTAATGGGTGTTAAAATGGTCTGCAAAAATGAGGGGTATTGGCAGCTAGTTGTTTTTTTATTATTGTGGAGCTTGGCACTGGCTGTACTGATGTATATGCGGTTGAATAAAATATTAAACTCGTCACTAATTTTCTAAGTAAATATATTTTTAAAGGTGTTATTGACATGAATTTCTCACCAGATGTTGGTAACAATACATTTAATTCACACATACAAAGAAGTCAAACCATAGTTGTCCATAAATTTAGTGTTGTGTAATAATAAACAATTATATAGGGAAAAAGTATTGAACATGCTTTCTGAAATTGAAATAATACTTCATACAAAAGCTTTTGCTGGTGATGACAGCTCCAAGATACCTCCTGTATTCCTGTATGGGGAAACTAGTCGCACAAATTGCTCAGGTGTGATTTTGGCAAATTCTTCCACCCAATCACTCTTAAAATTTTGAAAGTTTTGTGGGCTACTTCTATGAACTTTTCCAACATCTCAGGAGGGGTAAGGAGCAATCATGGTGGCCAAGTGTAGGCAGATATCACCGGAGCTCTCCCATGATGCTTCCTCTCACATACTCATCAGACCCTGCACCCCATTACAAATATCTTTATCGGCCTATATGATTCCCCAGAATTTCCTCAGAACCTGCATTATTCTGTCCATTTGGTCAACGTACAGTAGGTTTTTATGAGTGTGATACTGGATTCTTCTGTCTTGGGTATAGGAATAAATAGTTCTGTTCTCTTTTTACATGAGCAAACTGAAGGGCTGGGACAACGATATTCCTTGGATATCCTCTCTCTAGAAACCTCCATGTGAGACACTGTCATTGTTCTTTAAAATCCAACAAATAAGAGAAGTTCCTGTGCATTCTCTGGAGCTGACTCTTGGGAATCCCATGTATGAGATTAGTGGGATGATGGCTTTCTCACCTGAGGAGGCTATTCATAGCAGTTGGTTTGCAGAAGATCGAGGTATTCAGATATCCACTGTTATTTTTCTTAATTACCAAGTAAAAGAAAGATATCCTGTCCCTCCATCTCATATGTAAATCTGAGATTGGGCTGGTTGACATTCAGTTGTTGAATGAAAGACTTAAAAAAATTTGGTTTATGCCTGCAGTTTTTAGAAACAGAAACAGAAAACCAAAAATCTGTCTTCATCCAGAAATTGAGCTGTGTTTAAGATTGCAGTCTAATGAGTTGCAATACCCTGCACAACCTGTACAGATGTGAACATGTTCCTAGAAGAGAGCAGCTACTGCATATTCAATTACATGCAATCTCTTTATTTTCTATGTCACACTTTTCACTCTTAATAAACACAGAGTAGGATTCTGATTATTTTTATTGGTTCAGTGTGTGCATTCTTTTTCACATGTGTCACAAACATGAATGTACTCACAAAGGTATGTGTAATGTTGCAGTTAGTCACTAGTCCTCAACAAAATGTCACATTGCTCTCTCAGGCAAAGAGTAAAGTGGCACAGCAACAGATCCCCTTTAATCCCCAAAATTTAAAAAGACTTCTATGTTTAATATTGCAAAAATCTAGGCTTGGCTTCCCTAAAAGAAGGGAACTAGGATTCAAATGTATGCAAAATGTTAAACAAACTGTAAAAATATTGATAAGAACACTAATTCCTATAAGTCCTTTAATTAATATTTAATGTAAAATACATTAATAATATGTTGCTGTGCTAACTTAGAGAAGACCTGATCAATCCAGAGGAATTTCTGGGCCTAGAACTCCAAAAAAAAAGGAGAGTGTAAGTTTCGGATCAATCATGATTAGTCTGCAAACCTATAGTGGCAGATAAAGGGGGTAAATAAAAAATTAGCATTGAAGCATAGGGGCCTCAAAAAGAAAAAAGAATCAAAAAAATTTTTGAGTTCTAGGCCCAGTGTTTCCAGCCCTTCCAAAAATTTTTTTTTATGCAATTTTTTATTTGTTTATAAAAATCAATTGTGTTTTTGCCATTCTCACATAATTTTGAATCCACGCAATCCTTCATATGATCGCCTTTATTTTTCTGATAATAAATGCATGTTTATATGACCGGTATTGTAACAGTTGAACGTCCCACCATGATTTGAATTGTAGCGGGCGGTACTCAGACGTGGCAGTTCACTTGTATATAGGGAGGCTTCTTTGGAGCCGAGAACATAGTGTTCCTTTTTATTTCCTGATGAAGGAGATGGATATCTCTGAAACACGTCGACCTGTACAACAATAAAGGAATATTTTACCATAATATTCAATTGGAGTATCACCGTGGTTTATACCCGATTTCCTCTTCCACTGTTTTTCAAGCTGTCCAGTTTTGAAATTTGCACAAATTTATTTGATTCCTATGGAATTTTTGGGGAGAATTAGTCAAAAGATCCAATCACCTCAACTGGCCATCCTATTAAATGAACACATATTGGTGCCTAGCCACCAGAGTAGACGAATAGAGAGGTAAGTGACTTCAAATAGTAAAAAGGAAGTTAATGTAATGCCTTTTATCCCATCTAATTTTTAAAATACAATTCTGTTTGATGTCATATTCAAGATTTGGAAAAATATAGTGTTGAAAACAAATCTTGAGCATGTAACCATAAAACAAATACTGAAAAAATGAGTATTGGTTATTTATATTTATATAAAGTATTTATTATTTATTTACCGTAAGTAGATAATTTGCATAATGCTCAGGTGAAAATAACGTAATACAATTAAGATAAATACAATTTTAAAAAACCAATATATATTTCATTTAAACTAGGTCTCTCTATTTCCTGCTGGCATTAACGTATTTATTACATGTCTTGGGTGACAGCTTTTCATGATAAATGACTATTCAATATTGCATCTTAAAACAAATTCTACTTTTTCTAGTAAATGAAAATAAAAACCTTTAGAAATCCAGTTCCTAATGACAAAACGACAATCCTTATGGTAATGGCATCATGTGCTTTGTTACTTTGTCAGCTTCTTTTATAGTAAGTTTGATGTGGTGATTTATTTCCTCTTTTAGTAAAGCATGACAGACTTTTGGCACAAGAATAGGGATTTTAGCTGATTCATATGTGAGAACAGAAAACTGTGACCTTAGTTTTGCCATTATGATTATCATGAAGAAAACTTTAAGCAAACTTTAAAAAAACAACTAATTCTACAAGTTTATAATTTTAAATTTAAGAAGTTCCTTCTTTATTATTTCTGCATTGCACTACTGCTAAAAATTATTATTTAGGAAACATTCAAATATTTTAGATACATATCAATTATTTTTGTACTGCATGTTAATTTAATCTAAGACAACTTACATGTTTTTAACGGTAAGAAAAACATCATGAACCAGTAATTTAAACATGTTTTAACTATATCATGTCAAATACAGTGGAGATCAAAATTAGAGAACAACACACAATTTCGTAAATGTTAAGGTCATAGTGTAGTCCTATGTAGAGTTGAGCGCGGTTCGCGGTTCGAGGTTCTCCAGTTCGCGGCTAGAGTGATTTTGGGGGCTGTTCTAGATAGAACTAGAACTCGAGCTTTTTGCTAAAGCTCGATAGTTCTAGATACGTTCGAGAACGGTTCAAGCAGCAAAAAGACCAGCTAATTACTAGCTGGCTTTCCACTGTAATAGTGAAAGTCACTCTGTGACTCACACTATTATGAAATTTCAGTGTATAGTGTGCAGGAACAGCGCATTCAGATCACTGCTGTATGGATAATGGCGATCGCCATTTTTTTTTTTTTTTCCTTGTCTTCCTTCCCTAAGCGCGCGCGTGTAGTGGGGCGGGCCAGCATGTCAGCCAATCCCAGACACACACAGCTAAGTGTACTTTTAGCCAGAGAAGCACCGGCATGTGTGATAGGATGTCCATGTCACATGTCCCTGCATTATAAAAACGAGTATCTGCCCGTCCGGACGCCATTATCTCTTCTGCGTCCTTGGTGTCAGTCACCGCTGGCGCAGCGCCTATCTCCGATACTGCTGTGTACGCTCTATACACAGCGCTGTACAGAATAGAGATAGCACTTCCTATCAGTCCTTTTAAGGGCTCATACCGGCAGGGTCAGAGCCATAGGTGACAGGTCCGTGAAAACAGAGTTTAACAGCTACACAAGATGACAGCGTCTGTGTAGCTAAGGTCAGGGATTTCCTCGCTGCATTTCCCCATTAGGAGGGATAGAAAGGCAGGCTTCCATTCCTCTATCCAGAGACCCACAACCCTGCCACTATACCCTCCTGCCCTTTGCACACTCAAACTCATTGTTACTAAGCCATTACACTAGCAAACACTGAGTGAACTTAATGGCATCCTAAACGTGGCTGTTGGACTTCTGTGTTGTCGCACTAGTGCAAAGATATTTGCAGCACGTCTACCTGCATTGCACACTCAAACTCATTGTTACTAAGCCATTAAACTAGCAAACACTGAGTGAACTTAGTGGCATCCTAAACGTGGCTGTTGGACTTCTGTATTGTCCCACTAGTGCAAAGATATTTGCAGCACGTCTGCCTGCATTGCACACTCAAACTCATTATAACTAAGCCATTATACTAGCAAACACTGAGTGAACTTAGTGGCATCCTAAACGTGGCTGTTGGACTTCTGTATTGTCCCACTAGTGCAAAAATATTTGCAGCACCTCTGCCTGCATAGCACACTCAAACTCATTGTTACTAAGACATTATAATACCAAAAATTAAGTAAACTTAGTGGCATACAAGAAGTGGCTGTTGTACTCCATTAGTGCCCCACTGGTGTGAATCTATGTGCAGCACCTCTGCATAACACCCTCCTGCTCTGTTTTTAATAAGCTATAATGATAGCAAAAAATGCTGCCATTTAGTGGCATACAAGAACTGGCTGTTGTACTCCATTAGTGCCCCACTGGTGCAAATCTATGTGCAGCACCTCTGCATGACACCCTCCTGCTCTGTTTTTAATAAGCTATAATGATAGAAAAAAAAAATGCTGCCATTTAGTGGCATACAAGAACTGGCTGTTGTACTCTATTAGTGCCTCACTGGTGCAAATCTATGTGCAGCACCTCTACATAACACCCTCCTGCTCTGTTTTTAATAAGCTATAATGATAGCAAAAAAATGCTGCCATTTAGTGGCATACAAGAACTGGCTGTTGTACTCCATTAGAGCCCCACTGGTGCAAATCTATGTGCAGCACCTCTGCATAACACCCTCCTGCTCTGTTTTTAATAAGCTATAATGATAGCAAAAAATGCTGCCATTTAGTGGCATACAAGAACTGGCTGTTGTACTCCATTAGTGCCCCACTGGTGCAAATCTTTGTGCAGCACCTCTGCATGACACCCTCCTGTTCTGTTTTTAATAAGCTATAATGATAGAAAAAAATGCTGCCATTTAGTGGCATACAAGAACTGGCTGTTGTACTCTATTAGTGCCCCACTGGTGCAAATCTATGTGCAGCACCTCTGCATAACACCCTCCTGCTCTGTTTTTAATAAGCTATAATGATAGCAAAAAATGCTGCCATTTAGTGGCATACAAGAACTGGCTGTTGTACTCCATTAGTGCCCCACTGGTTCAAATCTATGTGCAGCACCTCTGCATAACACCCTCCTGCTCTGTTTTTAATAAGCTATAATGATAGCAACAAATGCTGCCATTTAGTGGCATACAAGAAGTGGCTGTTGTACTCCATTAGTGCCCCACTGGTGCAAATCTATGTGCAGCACCTCTGCATGACACCCTCCTGCTCTGTTTTTAATAAGCTATAATGATAGCAAAAATGCTGCCATTTAGTGGCATACAAGAACTGGCTGTTGTACTCCATTAATGCCCCACTGGTGCAAATCTATGTGCAGCACCTCTGCATAACACCCTCCTGCTCTGTTTTTAATAAGCTATAATGATAGAAAAAAAAATGCTGCCATTTAGTGGCATACAAGAACTGGCTGTTGTACTCTATTAGTGCCCCACTGGTGCAAATCTATGTGCAGCACCTCTACATAACACCCTCCTGCTCTGTTTTTAATAAGCTATAATGATAGCAAAAAATGCTGCCATTTAGTGGCATACAAGAACTGGCTGTTGTACTCCATTAGTGCCCCACTGGTGCAAATCTATGTGCAGCACCTCTGCATAACACCCTCCTGCTCTGTTTTTAATAAGCTATAATGATAGCAAAAAATGCTGCCATTTAGTGGCATACAAGAACTGGCTGTTGTACTCCATTAGTGCCCCACTGGTGCAAATCTTTGTGCAGCACCTCTGCATGACACCCTCCTGCTCTGTTTTTAATAAGCTATAATGATAGAAAAAAATGCTGCCATTTAGTGGCATACAAGAACTGGCTGTTGTACTCTATTAGTGCCCCACTGGTGCAAATCTATGTGCAGCACCTCTGCATAACACCCTCCTGCTCTGTTTTTAATAAGCTATAATGATAGCAAAAAATGCTGCCATTTAGTGGCATACAAGAACTGGCTGTTGTACTCCATTCGTGCCCCACTAGTTCAAATCTATGTGCAGCACCTCTGCATAACACCCTCCTGCTCTGTTTTTAATAAGCTATAATGATAGCAAAAAATGCTGCCATTTAGTGGCATACAAGAACTGGCTGTTGTACTCCATTAATGCCCCACTGGTGCAAATCTATGTGCAGCACCTCTGCATAACACCCTCCTGCTCTGTTTTTAATAAGCTATAATGATAGCAAAAAATGCTGCCATTTAGTGGCATACAAGAACTGGCTGTTGTACTCCATTAGTGCCGTACTTGTGCAAATCTGTGTGCAGCACCTCTGCATAACACCCTCCTGCTCTGTTTTTAATAAGCTATAATGATAGCAAAAAATGCTGCCATTTAGTGGCATACAAGAACTGGCTGTTGTACTCCATTAGTGCCCCACTGGTGCAAATCTATGTGCAGCACCTCTGCATAACACCCTCCTGCTCTGTTTTTAATAAGCTATAATGATAGCAAAAAATGCTGCCATTTAGTGGCATACAAGAAATGGCTGTTGTACTCCATTAGTGCCCCACTGGTGCAAATCTATGTGCAGCACCTCTGCATCACACCCTCCTGCTCTGTTTTTAATAAGCTATAATGATAGAAAAAAATGCTGCCATTTAGTGGCATACAAGAACTGGCTGTTGTACTCTATTAGTGCCCCACTGGTGCAAATCTATGTGCAGCACCTCTGCATAACACCCTCCTGCTCTGTTTTTAATAAGCTATAATGATAGCAAAAAATGCTGCCATTTAGTGGCATACAAGAACTGGCTGTTGTACTCCATTCGTGCCCCACTAGTTCAAATCTATGTGCAGCACCTCTGCATAACACCCTCCTGCTCTGTTTTTAATAAGCTATAATGATAGCAAAAAATGCTGCCATTTAGTGGCATACAAGAAGTGGCTGTTGTACTCCATTAGTGCCCCACTGGTGCAAATCTATGTGCAGCACCTCTGCATGACACCCTCCTGCTCTGTTTTTAATAAGCTATAATGATAGCAAAAATGCTGCCATTTAGTGGCATACAAGAACTGGCTGTTGTACTCCATTAATGCCCCACTGGTGCAAATCTATGTGCAGCACCTCTGCATAACACCCTCCTGCTCTGTTTTTAATAAGCTATAATGATAGCAAAAAATGCTGCCATTTAGGGGCATACAAGAACTGGCTGTTGTACTCCATTAGTGCCCCACTGGTGCCAAGCTATTTCTAGCACCTCTGCATGACACCCTCCTGCTCTGTTTTTAATAAGCTATAATGATAGCAAAAATGCTGCCATTTAGTGGCATACAAGAACTGGCTGTTGTACTCCATTAGTGCCCCACTGGTGCAAATCTTTGTGCAGCACCTCTGCATGACACCCTCCTGCACTGTTTTTAATAAGCTATAATGATAGAAAAAAATGCTGCCATTTAGTGGCATACAAGAAACTGGCTGTTGTACTCCATTAGTGCCGTACTTGTGCAAATCTGTGTGCAGCACCTCTGCATAACACCCTCCTGCTCTGTTTTTAATAAGCTATAATGATAGCAAAAAATGCTGCCATTTAGTGGCATACAAGAACTGGCTGTTGTACTCCATTAGTGCCCCACTGGTGCAAATCTTTGTGCAGCAACTCTGCATGACAACCTCCTGCTCTGTTTTTAATAAGCTATAATGATAGCAAAAAATGCTGCCATTTAGTGGCATACAAGAACTGGCTGTTGTACTCTATTAGTGCCCCACTGGTGCAAATCTATGTGCAGCACCTCTGCATAACACCCTCCTGCTCTGTTTTTAATAAGCTATAATGATAGCAAAAAATGCTGCCATTTAGTGGCATACAAGAACTGGCTGTTGTACTCCATTAGTGCCCCACTGGTGCAAATCTATGTGCAGCACCTCTGCATGACACCCTCCTGCTCTGTTTTTAATAAGTTATAATGATAGCAAAAAATGCTGCCATTTAGTGGCATACAAGAACTGGCTGTTGTACTCCATTAGTGCCCCACTGGTGCAAATCTATGTGCAGCACCTCTGCATGACACCCTCCTGCTCTGTTTTTAATAAGTTATAATGATAGCAAAAAATGCTGCCATTTAGTGGCATACAAGAACTGGCTGTTGTACTCCATTAGTGCCCCACTGGTGCAAATCTATGTGCAGCACCTCTGCATGACACCCTCCTGCTCTGTTTTTAATACGCTATAATGATAGAAAAAAATGCTGCCATTTAGTGGCATACAAGAACTGGCTGTTGTACTCTATTAGTGCCACACTGGTGAAAATCTATGTGCAGCACCTCTACATAACACCCTCCTGCTCTGTTTTTAATAAGCTATAATGATAGCAAAAAATGCTGCCATTTAGTGGCATACAAGAACTGGCTGTTGTACTCCATTAGTGCCCCACTGGTGCAAATCTATGTGCAGCACCTCTGCATAACACCCTCCTGCTCTGTTGTTAATAAGCTATAATGATAGCAAAAAATGCTGCCATTTAGTGGCATACAAGAACTGGCTGTTGTACTCCATTAGTGCCCCACTGGTGCAAATCTTTGTGCAGCACCTCTGCATGACACCCTCCTGCTCTGTTTTTAATAAGCTATAATGATTGCAAAAAATGCTGCCATTTAGTGGCATACAAGAAGTGGCTGTTGTACTCTATTAGTGCCCCACTGGTGCAAATCTATGTGCAGCACCTCTGCATAACACCCTCCTGCTCTGTTTTTAATAAGCTATAATGATTGCAAAAAATGCTGCCATTTAGTGGCATACAAGAAGTGGCTGTTGTACTCTATTAGTGCCCCACTGGTGCAAATCTATGTGCAGCACCTCTGCATAACACCCTCCTGCTCTGTTTTTAATAAGCTATAATGATAGCAAAAAATGCTGCCATTTAGTGGCATACAAGAACTGGCTGTTGTACTCCATTAATGCCCCACTGGTGCAAATCTATGTGCAGCACCTCTGCATAACACCCTCCTGCTCTGTTTTTAATAAGCTATAATGATAGCAAAAAATGCTGCCATTTAGTGGCATACAAGAACTGACTGTTGTACTCCATTAGTGCCCCACTGGTGCAAATCTATGTGCAGCACCTCTGCATGACACCCTCCTGCTCTGTTTTTAGCCCCTTCACAACCATGGACGGATCTTTCCGTCATGGATCGTGTCCTTGTAAGCCCCGCCCCCTGCCGCGGGCAGGCGGCGTGGATCGGCACATATATCAGCTGTTTTCAACAGCTGACATGTGTGCCTACATGTTGGGAGTGGAATCGCATTCCACCCGGAACATTAACCCCTTAGATCTCGCTGCCAAAGTCTGGCAGCGAGATCTATATGCGCGCGGCCATGTTTTTTATTTACCGCCGCCCCCTCCGGATGTCACGTGAGTGATCACGTGACGTTCGGTGGTTGCCATTGTAGCACAGGGTCATGTGATGATTCCTGCTGCTATGAAGTTTCACTTTCATTCTTCCTCGGCACGGAGCAGAGGAAGAAAGAAAGTGACTATTTCTGCTGTTTACAGCGGTATAGCTGTAATCAGCAGATAGCGATCAGCAATCGGATTGCTGATCGCTATAGCCCCCTATGGGGACTAGTAAAATAAACTAAAAAAAGTAAAAAAAAGTTTTAAAAAATTAAAAAATAACAAAAAACCTAAAAGTTCAAATCACCCCCCTTTCCCCCCATTGAAAATTAAAGGGTTAAAAAATAAAAAAATATATATATGTTTGGTATCACCGCGTTCAGAAATGCCCGATCTATCAAAATATAAAATCAATTAATCTGATTGGTAAACGGCGTAGTGGCAAAAAAATTCCAAACGCCAAAATTACGTTTTTTGGTCACCGCAAGTTTTACGCAAAATGCAGTAAGAGGCGATCAAAACGTAGCATCTGCGCAAAAATGCTACCATTAGAAACATCAGCTCGGGACGCAAAAAATAAGCCATCACTGAGCCATAGATCCCAAAAAATAAGAACGCTACGTGTTTCGGAAAATGGCGCAAAATGTGCGCCACTTTTATTGGACAAATTTGTGTATTTTTTTTAACCCCTTAGATACAAGTAAATCTATACATGTTTGGTGGCTTCAAACTCGCACCGACCTCAGGCATCATACCTACACATCACTTTTACCATATAGTGAACACCGTGAATAAAACATCCCAAAAACTATTTTGCCATCACACTTTTTTTGCAATTTTTCCACACTTGGAATTTTTTTGCTGCTTTCCAGTACACCGTATGGTACAACTTATGATTTCATTTAAAAGTACAACTTGTCCCTCAAAAAACAAGCCCTCATATGGCAAGATTGACGGAAAAATAAAAAAGTAACGGCTCTCGGAAGAAGGGGAGCAAAAAACCAAAAACGCAAAAACGGAAAGTGCCCCGGGGCTGAAAGGGTTAATAAGCTATAATGATAGCAAAAAATGCTGCCATTTAGTGGCATACAAGAACTGGCTGTTGTACTCCATTAGTGCCCCACTGGTGCAAATCTATGTGCAGCACCTCTGCATAACACCCTCCTGCTCTGTTATTAATAAGCTATAATGATAGCAAAAAATGATGCCATTTAGTGGCATACAAGAACTGGCTGCTGTACTCCATTAGTGCCCCACGGGTGCAAATCTATGTGCAGCACCTCTGCATGACACCCTCCTGCTCTGTTTTTAATAAGCTATAATGATAGCAAAAAATGCTACCATTTAGTGGCATACAAGAACTGGCTGTTGGACTTCCATTAGTGTCCCACTGGTGCAAATCTATTTGCAGCACCTCTGCATGAAACCTTCATGCACATTTTGCTACGCTAATTTTATAGCAAACTCAGGGAATTCCTTGCTGCATTTGATCATTCGGAGGCATAGAAAGTGAGGCTTCCTTTATCTTTTCCTTCTGTTCATAGACAGCATCTCCAAATCCACACCCAAAGAGCAATTTCTCCTCCACGTCTAAGTGTGGAGAGGCAGCTAGTGCGCATGCGTGTGCCGATTTACCCCAGCCGCAGCCTAACTACAGTGTTTCGCCTAGTGAGTATGCTCAGCCTGACTGTGCCATTCCTGAGGCTAAGTCTTCATTTCGGGATACAGTGCATGCTCCCACACTTAGTGTGAAAAGCCTCTTTGCACAGGTACTTGCATTCCGTGCCGGGTCTAAGTCCTGTTTTGTGCCTAGACACCATGCTAAAGCTGATAGTCTTTTTTCGGAGACTGTATTTCATGCTACTGAGCATGCTCAGGTACTTCCTGCATCAGAGACTAGGTCCGGTAATGAACTCTTTGGCACTGCCCCTGATGTGGGGGGGCTCATATAGACCACAGGGCATCAGGTGTCCTGACGATGTGGCCAGGCCACTCCCAAATGGCTTGCAGAGGCCCGCCCCTATGACTTGTCACCTCATTATTGATGGTCAGACGATGACTGGTGAGGTGTTTGTGTCGTGGCAGCCATGAGGTCATTATTGAAGTTGCGGTTCCAAATAGGACGCTAGTTATGCCACTCATGACGTGTCACTCTGCTTTTGTCTTCAGGAGGTGCATTGTGGTCCACCCTGGTTTGGGGCGGACCCAGGTTATAAAACTGGCTGGAGCCAACAAGGAGGTGCGCAGTCTTCTATTATGCTCCGAAAGAGCACACCTCCATGTGTTGAACCCATTGCGGCTTTAGGCCAGAGGTAGGCAGGGATAGGGCGTCGATGCAGGCCGCCAACACAGTTGGTAACGCAGAACGGTTAAGACCAGCTCCTGTACTACAAGTCCTGCTTGTGCAGCCCAGTGGCATTAACAGGCCTGCTGCTGATGCGCCTGCTGTCCACAGGTGTGGCCCCAGTGCACACGGTCAGCGTACTCAATGGCCCCTGTGATGTTAACAGGGAGTTCCTGGGCTGGGTGGGCGTGTGGTCCCTGTGACGCTAACAGGGCTCCCAGTCTCCAGATCCCAGTGGCGTCTAACTCGGTTCAGGCAACTATTAGTTTCATAGCCACACAGATCTGTATCCTCCACCTAACCTTCCAGTTGCCAACCTCTCCTTTTCCATCTGGGAGCACGGTGGACATTGACTGCTGATGGGGATATATACCTTTCTCTTTCTTTTCTTATTTATTTTCGTTATATAGCGGTAACATAGTATATACCACATTATCCAAATCTGCCAGTCCCACCGTAACAGATGGTGTTTCTTCATCAAATGTTACTTTTGCTTAACCACCAAACCCACGGACAAAAACTTTTTTCCCCACACCTGTTCCCCTTTCCACCAGCATCTGTCCTTTTTCAACTCATTTTGTATATGACCAAAAGTGCAACTCTGCAGGGACACCGTACTCAATGCCATCTTAGCACAGCAGCCAGCCCTCGGTCCCTCAGATGTGGACAAGTAAAAGACCATTTCCTCCTATCCATGACAAAGCGTTGAGATTCACTCTGTGCAGCACTGGTGTTTACTGGAAAAGCAGATCTAAGAATCCGTACCACCTTCTGCAGATACTCCTGTATACGTGCGTCCCTTTCTATGGCAGGAATTATTTCGCCAAATTTTGTCTTGTACCAGGGATCTAACAGTGTGGCAACCCTGTAGTTAGCATTACTTCGAATTCGTACAATCCGAGGGTCATGTTGTAGGTAGTGCAGCAAGAAGGCGCTCATGTGTCTTGTGCATCCAGGAGGACCAAGTCCTTGGTGTGTTGGTGGCAGAGAGGTGAGAATCGTGCCTCCTTCCTCTGCCCTCTCCCCCCAACCTCGCACAACCGAAATGTGAGCAAGCTCTCACTCATCTGCTGAGTCTTCCATTCGTCCTCCATTTCTTCATGGGCTCCTGCACCTTCCTCAACAATTTTTGCTGATACTATGCGCCCTTGTTAATCCCTCTCCCCCACCATGACTGCCGCCTAGGTGCCGCTCACCGTCTGGACCTTGTAGATCTTATTATCCCTTCTGCATATGACTCCTCCTGTACTTCCTCCCCTTCCTCTTGGACCAACACCTGACTCCGAATAATGCTTACTGTGTGCTCCATCTTGTAGATGACCAGAATTGTCATGCTGAGAATGGCATCGCCAGTGCTAAACATCTTCGTCGACATTTGTAAACTGTGTAGAAGGGTGCATAGGTCCTTGATCTGACACCACTCCAGCAGCGTGATCTGCACCACCTCTGGATCAAGTTAGCCCAGGGTATACGTCAGACCGTATTTCAGCAGGGCTCTGCGGTGCTGCCATAGACGCTGCAACATGTGCAGATTCCAATTCCTGCGTGTCGGAACATCGCATTTCCGGCGTTTAACCGCTAGACCCTAAGACTTCAGGAGCAATGAAAGTTGTTGAGCTGCTGTGTGCGAAGGATGAAAGTGAGCACATAGCAGCGTGCCCGCTGCACAAGGTCATGTAGGCCGGGATGGTATTTTAAAAATTGCTGGAGAATCAGATTCAACACGTGAGACATACAAGGCACGTGTGTCATTTTGCCCTGCTGAAGGGCCGAAGACAGGTTTGCATCATTGCCGCACACGGCTGTTAAGGCTATGTGCGCACTAGAAATGTGAAGTTTCTCAAGAAAATTTCTTGAGAAACTTCTGCCAGTGAAAGATTTCCGGACCTGCGGAAAAAATCCGCACCAAATCCGCATGCGTTTTTGCCGCGGATATGCCGCGGATTTGCCGCGGATTTGCCGCGGATTTACCACGGATTTACCGCAGGTTTGTCCCTGCAATAAATAATAAAAAGATAATCGATAGACAGATAATGGATAGAGGGAAAGATGGATAGATGAATAGATAGATAGATAGAGGGATAGATAGATAGATGAATAGATAGATAGATAGAGGGATAGATAGATAGATGAATAGATAGATAGATAGAGGGATAGATAGATAGATAGAGGGATAGATAGATAGATAGATAGAGGGATAGATAGATAGATAGAGGGATAGATAGATGAGAAAAACCTATATAATGTTCCACCTCCCTGCATTTTCTAAGCTGGCACCCTTTAGTGACTTTCATGTGGCACTTAGGCTACTTTCACACCTCCGGTTTTTGCTATGCAGCACAATCCGGCACTTTGCATGAAAATCGCAACCGATTTTTTTTGCTGCCGGTTGCGATTTTCCTTCATAGACTTTAATTAGTGCCGCATTGTGCCGCATGGCCTTGCGTTCCGTCCGGTTTTTGCCGCATGCGGCAGATGTAGCCGATGCGGCGGCCGGATGGAACGTTGCCTGGCACGTTTTTTCGTGTGGCAAAAAAAAAACCGCATCGCGCCGCATTTGGCCGATGCGGCGCATTTTTCAATGCATGCCTATGGCGGCCGGATGCGGCGCGATGCGGCAATAACCGCATCCGGCCGCCGCATGCGGTTTTTGCCACTGCGCATGCTCAGTAGCATGCCGCAAGCGGCAAAAACCGGACTGGCTGCACAGGAAAAACTTATGCAAAGGATGCGGTGTTTTCACCGCATCCGTTGCATAGCTTGCACAGCCGGATTGAGTCGCAGAGCTCAAGCCGGATGTGTGAAAGTAGCCTAAAGGGTGCTTAGCCTTGTATTTAGCCATAAAATAAATAAATAATTAAAAAAAAATGACGTGAGGTCCCCCCATTTTTTGTAGCCAGCTAGGGTAAAGCAGACGGCTGCAGCCTGCAGACCACCGCTGGCAGCTTCACCTTGGCTGATAATCCAAAACAGTGGGCACCCCACGCTGTTATTTTAAATTATATAAATAATTTAAAACAAAAAACGTGGGGTCCCCCCCATATTGGATCACCAGCCAAGGTAAAGCGGAGAGCTGGGGTCTGATATTCTCAGACTAGGGAGGTCCACTGTTATCGGACACTCCCCAGCCTAAAAATAGCAGGCCGCATCTGCCCCAGAAGTGGCGCATCCATTAGACGTGCCAATCCTGGCGCTTTGCCCCAGCTCATCCCGCGCCCTGGTGCGTTGGCAAACGGGGTAATATATGGGGTTGATGCCAGATGTGTAATGTCACCTGGCATCAAGCCCTGGGGTTGGTGAGGTCAGGCGTCTATCAGATACCCGACATCACCAACCCAGTCAGTAATAATTAAAAAATAGACAACAGAAAAAGTTTTATTTGAAAAAACACTCCCCAAAACATTCCCTCTTTAACCAATTTATTGAAAAGAGCACAATCAATTCCACGTCCGGCGTAATCCAATAAGGGGGGGGGGGGCACGGCGATCCATACCATAGTCGCTGTCCCAGTCAATGAAAAACAGAATGTTCCCCATTGGCTGGGAGAGCAATGCAGTGACCTGAGCTAACATCAATAGGTCAGCTCAGGTCACTGCAGGGGATGACGAGCGCTGCCATCAGGAGCATAGATGAGATCATTACCTGCTGTGATCATCTCCTGTACTGCTGACGTCAGCGCTGTCACTGACTTATCGCGAGAGCCCGTGACGTCACCGCTAGTGACAGTCTCGGGCCGCTCGCGAGACGGGCATAGAAAGCAGTGACCGCGGTGACGTCAGGAGGCAGGAGATCGTCACAGCAGGTAGTGATCTCACCTCCTGACAGCAGCGATCGTCATCCCCGCGGCTCCCAGCACTGCAGGATGTCAGTGTCTGCCTGCGCTGCCGCGTGACAGGCTGCTGACACTGCGGGCAGACACTGACACTGCAGGGCTGGCAGCCGCGAGGCCGGAGCAGGACACAGACTGCACGGGCACCTGGAGGTCGCACAGAAGTGCTTCTGTGCGGCGTCCAGGGAGTGTGACGTGTGTTTACTCTGCTCCGCCTCCTCTTCCTGGCATAATGACATCGCTTCCTGCAAAACCGCAGGCAGCGATGGGCATTACCGCAGGTAAATCGCGGCTATTCCGGTGGTATACCGCACATCATTGCTACCTGCGGAATACCCCCGGAATACCGCAGGTACCTGCGGAAATTAATGGACATGCACATTTTCTCAAGAAAGTTTCTCGAGAAAATTTTCTCAAGAAATTTTCTTGAGAAAAATCCGCACAGTGCGCACAACTATTTTTTTTTCTCATTGAATTTCATGGGAAATCCGCGGGAAAAACGGTCTAGTGCGCACATAGCCTAAGTCACCAACGTAGTCCACTCAATCAATTTGTACTCCGGTCGCCAGGTGACAACGTGTTCCTTTCGTGCATAGTGCTGATGATGGGAAAGGAGTCGATGCCAGTGGCGCAGGTGGACACAGGTTATGGTCACCCACTGGGTTGCGTTACCTTGACAGATACAGAACCACAGGCTGAATGTAGGTGGTGGGTATCTCACAGATGAAGTACCATCATTCAGCTACAACCAATGGGAAGACACCACACCCTTTTTTAGGCCCCTCCTGTTGGCAGACCACTGCAAGACAAAGCTATGAACCTCTTGTTACTGTTACCCCCAGTTCAGTTTTATGATTTTGTGTGCTTGTTACCTGACTACTTTTCCTGCTTGCTGTTTATGTACCTCATTGGCCGATCCGCATTTCACCTCTGCTTGTTTTCTGATTAAGTCCTGGCCATCCCATTCTGTTCCTCTTCCTCAATTAATGTTTTTTACCCTGCATGACTACTATTCTCTGGAACTGCAGCCTTCCACAGGTATTGATCAACTTGGGCCCTGTGTAATTCCAAATCACTGTATAGGGGTTAAAGGGTTTCAGGGTTCTGGGTGTCCAGCTTGGTGAGTGGCTTGCCTCTAGCCTATCCTTTACAGCCCATCTGAGTGTGTCGATCCAGGCAGGCGTTACACCGTGCCCTCTGCAGAAGGCCATGTAGGCCGGGATAGTGTTTTAAAAATTGCTGGACAACCAGGTTCAACACGTGAGCCATACAAGGCACGTGTGTCACATTGCCCTGAAGAAGGGTCGCAGACTGGTTTGCATCATTGTCGCACCCGACCTTCCCTGGCTGCTGGTTGAGTGGAGACAACCATTGATGAAACTCGGTCTCACTCTCCAGAGCTTACCGTCCACAACTCCTCAGCAGTGTGACTCACAACTCACAGACATTTCAAAGAAAAGAGTCGACCGCCTCATGCTGTTGAGCTCTGCTGCCAGCATAGTAAGGAGGTGTGTGGGATTCCTTGTGCGCAGTTACAAAGCGGGTGGCCTGACCACACAGGGTTTGGGCTGAGGTGGAGGACCCACACGAGGTTGACGAGGCAGAAGCAGTGGAGGAACTTCTACATACAGAGGAAGGATTGACACACAACTCGTGGGGATGGCAAAACTTGTACAGCCGACCCTTCTCCATCTCTCACCATAGTTACCCAGTGCCCAGTCAGCGACATGTAACTCCCCTGTCCATGCTTACTGGTCCAAGTATCTGTGGTGAAATGCACCCTGTCACACACAGAGTTTCTCAAGGAATCGGTGAGGTTGTGTGCAACCTGCTGTGGTAGCGCGGGCACGCCTTTCTTGGGGAAGGAGTGACGACTGGCCATCGGCTCTTGGGGCACTGCAATGGGCATAAGGTCTCGAAAATCCTCGGTCTCAAAAGGGTGTAAAGGCAGCCATTGTGTTGCCAACAAGTTGCAGATGATGAAACTCAACCTCTTAGGCATGTCATGCCCTTCGAAAATCATGTAAAACACAGTGAGGGGACTCCAACCACAGTCTCCCTCGTTTCCACTAATTGGGCCACACACACCCCACTTGACTGGCATCAGGTGACCTCCTTTTGAAAAAGAAAAAGATGCTTTGCATGAAGCACTCTCAAAAATACGCGTGCCTTTCACCTCCCCTGGATGACCCAGGGGAAGAAAAGTCCTCTGATAGCCAGGACTTGTTCATCTTGGTTCTTTTACAAACACAGCGAGGGTACTCCAACCATAGTCTCCCTCGTTTCCACTAATTGGGCCACACACACCCCACTTGACTGGCATCAGTTGACCCCCCTTTTGAAAATGAAAAAGATGCTTGGCATGAAGCACTCTCAAAAATACGTGTGCCTTTCACCTCCCCTGGATGACCCAGGGAAGAAAAGTCCTCTGAGAGCCATGACTTGTTCATCTTGGTTCTTTTACAAACACAGCGAGGGGACTCCAACCACAGTCTCCCTCGTTGCCACTAATTGGGCCACACACACCCCACTTGACTGGCATCAGTTGACCCCCTTATGAAAAAGAAAAAGATGCTTTGCATGAAGCACTCTCAAAAATACGCGTGCCTTTCACCTCCCCTGGATGAGCCAGGGGAAGAAAAGTCCTCTGAGAGCCATGTCCACATTGTCAGTGGACAGACACGTGTGCTTATCTGCCAGCAGACCCCCAGCAGCACTGAAGACAGGTTCCGAGAGAACGCTGGCTGCAGGACACGACAAGATCCCCAAGGCGTACGTGGCAAGCTCAGGCAATTTATCCAGATTGGAAGCCTAAAATGAGCAGGGCTCAAGTTGCACAGTAATGGCATCGACATTTCCTTGCATATACTCATATATCTGTGTCTCCTCCTCTTGTTCCTTGTCCTGCTCTTTTGTTTTCGCATGAGTATATGTCCTTGTCACTTTCCCATGTGTTTGTGTTGTGTTGGGAGTTGTTTGTCACCTTTTGGGCACCTTTGAGGGTGTTTTCTAGGTGTTTTTATGTGTTTGTGATTGCCTGCCATTGTTTCCTATGCGGTTCGAGTTCGGTTCGTCGAACGTTCGACGAACTGAACTCGAACGAGACCTCCGTTCGACGAACCGAACTCGAGCCGAACCACAACCGGTTCGCTCATCTCTAGTCCTATGTGATTATATCCTAACATGAGTAAACTGGCAGTATTTTAAGCTTATTTCATAAATTTAATTTTTTTCATAAGCACAGCGATACATGTAAAAGAACACTGATCAAAATTAGAGCAGACTTTCAGATACCTGCAAGTTATTGTTTGTTTGTTTTAATGTTTTATTTATTGATACAAGTTTAGCATAACATATTCAACAATACTTACAATCAAGTTTAAGATCAATTCGAATAGTCTCATAACATTTGGCTCATCCCACTATAATCGAGTCCCATCAATACAAATACACTTGGCGCTGAACATAGTGTTAAAACATTCATTAGGTTGGTGGGTTAATCAGAGCAACATCATTAACTAGTTTTCTAAATTGTAATGTATCTATTTTATAAAATGAATACAAAAGAAATTGTGAGGTAAGGGTTGATGGCTGAGATCAAAGAAAGCAACTATTTAACTCAGGAGATTCAGCCCTTAGAAAAAATAAAATTAGTGAATCAAGAAATTAGATAGGAAGTAGGAGAAGAAAGAAGAGGATAGAGGATTGGGAGTGGGTGGTCTGGGACCCATTCATCTGATAGTTAGTGTTCCTGGGCTGGTGGGAGGACACCCATGTCTTCAGAGACGAGGATGTCATCTTTGCCCCCCATATTCAATTCTGGGGGCGCTATATAGATGACATCCTCGTTCTCCGGACTGGGGAGCAGGTTCTATTCACCCAATTTGTGGATAGACTAAATGAGAATGACCTTGGACTTAGATTTACATTTGAAACGAACGAACTTGGAGTGTCTGGCTTTTCTTGATCTGAAAATATCTAAGGACATTGGAGGGAGACTAGCAACCAGTATTTATAGAAAACCTACGGCGACAAATAGCCTCCTCAGGTGGGAAAGTTACCATCCAGTACCCCTGAGGAAGGGCATCCCTAAGGGACAGTTCCTCCGATTGAGACGGAACTGTTCGTCCCTTTCGGATTTTGAGTCCCAGGCCTTAGACATGGGGGGTCGATTTCGACAGAGAGGCTATCCTCTACACATATTAGAACCAGCTTATAAACATGCAAGATCCACCTCAAGGAGGGATCTTCTAAAGCTGAATAAAAAACATGAAGAGGATCTGATTACACGATTAATAGGAACCTATGATGATCAAAATCCCCGAATTATGGAGGTGCTGAGGCGTTACTGGCCCATTCTTAAGTCTGATCCAGACATAGGAAAATATGTCTCACCGTATGTAAGTGTTACCTTCAGAAGGGGGAGATCAATTAGAGACCAGCTAACACATAGCCATTTCTCTGCCCCAGAGGGACAGGGGACATGGCTGGATCGTAAGCCCCAAGGGACATTTAGATGTGGAAAGTGCATCTACTGCCCACGAATTAACCAGAGTAAAGAGTTTAGGAACAACATGACAGGAAGAATTTTTAGGATCAAAGGTTTTGCAAACTGTAGGACCCCGGGGGTAGTATATCTTTGTACGTGCGGCTGCCCTCTGGGGTACGTGGGCAAAACCAAAAGGGAGCTACGTGTTAGAATTGGGGAACACCTGGGAGACATTGGTCACAAGAGGGATACGGCCATAGCCCGACACGTCAACTCGTGCCACAATGGAGATACCGGCACCATATCATTCCAAGTGATTGAGGTGATGAAAAAACCAATCCGGGGGGGCGATTGGAATAATAAAATCCTCCAAAGAGAGGCCAGGTGGACTTTCTTGCTAGATTCTGTTACCCCGGGCGGACTTAATGAGACCTTGAGTTTCGTCAGCTTCATCTAAATCAGCAATGAATATACAGAATATTAGGTCGCTTTTAGATACAGGTTAAGATAAGATATTTACACCCATGCCATATGTAAGGTCATTCATACCTGTTTTGTATTTAATAAACATCTCCTTGCCCCTTATAATACATACAGTGATGCCCCCTCAGACAGAGAACATACACAGGCGTATTACTAGAGTCACTATTTGCCCTGTATTTTTTGCAGATATGGAGACATCTGGAGACATATTCTTTTAAGACACATATATGATCATGTATGGGGATCAATAGTAGTGTTATTTAATCAATGTGTATGCTAACGAAACCATATTTAGTCCCAGTGAATTTCAATGTTAGGTGGACCTCTTAAAACTTTAAATCCATATATAAGGTTTAACTATGTAGTGATTATCAGCGGCAACTACAGGTAGCTGGTCTCCTTAATCAGATAGGGATACGCCTCTCCCAGCAGCTCTAGTGGATATGAATGGCTGCTGGACCTGTCATTATGGCTGGTGTTCATATCGAACTAGCGATATGTCACTTCTGTGAATATTAGCAGCAACTTTGCCATTTATTTTTAGCAGATGTGGAGACATCTGGAGATAGATTCCTTTAAGATGCATATTTGACAGCGTATGGGGATTAATGGTAGTGAAATGTAACTATATGTAGTACATGTGAATTTTCAGTGTTAGGTGGAGCTGTCAAGATATTAAACTGCACTTTGAAAATCTATTATAAGTTTTTATTATGCAGTGATTATCATCGGCAACTATAGGTAGCTGGTCTCATCAATCAGACAGACGTACGTCTTATCCAGCAGCTCTAGTGGACATGAATGGCTGCTGGACTTGTCAATATTGTTAGTGTTCCTATGTCACTTCTGGGAGTATTAGCAGCGACTATAGGCTGCTGATCCTGTCAATCAAACTGGGATATGTCATTTCTGGTTCTAGCAGACATACCCAGGATATAGAACCAGCGTTATGTCATTTCCGGGAGGATCAGCAGCAACCATAGGACGCTGGTCCTGTCAATCTGACCGGGATGTGTCACTTCCGGTTTCGGCAGATAGATCCACGATAGGCTTATCTATGTGCCAATGCTTGAAGACAGGATGTCCCGCCCCCACTTCCAGGCGCGGGCACTTTAAATGATCTTGTTTGCCAGTGAAGCACACAGCAAGCGGGGACACCACAGGCTACTTCATCTCCGGCCCAGATGGCATCATCCACACTCTCTGCGTAACTAGATGTGCTCAGGCGCTCGGGACATTTGTCCTTGCAGATTGAGTGTATCCCTGGTAGGTGGTTTTTCTTTCCTATAGGTCCACACAGGACACTTAGGGTCTGTACATGCCTATTTAGGCGACTAAAAAGTAGCACTAGCATTTTGCATGTTTTTATTCCCTTAGGATGTACTGACATTTTAAGGGATTTGAAGTGGAGATCCAGGGCTTCCAACAAGGAAACATTACTGTAGAGGTAATGATGGACATAAGGATGATTCAGGTCCATATATTATTTTGTCTTATCTGAGATATGAGAGATACAATATGCTTCTTCCACAGGGTTTACTCTCTGGGATTTGAAATCTGGGGATTCTCTTTATGAAAACACTAGTATATAGGTAACCATGGGCCACAATATGACTTGATCATATATGCACCAGCTCTGTTTGAGCCATACTATATGTCTTCCCTTACAGGTAAATTGGACAGCTGAATATATAACCTAGAGGGCTGACCGAGATCCTCTGCCCTAAACGGCACACAGTGCACCATCCATAAGCCTTCCATCAGACTATAGGTATTTTTTGCTGATTTTATATATGAATTCTGAGAGCCTATGACTCCCCCATATGATGATCGACATTCTGCCTTTGTCAACTGAGATAGCTTCCCTCTATCTACAGGGACTTATAAGCTGAGTTAAATACTCATACTTATGAGGAACATAGTGATACATATGTTCTGAGTAGCTATGTTATCCCTATTCTAGACCAAGACATCACTCCCTGAGAAATAGGAGTAGCAATATACCTGCTTACATGTATGCCTTTCTTCTAACTACATAGGTGTCTTCTACCCTGAATAGTGATATCTTCTCTCAGCTGAGACAAGAAAAGTGGACCACATAAGGTAGAAATATAATCTAGACTGACAATGGCTATCCCTGTGTATGCCTTTTTGGGAGGGAACACTGATAGGTGGGGACAAATGATTTATGTGATCTTGTTCCATTTTAGGAGGACACGACTAGTCCTTTTAGGAGACTGTACTCAGACAGATCAAGCAAGCACGTTTTGCTGCAACCAGTGTATTAATCTTGGATGTTGTTCCAAGTAAGTCCCCTATATTGAGGAGACTTTTTGGAGATGAATATTGAATTTATCTATTTTAAAAGACACCTTTTGTCTGTTTTTTGTTTATTCACAGGTGTTGTTGGATATTTACCCCTGATGAACCCCCGACCATTCAGTTAGGAGGGGGGGAAACGCGTCGGGAGAAGCTGTGGGTACCAGCCTTGGTGGACCCAGTAGCTCTTTCCTAACTGCTGTTTATACAGTATCTAGACTGAAATATAGAATCCAGTCTTGTTCAGGAACCAACATAATTATTTGTAATTTTTTACGTTGTCCTGGTCTTAAACAATGCACCTGGTTTGGTGGTGGGTTTCAAGCCAGTGAAGAACAGGGATAGCAAGGGACAGCCACCCGGAGCGGGGGGTGTTCAAAACATTATAATACCCTCCGCAGTCAGGCAGGAGAAATTGAGGATCATCTAGCTCCTCTAAGATCATCTAGAGTGTATCTAACTATCATCCTATTCCTGCTCTTCATTAGACCTCTCACTAATACACTGTCATGTGTTTTATATGTTATTTGACATTGGTGTCGTATATTGTTTTTACTGAATAATATTAAAGGATATTTTTTTATAGAGGTTTGTTTAGGTGGTTTCTTTCGTATTTGCTAGGAAGCAGGGTTTAGTCCTATAGACTTGCCAAGCGTTCCAGACTTGTGTGAAAGAGGGCATATTTTACTGTGTCAGAGCCGAGAGCTCTTCTGCATAATATAATTGGTCAATTTTCAGCAGGAGTTGCGCGAGGGTGGGTGTCTTTGTTGTGCGCAACAGTTGAGCTATAAGAAGCTTACAGGCCGAGCCCACAAATCTCACCAGTTTCGAGTTGGTCCTATCTTTAGGCCACATCGGGAGATTTAAAAGGATTTGTCTCGGGTCCAGATGTACCACTTTGCTTGTGAGTTCAGATAGTAGTTGGGACATAATCTTCCAAAAGGGTTGTAAAATCGGGCATGTCCACCACATGTGAAAATAAGACCCTCTGGCCCCCTCGCATTTCCAACATTGGTCTGAGGAGGAGGTGCTCCAGGTGTTAGATAATGTGGGAACAATGTACCATCTCACAACCACTTTAAACGAATTCTCCTGAACTCTAACACAGCATGACGGCCCATGCGATGCTTCGTATATTTGGTTCGCTTGTGCTTCTGTGAACGTAATATTCAAGTCTCTCTCCCACCCCAGCAGATATGCTCTTTTCATCGTCAGTTTTTTAGTGAGTAGGGTGTTGTATAAATGCGATAGTATCTTTTTGGGTGTCTTTTTTTTGCGCACAAAAGGATTCAAAGGTAGTTAGGGGCCTATCGAGACAAGATTGTGTCAGTAACGGTTGGATCTCTTGTTTTATCTTCATGTAGTGAAGAAAGGTAAGTTTGTTAAGGAGAGGGATCTTACACATGTCTTGTTTAGAAACCGAAGAGCCTTCGATCAAAAGATCTGTCACAGGGACTTTTGCATTACTTAGATAGTTGGTTTTTGCAGAGTTCGCCAGATTTATACTGGCATCTCAGAGACTTGGGTTAAGGGGGAGATAAGTGGGGCCAAGATCTCACTATTTTTATTCCAATTCTTTAATAGTGTTCTTGTTAGTTCATTGGAGTAAGTTCTTCTGTCTTTATGATGAGAAGGTGAGAAAAATAAGGCTCGTAGTGGGGTAGGGGACAGATATTCCTCCACCGTCGTCCATAATTTATTCTGCGGGCATCTTATCCAGTCTACTGCTCTAGAGAGAATAGCCGCTTGATAATATATGGAGATATTAGGTAGTCCCATTCCCCCTTTAGATCTTGGGAGGCTCAGTGTACGAAAACTAATTCTTGGTTTATGTTTGCTCCAGATATAGTTGGATATTAAAGAGTTGCTTTTGGAGAGGAATGACTTTGGAACCGGTATGGGTAACATGTGGAAAAGATAGATAAATTTTACTAGTATGATACTTTTTATTAAGTTTTTCCTACCTATCCACGACAGAAATGGCGCTTTGTGCAGTAATTTTGGGAAGGAGAGGTTTGTAGTTTAGATCAAACAAGGACTTGAAGGTTTTGCCAATTTAGATGCCTAGATATGTAATATGGCTTTTTGGCCACTAGAAAGGGAATAACATTTGGAGAGATTTGATGATAGTGTTCGGAACATTTAAACCTAGCGCTTCTGACTTGGATAAATTAATTTTAAAGTTAGACCAACGACCATAGTTCTCCAAGATTTTCATGAAGGCAGGGAAACCCCTTTCCGGTTGGGACATCACTATCAGCAAGTCATCTTCGAAGGCAGCTGTCTTATGATGTGTTCCCTGTAGGTTAATCCCCTCAATTTCCTGGTCTTGTCGGATGGAGCTTATTAGTGGTTCCATTACCATAACAAAAAGAAGAGGGGATAAGGGGCATCCCTGCCTTGTTCCATTTTTAATGGAAAAGGAATCAGTGAAAGTATTATTTACCTTGATCCTAGCTGTGGGGTATGTGTACATCTGCATTATTGCTCGTATTATATCGGGGGGGGGGAATGGAAAGTCTTTAGTGTTTCCTGCAAGAAGGTCCAGTCTACCCTGTCAAATGCCTTCTCGGCGTCTGTTCCCAAAAGCACCAAAGGAAGATTATGTGCTCTGGCATAATGCATTAAGTTCAATAGGCGTAGCGTGTTGTCTTTGCCCTCTCTTCCTCTAATGAATCCGGATTGCTCCGGTGAAACGAGGTCAGGAAGGACAACCGTGACTCGGTTCGCAATTAAACTAGCATAAATTTTTAAATCCACGTTCAAAAGTGAGATGGGTCTATAACTTCCACAACACTCCGGGTCTTTCCCTTCCTTATATATTAATGATATATGAGCTTCCAGGGCTTGTTTAGGAATAGGGTCACCGAGAAGTAGTGCATTACAAGTCATTAAAAGATGGTCTCCCATGATATCGAAAAATGTTTTGTAATATACCAGAGGAAGACCATCTGGGCCCGGGGCTCTCCCCACTGAACTTCTTGACAGGATAGACTGGACCTCAGCGCGAGTGAATGGTTTTGATAAGGACAATTGTTGTAATGTGGAGAGTTTCGGAACGTTAAGCTTGGCTAGATAATTGTGTATGTGGCACTTCCTCTTATCCCCTTCTGTCGCTGTTTCATCTGGTCGAATTTGGTATAGGTCTTTATAAAAACGTAGGAATTCTTTCGATATTTGAGAGTAATCCTGCTTTTGTTGGCCTTGGGAAGTTTTAATTGTGTGTATATATGTGCAAGCTTGCCTTTTTTTAATCAGTGACATCATTAGTTTTGAAGCTTTATCCCCATGGAGAAACATGCGATTTTTCCAACTTAAATATAGCTTGGCGGACTGTTTGTTGAGCAAGTCTCTGAGAGCCACACGTCTGGCGGTCAATTGTTCCAACGTCTGTTGGGATAAAGATTTCTTGTGTTGTGTTTCCAATGTGGCTATCTCTTCATATAAGTGTTGTAGGTGTGCTTTCCTCTGCTTATTGAGATGTGATGAGATGGAAATCAATTCTCCCCGTATGACTGCTTTGTGCATTTCCCACAATATTGGGGCTGTGATGTCTTGTGACTTGTTCGCCACAAAGTAGTTACGAAGACATTCGGAGATACGTTTTCTATTGTCGTCAGAGGAAAGAATTGATTCATTTAATCTCCACATGCGGTGAAGCAGGTATGGCTTCTGAAAAGAGAAACTGGCCGAGACTAATGCATGGTCAGAGTAAGGTGTTGAATGAATTCCCATGTCCACGACATAAGGTAGTAGATATCTTGGCGGGAAAATGTAGTCTAGCCTATGGTATGATTTGTGAGGGTGGGAGAAGAAGGTACAGTCTTTAGTTGTTGGGTGTTGGTTGCGCCAAATATCAATCAGGGCTAGGGAAAGCAGAGCGCTTTTGATCTGAGACAGGTCACAAAGAGAAATGTGGCTCATTTTTACAGTGGAGTCTAATTTAGGTTCCAATGCAAGGTTAAAATCCCCGCAGAGTATAGGGGTACCTTCCAGAAATGCCCAAAATTTTTTGATCGCTGACAAAAGCCATCTTATCTGTTTGACATTTGGAGCGTATAGATTCCCTAAGGTCACCATCAATCCAGCTAATAAGCCTTTGATGAAGATGTATCGACCTTCGGGATCTATGGCTACTTTGCGTGGCAGGAAAGGTATATTTTTAGCGAGGGCCACTGAAACCCCCCTGGAACCTCTCCTTGGGGAAGGGGCATGAAACCAGAGATTATAGTGTGATTTTTTGAAACATGGAATTTTACCTTCTTGGAAGTGGGTTTCCTGTAAAAATATTATATCCACGTGTCTCTTGTGTAAGCTAGATAGGGTTTGAGACCTTGGGATAGGTGAGTTTAGCCCATGTGCATTAAGACTTATCACATTAAATACCTTATGATGTGATGACATGGTCATAGCCGCGGGTGTAAAAGCATATTTTCAGGAGGATGAATGTACCAGACCTAGAACAAAGAAAGAACAAACAAAGACAGAGAAAACCAAATGCATGAAAAGATTTGTAAGTAGAGTGAGGTAATGAATTCAATAATACCAACATTTTGAGATTCAAGAACAATATAAATGAGCATCAGTAGGGAGCAGTAAGTGTAATACCCCTATAATGACTTCACGTCTTTATCATATGTGAACAGTAATAGCCCGTAATTGACCGGCACTTGGACCCCTCAGCAGGGTATGCTTTCTGAGTTCATCACAAGTTTCTTTGCCGCTTTGCGCCTGGATCTTTGGTTCTTTGGAGTGATGGTATGCCAAGGTGATGACTCAGGAAGCGGCTGTAGCGCGGACGTCGAGTGGTGTATTTCTAGCTCTGGATATTTCTCCATTGTGATCCCCAGATCTTTGCAGATGCATCTTATTTCTGCTGATGTTCTGCCTTGGTAATGTTTCCCTTTTGCTGTTATTGCGATGCCGAATGGGAACAGCCAGCGGTATGGAAATTGGTTTTGGCGTAACACTTCTGTAAGTGGCTTAAGTAAACATCTCTTGGTTAGCGTGGTGGCGGCTAGGTCTTGGAATACTAAAATTTTTGACCCCTCATAGCTTATGGAATCAGCTTCTCTAGCTTTTTTGAGAACACATTCTTTGATTCGGTAGTCCAAGAAATGGCAGATGACATCTCGAGGTGGTTCTTCCTGCCTGGGGCGGGGTCTCAATGACCTATGTGCTCTGACTAGTTCCACAGGAGGTGAGGGGTCAGACTCCAAAAGATCAGAGAATATAGTTTGTAGGGCAGAGACTATAGCTTCGTTTGCTACCGATTCTGAAAGACCTTTTACTCTGAGGTTATTAGTTTCTCTGTTCTCATGATCCTCCAATATAGCATGGTTAACACTTTCCTCTTGTTGGTGTAAACAGGAATTATGGCATTAGAAGTGGTGGTAATTGAGGCATGAGAGGCTTCCAGAGTTTCCACTCTATGGCCTATGTGACCGATATCTTGTTTAATGTCTGAGAGTTCTTTTACCACTGGTTCCATGGCTTTAGTAAGAATACGTTTAATAAAGGATCTGGAGATGGGTAGATCTTTGTTTGCATTATCTTCCTCTCTGTCACTATCTTCCTCTGCATCCAGGATATCTTTAGTAGTTTGTTTATGGGAAGCGTGGTTCTCAGCTTCTGCTGTGGATGAGTGCTTCTTAAGAAATTTATCAACGTCTGCCTGAGTAGTGATCATAGCTGGTCTAGATAGTTGGCTGGTCATTTTGTTGCCGATTTTAACCATTGTGAAGTCATGCACTTGTGATATTTTTTCAGAGAGAAGAGATGGGTCTCATCTCACTGCCCCCTCTGTGCAGGGTGGAAGTTGATGCTTTACATGCCGTTTGGAGGTTGGGGGTAATAGGAGTCCACCTTTTATAGCAGGGGAGCTATGTGGTAGATCCTGGGTGTAACAATACTCCTTCTCAGTAAATGTTGGAACAACAGTCCCTCTGCACTGGCTGCACTTATTTTCACTCACAGTAGTGGGTCACTGGTATAAATGTAGGATCAGTCTTATGGGAACAGGCTGCAGTTTACTTTTGTTGTATTAATAGGGTATGCTGTGTGCCTCTTCAAATAGGTCTCAGCTGCAGCTCTTATGTCAGCTATTAGCTGAGTGATCCTTGAGGTTGTGGTATATAATCAGCCTGGGAATGAGCAGTAGCAGGGGAGGCAGCCCTGGCTCTGTTTTTCTGTGAGGTGGAAGTCCGTTCCCAGGTGGGGGAGGGGGGTTTTAGAGCAGTGCCGTCACAGCTTCAATCTCGGGTCCCTCCAAGGGGGGAAGGGGTCAGGGATCAGGACTCACCATCAGCTTCCTTAGCACCTATTAGCTTCCAGGCTCAGCGCTGCTTGCTGCTGCTTAATTTGTAGTGCGGCCCAAGGACCACTAAGCTGTTGCCAGTGAATTCCACCCGGCCCACGCTCCTTGCTGCTCCAGCTGCCCACTCGCTCCTGGATCAGGTAAGTGACAGCTCCTTTTCTACTGATAGGGACCTGGAGTCTCCCTCACTCCAAGTGTGATCTCCGCCGAGCCCTGGGGTCATTCACCAACCTCCACAAGATGGCATCGGGTCTCCTTCTGTCTCTCCTGCTCTCCTGCAGTAGCTGAGAGTGTTGTCCCCCGCTGCTTCAGCTGGAGTTCTGATGGGGCCTTTGGTCTCCGGGGTACCCCTCCTGTGATGATATTGATCCACTGGCCCTCTCTGGATGGGATTTTCCTTGCAATCGGGGCCCTTGCGTCCCAGATTCAGTGAACCCAGACCTCAATTGTGGAAGTAGCTTGCTGGGTCCTAGATTAGTCCTTTTTCAATAATAGAGGTCCCAGAGGGTTTGTGGAGTCCCTCAGTAGCCGATGGGGGGGTTTTGGTGGATGTTTTGATGGCTAGAAGCAGGATGTTCTCAGATGTAGGAGAGCTCCTTCACATGCGTCTGCTTCTGTTAGCGGCCATTTTGGACTCCTACCTGCAAGTTATTGATGTTAATCTGGCACCTGCTGCTAATTTCATTAATTATATGACAAACCCCATGTAACTGGCAGCCTAACTTTCCAGTTGGCACTGACTTTGCAAAAGTGGTGTGCCGTTGCAAAGTGAATGAAACACTCCGGCAGCAGGTTGTCCATATGAAGGCCAAAGGGGTGACCCTATAAGCGATAGCAAGAGAAGTTGGACGTTCCAAGTCTGTGATTTCGAGAATATTGCATCTTTATAACATCACAAACTATTTCAAGTGCCCAAAGATGGCTGATTGCCCTTGCAAGAGAGGACTAGATAAAGCAGAGAATCTCCATCGTTTCAAAACTGCAACTGGAATTTGTTGACAGTTTAGCACTGAACAGGGTAAGGATCTGTCTCATCATACAGTATCGCAACGTTTAAGAGCATTTAGACTTAAAGCCCATTCTGCAGTGACCAAACCTCTCATTTGCCGAAAGAATAAAAAGGCTAGACTCATCTTTGGTGAGGAGTATGTTGTTTGGACAGAGGAGAAGTGCTCCACAGTTCATTTTAGTGATGAAAGCAAGTTTAATTTATTTGAGTCTGATTGGAAACATTATGTTCATTGACAATGTGGGAAAAGACTGAACTCAAAGTGTGTTAAGAAGTCAGTGAAAGGTGGTGGAAGAAGTGTCATGATTTGGAGAATGTTTTCTGCAGCAGGAGTTAGACTTCTCATATAGCCACGTGGCAAAATAAATGCAAGTGTGTATGAGAACCTTCTTGAACAACACGTGGTTCCTTACTTCCGTTCATCACTCAATCAGCCAGCAATTGTTATGCAGGACAATGACCCCTGTCACACAGCAAAATGGGTAAAGCAGTTTCTTGAAACAGAAAACATTGAAGCAATGAAATAGCCAGCCCAGAGTCCTGATCTAAACCCAATAGAAAACCTCTGGAAAATCCTTGGTTACAAAGTTATGGTTAAGAAACCCACAACAGTTAAAGAACTGTGGAAGAGACTGGAAGAAAAGTGGATCAAAATCCCACCAAAGCAGTGTGGGAGACTAGTGATGTTCTGTAGAAGCAGATATGCTGAAGTCGTTCAAAGCAAAAGCCTGTACACATCCTACTTATTGGTGACTGTTGTTACCTTCAGAAAATTTTGTTATAATCTTTCTCTGTGCTACAGTCATTGCTATTCTCTAATTACGATCATCACATTTTGGGCAATATAAAGGTTTTATGTTGATAAACTTTGGATATTTTGTAAAGCACTGTTCTAATGGCATGGTGTACCTCTTACAAAAAAACCCCTTCAAATGTTGATCAATGTAGATTTTATTATTATGCTATTGTTATTATTATTATTATTATTATGCTTGTACTGATTTTGAAATCTTTTACAGCCATATTTTATTCACAACAGAATACAGAACACAAATCACAAGTTTAAAGATAGACATTTTTTCAATTAATTTACAAAATTTAGCACATGTTGAAATAGGCTGCCAGTCATCCTTTTCCACTTGCTGGGAATTTCCATCTGTATTTCCATAAACTTTGCCCTTTAGATGGTAAGGTCAGCAATAGAGGTGCCCATCTATTCAGCTCACAATGATTTTCTTCCTTAAGGTTAGGCAGCCATACTGCAGACAAGCTTTAGAGTGGGGTCCATGAGTTGGGCCTCCCTAAACTCCTTACAATCTACTTTCCAGCAGTCCATGGCCACAATCTGGTAAGGTATACTCACTTCCACTGGGTCAGACGAGGCTCATAGAGACTTGGAATGTGGTTATCTTTGAAGGGATAGCAGAAGGAGCCACATCTGGGTGCAGCTTGGCTTGGTTGTGGATAATGACTGTGATAAACTAGAAACACATCTCAAAAAAGTTGTAACATGGCCAAGTCCACCACTGTGCAGCATCCCCTCTTCTTTTTATAAGAGTAAGTAAATATATAGGAAGTGAGGCAACTAATTTCTGGAGTCTTGGCAGAGGAATGTTCTTTGATTCTTGTGTGATGTGGGATTTTAGCTGCTCAACATTCCTGAGTTTTCTTTCCAGGATTTTTCATATCATAAAACTGTAAAGTTTGGTGTCTTTACTGAACCCCTTCTGTTTGGTGCTGAACACCAAACACAGACTTTTGACTGTACGTCCAGTTCCTGTTCATGTTTGTCAACCAAATAAAGCGAGTTGAATGGTTTTTGAGCAGCCAATCTGCAATTTGTTAGGCTGGGGGCACTTCCGGAACCATTACCAAGTATAGGCATGGCTGTGATTGGCCAGGGAAATTACTGTAAAAAAATATGATGTGGGCTACAGATGAACGGTAAATGTTAGTAAGAGCAGGATATTGTGTTTCCCAGAGGATCATGCTGCAGTCAGGCCCGCTAATTAAAGTTCATCAGTGTTTACCCCACCCATCCTCTTTGCCAGTGTCTGTGATTGGTTGCAGACTTCAATACACGCCCCCACCTCGTATCCATTTCTGTTATTGGTTGCGATCACTTTGCTGTATAGTAGTGTATAGAGAAATAACTAAATTATTTAAAAAAAAAAAAAACAAATGATGTTGGCTTCTGCCGTATTTTGATAGCCAGCTGTTGGCTGCTGGCTGCAGCCCCCACCTGAGAACTTTAGCGTAGCTGGATATCAAAATAGAGGGGGAAAAGAATGTAGGATCCCTCCATTTTTTTTATATTGAGCCACGGTAAAGTGGACAGGTGGGGGCTGGTATTATCAGGATGGGAAGTGCCATGGATGTTGGCCCCCCAGCCTAAAAATACTAGACCACAGCTGCCCAGAATTAGCATATCACATTGGATCTGCCCATCCTGGTTCTTTACCTGGCTCATCTCAATTGCCCTCGTGTGGTGGTAATTGATGTAATATAAGGGGTTAATGACAGATTTGATTTGTCAAGCCCTAGATTAGTTATTGAAGGCATCTATAAGAACCCCCATTACTAATCTTTTACCCCAAGGTTTTTCTCCACCTGATCTACAGCATGTCTTGTAGCTGAGACCCGGCTGACACTGTCAGGTTTGGTACCCATACTGCTTCTAGCAGTTTAACCCCTTAAATTCTGCTATCAATAGTGATTGCAGCATTGAGGAATCAAGGAGAGGATTGTGCTCCTCTCCCAAGCTATCGGGTCCCTGTAATATTATCTCTGCCATGGTAACACTGGGTCATCACCATGACAACACTGGGGTTATCCAGCTACAGAAAACCTTGCACACCATGCCAGATGCATCCTTACCACCAGATGCATGGTGTGCGAAGCAGTGTCAATGATGCGAGTGCATATAATCCACTGCAATGATCGAGCATTGCAATGGATTACACTACAGTTCAAAAGTTTAGGGTCCCTTAGATATTTCCTTATTTTTGAAAGGAAAGCACATTTTTTTTCAATGAAGCAGAAATACACTCTACACCTTGTTAATGTGGTAAATGACTATTCTAGCTTCAAAAGTCTGGTTTTTAATGCAATATCTTCATAGGTGTATAGAGGCCCATTTCCATCAACCACCACTCGAGTGTTCTAATAGTACTTTATGTTTGCTAACTGTGTTAGAAGGCTAATGGATGTTTAGAAATCCCTTGAAAACCCTTGTACAAGTATGTTAGCACAGCTGAAAACAGTTTTGCTGATTAGAGAAGCTATAAAACTGACCTTCCTTTTAGCTAGTTGAGAATCTGGAGCATTACATTTGTTGGTTCCATTAAAGTCTCAAAATTGCCAGAAAAAGAGAACTTTCATGTGAAACTCGACAGTCTATTCTTGTTCTTAGAAATGACGGATATTCCATGTGAGAAAATGCCAAGAAACTGAAAATTTTCTACAATGGTGTGTACTACTCCCTTCAGAAGAGAGCACAAACAGGCTATATCCAGAGTTGAAAAAGAAGTGGGAGGCCCCGCTGCACAACTGAGCAACAAGACAAGTACATTAAAGTCCCTAGTTTGAGAAATAGACGCCTCACAAGTCCTCAACTGGCAGTTTCTTTAAATAGTATCCGCAAAATGCCGTTGTCAACGTCTACAGTGAAGAGGCGACTCTGGGATGCTGACCTTCAGGGCAGAGCGGCAAAGAAAAAGCCATATCTGAGACTGGTTAATAAAAGAAAAAGATTAATATGGGCAAAAGAACACAGAGATTGGACAGAGGAAGACTGGAAAAAAGTGTTATGGACAGACAAATGAAAGTTTGAGGTCTTTGGATCACACAGATGAACTTTTGTGAGATGCAGAACAACTGAAAAGATGCTGGAAGTGTGCTTGACACCATCTGTCAAGCATGGTGGAGGTAATGTGATGGTCTGGGGTTGCTTTGGTGCTGGAAAAGTTGAAGATTTATACAAGGTAAAATGGATTTTGAATAAGGAAGGCTATCACTCCATTTTGCAATGCCATGCCATACACTTTGGACACCACTTGATTGGAGCCAATTTCATCCTACAACAGGACAATGACTCAAAGCACACTGCCAAATTATGCATTAACTATTTAGAGAAGAAGCAGGTAGCTGGTATTCTATCTGTATTGAAGTGGCCAGCCCAGTCACCAGATCTCAACCCTATTGACTTGTTGTGGGAGCAACTTGACCGTATGGTATACAAAAAGTGCCCATCAAGCCAATCCAACTTGTGGGAGGGGCTTCTGGAAGCATGGGGAGAAATATCTCCAGATAACCTCATCAAGTTAACAGCTAGAATGCCAAAGGTCTGCAAAGCGGTAATTGCTACAAAGGGAGCATTCTTTGATGAAAGCAAAGTTTGAAGGAGAAAATTATTATTTCAAGTAAAAATCATTATTTCTAACCTAGCCAATGTCTGGACTAAATTTTCTATTCATTATGCATCTCATTTGATACATAATGGTATGATTTTTCATAGAAAAGACAAAATTGTCTGGGTGACCCCAAAGTTTTGAACTGTAGTGTATATCAGTGATCAGAGCATTGAACATTAGTGTCCCTTAAAGGGACTAAGTAAAAAAGTAAAAACGTGGTAAAAGTGTTAAAAAATAAATAAATAAATATTTCCTATAAATATGTATATTTATGTAAAAAATAAACAAAAAGAGGACATTTATTTTGTATTGCCGCATCCGTAATAACCCGCTCTATAAAACTTTCACACTAGATAACCCCTTCAGTGAACAAGGTAAAAAAAAAGCAAAACTTAGAAAAAACTATGTCTTTTCATCATGTAGTTGAAAAAAAAGTGGAAAAAACAGATCAAAAACTCATATATGAATTAAAAATTGTACCACTGGAAATGTTATCTTGTCATGCAAAAAATAAATCACCACATAGTTCTGTCAGGGATAAAATAAAAAAGTTGTAGAACTCAGAATACATCTATGTAAAACCTATTATTTTTTCCATAAAATAGTTTGTATGGTGTAAAAGCGGCAAAATATAAAAAACTATATAAATAAGATATTGCTGAAATCCCACTGACAAAAAGAATAAATGTGTCTTATCACTGTTGTGACACAGTAAAAAAAAACAAAAACAAAAAACAATTCCCGAATTATTGTTTTTTCCATGATTCTGCCTCACAAATAGTGGAATAGAAAGCAATAAAAAAATTATGTGACCCAAAATAATAACAATAAAAAATACAACCCTGAAAAAACAAGCCCCCATATAACTGTCGGCAAACAAATAAACTATAATCTTCAAATTCCAGTAATACAAAAAAACCTTTTTTTTGTAAAAAAAAAAAAGTATTTTTTTAGCTTGATTGTAGCCAAACGTAAAAAAAAATATAAACTTGTTACTGCTGTGATAGCACTGACTGAGGAATAAAGCCACCTAATCACTTATACTGCAAGCTGAATGGCATAAAAATAAATAAATAAAGCCAATTCTTCAACTGCTGTTGATTTGTTTAATCTGCCTCCCAAAGATTGCAGAAAGGCTCACATTTATCCTGCAATTTATGCTGAGCGCTGACACCAGTGATTATGTGTAAATCTCTCAAAAACATCATTCAGACAATATTCCCAATGGAAAATTCACTGTAATGAGGAAGAATGATTCACTTTGAACACCCTTCTGGTCTGTGGTGCAGTGGTGTCTAGCTTTTTATGCATCTTTTTAGGCGTACACAAAAGTACGGTCATCATCACATTTGTTCACCTTTGAAAAGATGGACACAGCTGAACAGAGGCCAAAAAGAGTAAATAGTAAATCTGCTGCCTCATTAGTGAATGGACCTGTTGGGGTTTCATCTGAATCACAGATTTTAGAGATGTAGTTGGAAACCCCAATGTAAGTGCTCAGAATAGAGCACAAAATAAACGTGAACTGATCAAAAATTATCTGTATCCAAATCACCATCAAATAGCATTCAACTCAACCGCAAAACATAAGTCACCACTTAGGTCCATCAACTGTTAACAGAAATATAGGGGGCTTTCACGTTACTGGTAGCACACAGGCTCTAGGAGACAACTATCACTCCCCTCCTCAAAAGTGAAATCCATCAAAATCTGTGCTCCAGAATCCAAATGCCCCCCTCCCTATTGAGACATTGTGGCTAAACCACAGTTGGTGTCCACATGTTTGGCATTATTATAGTTAGGAGTGCCCTTTTAATGTACAGGGTCTCCAGAAGCATGAGCTAGGCCCAATGTACAGGCATTGCAATGTACTAGGCAAGACAAAGGCTTATTTGCAATTTTAATTCTGCAACATTTACTGTGTTTGACACCATGGGTGTTTTCCAGAAACTAAATTGTCACTGCATTGGTTGATGAATTCCCATAGTGGTGTAATTTCCAAAATGTGGTCACTTGAGGGAATTTCTTTTGCTCTGGCACTTAGAGGCTCTTCAAACTATTCTAGGATAATCTGTGCTCCAAAAATCAAATGGTGCCCCTTCCTTCCTGAGCTCTGTGGCCAAACAGTACTGTCCAGTCACATGTGTGGTATTGCCACATTTAGGATAAATTGTGTAAAGCCCGCTACACACGCTTCAATATATCTCACAATCCGTCGTTGGGGTCAAGTTGTAAGTGACGCACATCCGGCATCGTTTGTGACGTATCTGCGTGTGACATCTACGTGCGATCAGGATTGAACGCAAAACCGTTGATCGCAAACACATCGTATCTTTGTCTAGAATTGAGCGTTTTGTTGCACGAACCTAGTCAATTGTAACGTGTGACATCCCTCATACGATTTTGGTGTCTGATGCAATGTGCGCAGGTGTGCGCTCTGCACCGCAGCTTAAAAAAGGTCCGCTTCAGAGGGCAGCTGAAAAGCTGAGTTCTGAAGCGCCTCACAATGTCTGTCATTCACTAATCTCTGTCAGTCGGTCACTATCTCTGTCCCTCACTCTCTGTCCATGTCAGTCTATCCCCCTCTCTCATATACTCACCGATCCCCGATCCCCGGTGCTGCACGGCATTCACACTGCTACGGCGGCTTTTACTGTTTTGAAAAAGCCGGCCGCCCATTAAACAATCTCGTATTCCCTGCTATCCCCACCCGCCGGCGCCTATGATTGGTTACAGTGAGACACGCCCCCACGCTGAGTGACAGGTGTTACACTGCACCCAATCACAGCAGCCGGTGGGCGTGTCTATACTCTGTAGTGAAATAAATAATTAAATAATTAAAAAAACCGGCGTGCGGTCCCCCCCAATTTTAAAACCAGCCAGATAAAGCCATACGGCTGAAGGCTGCTATTCTCAGGATGGGGAGCTCCACGTTATGGGGAGCCCCCCACCCTAACAATATCAGCCAGCAGCCGCCCAGAATTGCCGCATACATTAGATGCGACAGTTCTGGGACTGTACCCGGCTCTTCCCGATTTGCCCTGGTGCGTTGGCAAATCGGGGTAATAAGGAGTTATTGGCAGCCCATAGCTGCCAATAAGTCCTAGATTAATCATGTCAGGCGTCTATGAGACACCCTCCATGATTAATCTGTAAATTACAGTAAATAAACACACACACCCGAAAAAATCCTTTATTAGAAATAAAAAACACAAACATATACCCTGGTTAACCACTTTAATCAGCCCCAAAAAAGCCCTCCATGTCCGGCAGAATCCAGGATGCTCCAGTGTCGCTTCCAGCGCTGCTGCATGGAGGTGACCGGAGCTGCAGAATACACCGCCGCTGCTCCGGTCAGCTTCACACAGCAACTGAAGACAGCCGTGCGATCAGCTGAGCTGTCACTGAGGTTACCCGCTGTCACTGGATCCAGCGGTGGCCGCGGGTAACCTCAGTGACAGCTCAGCTGATCGCGCTACTCACCTCAGTTGCTGCGTGGAGGTGAGAGGAGCGGCGGTGAGTAGCACGATCAGCTGAGCTGTCACTGAGGTTACCCGCGGCCACCGCTGGATCCAGTGACAGCGGGTAACCTCCGTGACAGCTCAGCTGATCGCACGGCTGTCTTCAGTTGCTGTGTGAAGCTGACAGGAGCGGCGGTGTCTTCTGCAGCTCCGGTCACCTCCATGCAGCAGCGCTGGATGCGACGCTGGACCATCCTGGATTACGCCGGACATGGAGGGCTTTTTTGTGCTGATTAAAGTGGTTAACCAGGGTATATGTTTGTGTTTTTTATTTCTAATAAAGGATTTTTTCGGGTGTGTGTGTTTATTTACTGTAATTTACAGATTAATCATGGAGGGTGTCTCATAGATGCCTGACATGATTAATCTAGGACTTATTGGCAGCTATGGGAACGATGAACAATCAGCGCACTGAAGGAGGAATGACATTTTGAAAATGAGCGACATGTCAACGAGCAACGATAAGGTGAGTATTTTTGCTCGTTAACAGTCGATCGTAGCTGTCACATGCTATGATATCTCTAGCGATGCCGGATGTGCGTCACAGAATCCGTGACCCCGACGACATATCGCCCGATATATCGTAGCGTGTGATGCCGGCCAAAATCTGAACACAAATATGGCGCTCCTTCCCTTCCTCAATTTGCATTGTCCCTGAAAAGTAGTTTTAGACCACATAAGGAGTGTTGGCATACGCAGGAGTTACACAACAAATTGTATGGTCCCTTTTCTCTTGTTACCCTTCTAAAAGCAAAAATAGGGGTTAAAGGAACATTTTTGTGGTTATTTATGGGGGAGCTCTACTGTTTAGGCACCTCAGGAGCTCTGCCACTGTGATGTGGAACCTGCAATCCATTCCAACTAAATCAGAACTCAAATATGGCACTCTGGCACTTTTTCCCTTTGCACTGTGCCTCAAAAGCAGTGTGGACCATGGGGAAGACTATTCTCCTTACGGAGACCTGACAAACCAGTCTGGCTGCCAGTGAGGGGTGTTATAGCTGCACATATGTTTCCCTCTGGGAAACATTCAAATTGTCTCTCCAGGAAGGAGACAAACTCTAGTGCCATCTATTGGAAGAAGCAATCCTAAAAGTCAAAACATCAAGGTACATTACTTGAGGTGCTAGTTTCCAAAATGGTGTCCATTTTGGGGAAGCTCTACTGTTTAGGCACCGCAGGGGCATTTCCAATGTGACTTGGCACCCGCAAACCATTCAAACTAAATCAGAACTCAAAAACGATGCTCCTTCCCTTCCTCAATTTGCGCTGTCCCTGAAAAGTAGTTTTTGATCACGTATGGAGTATTGGCGTACTCAGGACAAATTGCACAACAAATTGTATGGTCCATTTGTTGCGGGCAGGGAGGACGCCGCCGTTGCGCTCGCTA
Organism: Anomaloglossus baeobatrachus; assembly: GCF_048569485.1. NCBI lineage: Eukaryota > Metazoa > Chordata > Amphibia > Anura > Aromobatidae > Anomaloglossus > Anomaloglossus baeobatrachus. Next base: position 140,864,639 of record NC_134355.1, read on the forward strand.
ACGCTCTTGTCCGGCGCTGCTGCGGCTTCTGCTCGGTGGCTCGAGCGGTGAGCCGGATCCGGGGACTCGAGCGGCACTCCTCGCCTGTGAGTGAAAAGGGTGGTTGGTTTGTTTGGGGATTTAGTCCGTGACACCACCCACGGGTTGTGCTGAAGATGGGCACCACCGCTGCTGATGACAGGGATCCCGGGAGCGATGGTAGGGAGCAGCTGGGTGTTGTTTTCCCCCTCCGTGGGTAGGGGTCGGTGGTCCCGGGGCCCGGTGGTGTGACGGGGAGGCAGGCTTGGTGAGGTGCAGGGTTGCAGGGACAGCGCGGCGCAGTGCTGGATGGCACGGGTGTACTCACTCAGTAAGAGATGCACAAAGTCCTCGGTAAACCAAACGGCTGGATGGACGAGTCCCGCAGCCGGCTGCAGTGTCTCTCCCCGGACAGGTGATGGCGGCTATCTTTCCCTGCACCTTTGTGCACTGTTTGACTATGATGGGTCCCCAACGGTAGTCCGCTCCCCGGTGTATGGATGCCAGAGGAGCCCGTTTGCCCTCAGGCGCTGGCTCTTGGGTATCTAGCCTTAGGCGGTAGCTGTATACCCTCATGGTGCGGACAGTTGCCTTCTAACGGGTCTTTGGCTGTTAGGAAACCCCTGGGGTTCCTGTCACACTCGGATTTGACTGTTGACGGCGACTCCAAGCCTAGTCGGGGTCCGATGGCCCTGTCTGTGTGTGCTGGCTTCACTTCGCTCCCCGGTCGGTACCGGTGGGCCACCGCCCGACCCCGGTCCTACGGTTCCGCGTTGATTCACCACTCCTGCAGATGGCCCCCACCGTCTGCCAACCTTGTTGTCAGTGCCTGGGCCACGAACCCAGACACTCTCCACTTTACTCCTCTCACTTCAACCTCCTGAACTGAAATGTCACTTTCTCGCCTCCAGTCCTGTGAACTCCTCGGTGAACGGGGACAACCGCTTGTCTCCGCCCCACCTGGTGTGGACATCAGACCCTGGAGGGAGGCAACAAGGATTTTGTGTTTGGCTAATGTTGCTGTCTAATGGGGGTGGGGGTGTATGTATGTTACCTGTGACGACCTGGCTAGTCCAGGGTGCCACATTCCCCCTTGGTGAAATGCAGACAGTCCGCAGGCTGCCCATCCATTACCGGTTTTATTTTTTTTCAACTGTAAAAACATAAATAACATGTAAACATATAAAACATAGGCATTTTTGTCAGGTCACTTGAACGTTACACATAAAAACATTTTTAATAATGACGGACGGACGGATGTCTTCCGCTCTCCCACCAAGGCAACCTAGCCCTGATGCTGCCCCTAAGAAGTGGGCAGCACCCCTTTACCCCAGTCCAGGTTCAGGCTGCCCGAGTGGGAACGGGTACGGGTACTCGCACCCGACTGTCACTTCAGGGGATCCCATGTCCAGGAGGGCCCCTGACCCCCGGAGGATGGCCACCGGTCCTGGTTGTGGCCGGGCCGCTGCCTGCTCTGCGGCCCTTCTTCCAATCTGTCTCTCCAGAGGCGGCAACGGTATCCATCCCACAACACTATTTACAAATCCACAAGTTTGTGGGTGGCCTGCTAGTTCTTGGCCATGTTCATGAGCAGTTTCTCATGTGGGTGGTAAAAACACACAGAGTCCCTCTAGGGACAACTTGCCGGCAACGGCCGGAATAATCACATAGATAATCAGATGATCTTTCGGATGATTATTGTCATTCACTCACATATTTACACAATCAGCAGGTTGCACCCCTAAATGTCGGTTTCCCTGTACCTAAGCGGGGGCCTACCTAGGTTGGAGCGGGTGGACCTTCGGGGCCCAATGTCAGTAGTTACAGGCGAGGGGACAGAGGAGACAACCTGTTCCTCTTCCCGTATTTCGTGGGGGGCAGGCGGAGACCCAAGGGGGCTAGGTACAGGTGCAGCCCTGGGCACTGGTTCACTGGCGGTTACTCCTGTTTCCTTTTCCTCCACAGGTTGTGGGAACATTATTACCGAAATAATTACCGCACCATTCTGCGTAGGCCAGTCCGCTGGGAAATCACCCATTACTGTGTGGATCACCTCTTTTTCTTTCTCCCCAGTTGGTCTGGGGGCTGGAACTTCGGCTGCCACTTTAAATGGAGATGGGCACCTCTTCAGGTGGTCCCTGGAAACTGTGGCCGAAGTCTTCCCCTGGTCACGACTGATCTGGTAGGCCTTCTCATTCTCCTATTCAGTTGGCTGTACGACATACGGGGTTTTCTCCCACTGGTCATCAAGCTTATGGGTTCTTCTTTTCCGTTTTAGTACTACATCCCCAGGTTTAACGGGACCAGCTGGAGCCCGCTTGTTAAAGTACTGTTCTTGCTGTTCCTGGCTCCGACACAGGTTCCTTTCTACGTACTCCTGGACCTGTCGGTACTGCGCTCTCCGCCGAGTGTCCCATCCAGAAGGGAGGGCCTCTGGAGCTTCCAAGTCCATTTCTAGGTCCACCGGCAACCGGCCCGGTCGGGCTCTCATCAAATACGCTGGTGTACATTTGGTAGAGCTAGAGGGAATGTTATTGTACATGTTGACCAGGTCAGGCAGCTTTTCTGGCCACAGGTTCCGCTCTTCTAACAGTAGCGTCTTAAGGAGACCCAGGACCAGATGGTTCATCTTCTCACACATGCCATTAGTCTAGGCATGGTAAGGCGTGGTCCGAATCTTCTTGCAGCCGTATAACTGGCAGAATTCTTGAAACACCTCCCCTTCAAAAGCCGGACCATGATCGGTAAGCACCCTCTCCGGGTACCCGTGCGGTCGGCAAAAATAGGCCTGGAATGCATTAGCGGTGGTACGGCCGGTCAGGTCCTTGACTTGGACAACCACCATGAATCTCGAATAGTGGTCTACGATGGTCAGGGCGTACGTGTACCCACTTAAGCTAGGGGTGAGTTTGACGTGGTCCAGGGCGACCAACTCCAGCGGCTGATGGGTGATGATTGGACGTAGAGGGGCCTTCTGGCTGGCCTCGTCACTTCTTCTCAGTGCACAGGGAGCACACTTTCGGCACCAGGCCTCCACAGACTCCCGCATCCCACTCCAATAGAACCGCTTTCTCAACAGCATCTGCAGCTTCTTCCACTCAAAGTGCCCGGCACCGTCATGGTAAGCCCATATAATTGTGGGCACATTAGCCTGAAGAACCACCAGCTGCCGAACCTTCTCATGAGTCTTTGGGTTGATCAGTTCACAATACAGTTTTCCCTGGTCCAGATGCAGCCGGGCTCATTCCTTCCACAGCTGTTGGGCCTCGGGAGGAGCAGCAGGGTCCATTCTAGCAGAACCTTGTTCAATCATGGTCTTGACCACTTGGACGGCAGGCGCTTGGTCTTGGGCTTCTTGCTATCCCTGACTGGGTAGCGGGTCCAGGTTCGCCTGTTGCTGTTTGACATGCAACTTCTCAACCAGTGGCCGGTGAAATGCGATCAACTCGATTTCTTCGAGATCATCGCCTTCTGACCCCTCATCCAGGAGGGGGGGCATCCGGGATAGCGCGTCCGCATTGGTGTTCTTGCGGCCGGCTCGGTACTTGATCGTGAAGTCATAATTAGACATCCTGGCCACCCACCACTGCTCCAACGCGCTCAGCTTGGCCGTGTCCAGATGGGTTAACGGATTATTGTCCGTACAGGCTGTGAACTTAGCTGCTGCGAGGTAATGGCGGAATCGCTCGGTAATGGCCCACACCAGGGCTAGGAACTCAAGCTTGAAGGAGCTGTAATTCTCAGGGTTCCTTTCCGTGGGCCGGAGTTTTCTGCTGGCATAGGCGATCACTTTTTCCCTTCTGTTCTGGACCTGGGACAGGACTGCCCTCCAAGCCTACATTACTGGCATCGGTGTAGAGGATGAATGGGAGACTGTAGTCGGGGTACGCCAGGATTTCTTTCCCGGTCAAGGCCATCTTCAGCTGGCGGATGGACTCTTCATGTTTTTCTTCCCACGCCAACGGGGTTCCAGGGGACCTGCCACCCTTGGTCTGTCCCACGAGGAGGTCTTGCATGGGGGCGGCCATCTTCGTGTATCCCTTAATGAAGCAGCGATAGTAGCCCACCAGGCCCAGGAACTGTCTCACCTCTCTCACCGTGGTCGGCCTTGGCCAGTCCTGAATGGCAGTGATCTTTTCGGGATCTGGGGCGACGCCTTCTGCGCCCACCACATGTCCGAGGTACTGCACCCTGTGTTTCAGTAGGTGGCACTTAGAGGGTTTCAATTTCATCCCATATTTGGCTAGGGACGTTAACACTTCAGCCAGATGTTCCAGATGGGTCTCGTACGTCTGGGAATACGCGATCACATCGTCCAGGTACAGTAGGATCGTTTCGAAATTGAGATGTCCCAGGCAGCACTCCATGAGCCGTTGGAAGGTTCCAGGGGCATTGCACAGCCCGAACGGCATGCTGTTAAACTCGCAGAGTCCCATGGGAGTGGCAAATGCCGTCTTCTCACGGTCCTCTGGTGCGACCGCTACCTGCCAGTACCCGCTAGTAAGGTCAAGGGTAGAGAAGAAGTTAGCAGTTCTCAGCGCAGCTAGCGACTCTTCGATACGGGGGAGAGGATAGGCATCTTTATGCGTGATCTGGTTGATCTTCCGGTAATCCACACACATTCTCATGGTGCTGTCCTTCTTCTTTACCAGCACCAGTGGGGCTGCCCAGGGACTACAACTATCCCGAATGACCCCTGCCTCCTTCATGTTCCTCAACATGTCTTTGGCGCATTGATAGTGTGCTGGCGGGATGGGCCTATACCTCTCTTTGATAGGTGGGTGTAGGCCTGTAGGGATGTGGTGTTGAACCCCCTTAATCCTCCCGAAATCTAATGGGTGCTTGCTGAAAACCTGTTCATACTCTTGCACTACCCTGTATACCCCCTCTTTGTGATGCGTGGGTGTGGTTTCAGTACCTACATGTAGTTCTTGGCACCACTCCTCTAACTGTTCAGGGGGTGCCTGGTTACTGGCCAGGAATGCTGAGGTAGGAGGGGTGGCTTCGTGAATGGTGTGAGGGTCTAGGGTGAGCAACTTGGCGAGGGTAGCATAACGGGGGAGCCTGACTTCCTCCTCTCCACAATTCAGCACTCTTGCAGGCACTTTCCCCTTTTTAACGTTAACCACCCCTCTGGCCGCCATCACCGTGGGCCAGTGTTCAGAAGGCGTGGGTTCGACCATCGCCAAGTAGTCGTGCCCCTGGGGGCCTACTGCTGCCCTGCACCAAATCATCATATCACTTCGGGGTGGCACTACCAAGGGGGCCACATCCATCACCCTTACTCCACCAATCTCTCCACCAGTTGAGTTCACTTGCTGGCGATACAGAAGGGCCCGGATCTCATGCTGCACAGCCCTCTGTCTGCCTCCTCCTGCTGTGGCGGCCAACTGCTGCAACAGACTCAACACCTCACTCATACAATGCTCCATCACATTGGTCCCTAGGATTACTTTAGGGTTATGGTCACTGGGTTCATTCATCACCACAATCATTCCTTGGTCCTTTAACTCCGCACGTCCCATGGTCAGGGTCACTTGTTTGTATCCCACTTGGGTTAGAGGGAGTCCATTGGCTGTGACCAGGGTCAGGCTATCATCAGAGGGGGCAAGTTCATCAGTACCCCAATACCGCTGGTACAGTGTATATGGTATAGTGGTTACCTGTGATCCTGTGTCCAAGAGGGCCATGAGCGGGATGCCATCCACTGCCAGAGGGATGATGGGGCAAGCTCCGACGTACCGGTCTCGCCAGTCCGGGGGACCGTTCGTGTCTACTCCTGAGGATTGGCCCTTGGCCCCAGGGGTTGCTCGTTTAATGGGCATCGCCTAGAGTAATGGTCAGGCTTGCTGCTCCTGTAACAAATAGGAGGCCCATACCGTGAGTCAATAGTCCTTCTCCGCTGCATCCAGGGGACGTCCTCCGGGCTGTCGGCGAGCTGGATCCCTCCTGGGGGCTTGACTCTCGACGGCAGCTGGAGTGCGGCAAGGATCTTGGCTAGGTCTCCATCCATGCGGCGGTCCTGGGCAGCTAGCTCCTCCATCATCCCGACGGGCGTTGCAGGGGCCGGTAGAGCCGGGGGTGGAGGTGCCACCGTGATAGGAGCGGTCTCAGCTGGCCATGAAGCCGCCTCAGGAGCGTCTGGCATTGGGGCCTGGAGGGCCTTGATGGCTCGCTCTTTTAATACTGCAAAGTCCAGATTGGGGTGTTCGATTGTCCACAGCCGTAGCTGCTTGCGGTCCTCCGCAGACCCCAGTCCTTGCAGGAATTGTTCCACTAGCATCTTATTGCTATCCACATCATTAATAATGTCCACCCGCTTCAGCGTACGGAGAGCTGTTTGCAGACGCAAGGCATAGTCTCTTATATTGTCTGCAGGCCGCTGTCGACACTGATAAAACTGCATCCGCAGCTCCGCTTCCGTGCAGGTCTCAAAAGCGATTTGTAGCTTCTCGAAAATGGTAGTCACTGAGGCCGGTCCGCGTCGGTCCAGGTCTCCGTCTCCTGCTCAGCTGAGCCTGTTAGCTGCCCTAGCACCACCGCTGCCCGTTGCCTATCAGTCATGGGATATAAATCGAGGACCGGGCTAATCTTTTTCCGGAACACCTGCAGAGCATCAGGCTTCCCATCGTACTGCGGTAGCCAGGTAGCACTGGGAACATAAGGCAGGGAGAACGGCATCACCTGGGCGACCGCTGGGCCCACGGCCTCCCCCGCTCTTGCGGCTGGAGCGTGGGCTATCCCGTTTCCATCTACGGGTGCGGCGGAGCTAAGACCGCCACCCCTCCGACAGCTCCGTCGGGTGCAGACATCTTCTTCCCGTCCCCCCTTGGTTCTCTTCAGCACTTCCGCTTGTTGGGGGCGGGGCTTCGCGTTCGCGCCTTCCCTGCTCGAGGAAGATGCTCTAGCGGGAGATTTTCACGCCAAAGATGGCGGCGCTTCAAAATTTACGGCCGGACACCACCGGCGGAGATCACAAGGCGCACTTCTACTGGTAAGCAGATGGGTTCAATCCTGTTTGTGATGCCAAGTTTGTCGCGGGACGCCGCCGCTGCGCTAGCGAACGCTTGGGTCCAGCGCTGCTGCGGCTGCTGCTCGGTGGCTCGAGCGGTGGGCCGGATCCGGGGACTGAAGCAGTGCTCCTCGCCCGTGAGTGAAAAGGGTGGTTGGTTTGTTTGGGAATATAGTCCGTGACGCCACCCACGGGTTATGGTGAAGATGGGCACTACCGCTGCTGGTGACGGGGATCCCAGAAGCGATGGTAGGGAGCAGCTGGGATGTTGTTTTCCCCTTCCGTGGGTAGGGGTCGGTGGTCCCGGGGCCTGGTGGTGTGACGGGGAAACAGGGTAGGTGAGGTGCAGGGTTGCAGGGACAGCGCGGCACGCTGCTGAATGGCACGGATGTAGTCACTCAGTAAGAGATGCACAAAGTCCTCAGTAAACCAAACGGATGGATGGACGGGTCCCGCAGCCGGCTGCGGTGTCTCTCCCCGGACAGGTGATGGCGGCTGTCTTTCACTGCACCTTTGTGTACTTTTTGACTACGATGGGTCCCCAACGGTAGTCCGCTCCCCGGTGTAGGGATGCCTTAGGAGCCCGTTTGCCCGCAGGCGCTGGCCTTGGGTCTCTAGCCTTAGGCGGTAGCTGTATACCCTCACGGTGCAGACGGTTGCCTTCTAACGGGTCTTTGGCTGTTAGGAAACCCCTGGGGTTCCTGTCACACTCGGATTTGACTGTTGACGGCGACTCCAAGCCTAGTCGGGGTCCGATGGCCCTGTCTGTGTGTGCTGGCTTCACTTTGCTCCCCGGTTGGTACCGGTGGGCCACCGCCCGACCCCGGGCCTACGGTTCCGCGTTGATTCACCACTCCTGCAGATGGCCCCCACCATCTGCCAACCTTGTTGTCAGTGCCTGGGCCACGAACCCAGACACTCCCCACTTTACTCCTCTCACTTCAACCTCCTGAACTGAACTGTCACTTTCCCGCCTCCAGGCCTGTGAACTACTCAGTGGGCGGGTCCAACCGCTTGGCTCCACCCCACCTGGTGTGGACATCAGACCCTGGAGGGAGGCAACAAGGGTTTTGTGTTTGGCTATTGCTGATGTCTAATGGGGGTGGGGGTGTATGTATGTTACCTGTGACGACCTGGCTAGTCCAGGTCGCCACACATTTTCTTCTGCAACCTTTGTTAAAAGGAAAATATTGGGGTTAAAGCTACATTATTGTGGCTAAAATTGTATTCTTTCATTTTCATGGCTCTAAGTTATAAATTACTGTGAAACACCTGTCAGTTAAGCTGCTCACCAAGCATGAAGGAAAAATACTTGCAGTCCCCTTTAATTTTAATACCCAGCCAAGATAAAGCTGACAGCTGAGTGCTGATATTCACAGGCTGGGGAGATCCATGGTTATTGGGCCCCCTGAGCCCAAAAATAGCAGCCTGCAGCCCCCCAGAAAGCACGGCACACCCGGTCACTGCCATCTACAGGTTCATTCTATAGAATCACAGCACCTGAACAGCACTTGATAACGGCCGAAGTCAGTCCGAAACGTCGATTTACAGTAGATGTATTAAATTGCGGTCTCCCCCCCAAAAAATGTTCATACGAAAAATTCCTTTAAGGGACATATTTTGGCGGCTTTAATGTAAATCCTTTTCTTCTTCTTGTTAACCACCTCAGACTGCATATTTCTACTATTCACTAAGTTTGCGGACAATATTTGCATTAGTGTGCTTGAGAATTACTCCTTTTATGCATTCAATCACAGACACAGACACAGGGTGAGGCAATCTATAGCAGTCATAGTGTGGGCAGGGGAAGCACTGAATATTCATATACCTTATATACCAGGCCCGGAAGAGAGTCTGACTGGTGTGTGATCCTCCAGGAAACTTGGTATGCATAACTTACCTGCTCTTACTACCATTTAACTTCCAGTTGTAGCCCCCTAGCACTTACTATGGCCATTTTACAGCCCAAAACATCTTGTCCCCATTGACTTTTATACTGCTTGTTGTCCAGGGTGAATTTTGGGGTCAGGTTTGGCTGCCAAACCCCATTTTTCTTTTAGTCCGTGCTGGTTTGGTGAACCCGAATATCCCCGGGTTTGCTCATCACTAATTAGAAGCCTTTTATTTTACCTCGCTCCATCATCAAGGTCAACGTGATGTTCACTAGTCTCCAGGAATAGTGGCCATGGTGTTTATTTTCAGAACATGTAAATTACGCAAAATAAAAATATTTTATAATGATTATTATTATTATTATTATTATTAGTAGTATTAGTATTATTATGATTATTTTGATTATATATTTTCAGTATGGTGGAATTATTTGAGATTTGAAGACTTTTGATTGTTTTAAGCCTACACGGTCTTGTCATAGTTTGGTCATGTGATTTAATATCAAATACACAATTTGATCAAACTGTACATCAAAAGCAATAACAATTTTCTGTTATGTTAGTTTACTGTTGGCAATCAATCAAAGCTTGAGGATCAACACATTTCATGCGAAGTATCAATAATTTGAAACAACTCTATAACTCTTTCGCAAATTCAATAGCTCAAGATGATTTATCACTAGAACTACTAAAGGAAATACTAACATTGCTCAATTATTACATGTTCTTGATATTCTTTGCAGCTTTGTCTGCATAATAATTCAATTAGTCATTATGAAGTAGGTAGCACAAACAGATTTTAATTTTCCTTTAAGAGATTTTCAGGCTTTGAATTCTATAAGATGTCAGATTCAAGATTGCAAATGTCTGCTGTGATGCTGCTTTTAACTAAAGAGCTGAAAAAACAAAAGGGCGCAAACCTAGCGTCTTATTCTGGTGAAACCAGTGTAACACGGTGCAGAGAATCACTCACTGGGTTAGTTGAGCAAGTCACAACTACTCTAGGTCACTTCTTAGCATGGAACACTGGCTGCTACAGCCCCACAAGTAGAAGTAATTCGGTGAAGCAGGAAAGGGTGATTGTAATACCGCACTGCCAGATAGACTTAGAGGAATTTTCATTCAAGTCAGCAGGTTTTATTGTTCATAATTTTACGCGTTTGCACCTGGAATGCTCCTTTTTCAGGAACCAACAATAGCAATGGACCTTCCAGAGATAGCAAAGATTACAGACAGGCATAGTGCTGGTGTTCCCAGACTCCTGGCAATACAGGCAAGATACAATTTGGAAACCCCAATTAAGGTCAGACTACAGGAAAAGTGGCAACAATTGGTACCGACTACAAATAGTCAAACACTGGAACAAGGATGTATGAGACCAGTCCTGTAACAAGGTCTGAAGCAGCATTTCTACCTTCAATAGAGACTACAAGATGACAGACAGGCATATGGCTGGTGCTCCCATACCACTGGCACCACACCATCGCTTAGTCTGCACAGTCTGAGACTGGGGTGGCAAAGTCATTGGACATCCACGACTTGTTCATCTTTTTGAAAGTTAGGTGGTGAATACACCCCCATCAGCGCTTAAGACACATTCTGAGAGAATGCTGGCTGCCGGGCAGGCCAAAATTTCCAAGGCATGATTTGTGAGGTAAGGCCACTTTTCTATTTATGAAGGCCAGAATGCAAAAGAGACCATTCCTCCCTTATGGCATCCATATTGAACTCTAGATACTCCTGCACCGTCCTCTAGTCGTTTACTATGTGTCACACTTCTACTCTTCTGCTAGTGCATGAGATGGTCTAAAAATTGTGTGCCAAACCTCACAAAAATTGCTTCTGCCACTTGAATTGCTGCTGCTGCTAATGCTTGGAATTCTACAACTGCAATGTACGCTGTGTGCTTCATTGCTGTCTCGTGGAAAACTACTGTTAAGATGGTCTACAAACTTGTGTCGATACTGCAGCATATGCCCGTCTCTTTCCAGAGGGAAGCATCTTGCTAAATTTACTCTTGTACCATGGATTTAACAGAATGGCAACACAGTAGTCAGCACTATTTCTAATACTAACAATGCAGACATCATGTTGCAGATATTGCATCTAGAAAGCATTCATGTGTTGCAAGCTACCATAAGGTCCAAGTCCATGTTGTGTTGGTGGCGGGGTAAAGGTGAAGCTTGTCTCCTCTGTGCCTTCCCATCAACCATGGACCAAAGACATGGGATCAAAACTTTCATCTCCTGAGTTTTCTGAGCCCACCACCTCTTCCTCCTCCACTTGTTCTTTGGCGCCTGCATAGTGATGAGCGAATGTATTCATTATTATTTGCTATTCACAGAATAGTATGGTATTCAGGCTATTCGTTACAATGCAAATAATGGTGTATTCGCCTTGCTATATTCAGATGACCCGCCCAGCATGTTTGGCGCCTGATTTGCAGCCACCAAACATGTTAGGCTTCTTAACCAATCACAGTAATGCCGCAGGCATCTTGGCTGTGGCATTACTGTGATTAGCTGGCCACCGCCATTTTGTGCACATTACATTGCCAACGTCTCTCTCCAAGCGCTTCATACTCACCGATCACAGTGCAGCTGTCACATTGCTCCTGCTTCTCTTCTTCTTCCCTATCCGCTCATTAGCCTCATCACATATTCACTGCACCCGCTCATTAGGCTCATACATATTCACTCTTTTCTCCGCACACCGGTGGCCATGATTGGTTGCAGTCAGACCTTTCCCCACGCTGAGTTACAGCTGTCTGACTGCAACCAATCACAGCCACTTGTGGGTGAGTCTATATTGCACAGTAAAATAAATAAATAAATAATTTAAAAAAATAACGTGCGGTCATCCCAGTTTTGATACACAGCCAAGATAAAGTCTCACAGCTGAGGACTGGTATTCTCAGGGTGGGGAGACCCACGTTAATGGGAGCTCCCCAGCCCAAAAAATATCGGCCAGCAGCTGCCCGGAATTGCCGCATCCATTAGATGTGACAGTCTCGAGACTTTACCCGGCTCATCCCGATTTTCCTGGTGTCAGCTGCCTGGGGTTGTCTTGGCAGCAGACACCCCAGGCAGCTGACAAGAGATGGCAGGGTGTGATCACCACTCGCTGCAGCATGCACTGACCTCAGTACCTGGCAGCTCCTCCTAGCAGAGCTATGTGCTCTGCCAGGAGGAGCTGCCGAGTCACCCCAGGCAGCTGACAGCAGATTGCAGGCTGTGATCACCATTCTCCCTGGATGGTATTGTCAGTGTTGAAGTGCTGGCAGGGAGTGGGACATGGCCCAGCACTTAGAATTGACAATACCATCTGTGGAGTGCTCATTTCAAGAGTGCTTCAGGTCACCAGAGGTCATACCATGGGAACCCGGGTATGACCTCCGATGAACTGAGTGACGTCACTGCTGCCAGCCAGGTCCTTCTTGTCAGTGTTTCCCGAAGCCTGAAGAGATCAGACATGTTTTTGGTCTCTCCAGGCTCAGATGTAGCAGAGCCAGGACCATCATGGGACATCATGTGGATTACGTTGGACTTGTGTGTTACTGGTGTTAATAAAATGGTGAAAGATGGTGGTTTTGTATTTTATTCCGAATAAAGGATTTTTCTTGGTGTATGTGTATTTCTTTTTACTTATAGGATTAGTGATGGGGGGGCTCATAGAAGACCCTTCCTATTACTAATTCTGGGCTTGATGACAGCTGTGCGCTGTTATTAACCCCTCATTGCCAGCACACCAGGGAAATCGGGATGAGCCAGATAAAGTCCTGGGACTGTCAAATCTAATGGATGCGGAAATTCCAGACAGCTGTTGGCTGATATTTTTAGGCATAGGGGCTCCCAATAATGTGGGTCTTCCCAGTCTGAGAATACCAACCCTCAGCTGTGAGGCTTTATCTTGGCTCTGTATCAAAATTGGGGGGACCACATGTTATTTTTTTTTTATTTATTTATTTTACTCTCCGATATAGACTTGCCCACTGGCGGCTGTGATTGGTTGCAGTCAGTCAGCTGTCACTTAGCGTGGGGGCAAGTCTGACTGCAACCAATCACTGCCACCAGTGTGCAGTGGAAGGAGTGAATATGTATGAGCCTAGTGAGTGGGTGCAGTGAATATGTGATGAGGCTTATGAGTTGGTAGGGAAGAAGAAGAGAGACAGTGGGAGCAGTGTGACAGCTGCACCGCACAGTGATAGGTGAGTATGAATCTGACAGAGAGAGAATAAGTGGCGTAATACTGTGACATCTTCATTTCCAGACACCATATGTGAGTCAGAAATGCATGCAGGCATATTCTCCAGGCTCTCCCCATTCACTTTCATTAATTTACCATCCATTTCAGCCTTTTCCTCAGGCCTCCATATCTCTCTGTTGGGTCCAGCAGATTTTACTCGCACTTCCCATTGTCTTGCATTGTAGTCACTATTCGTAACAAATACACAAATATTACAAAGTACTCATTACGAGTATAGCGACTATTACGGTACTCGTTCATCTCTACTCCTGCACCCTAACTACAAGTTTGTCTTTTACCATGGGCCCGCTTCGATGGACTCCACCCTCCCTATGCAACCACTGTCCAAATCACACAGGAAATGGTATCCCTTCCTCATCCTCCTCTGCTTCCTCCTCTTCTTCTGGGACCACTAATTTCACCTGTAGACTATTCAAAGTGTGTTCCAACATGTAGATGACCAGAATAGTGATGCTGATGATGGCATCATCAGCAATAGCCATCTATGTAACCATTTTGAAACTGTGCAGGAGTGTGCAGAGGTCATTCATCTGTGCAGACTCTGCAATCGTGATTTGCCTCACATCCAGACTGCTGTGCTATCAGTCATGGTATAATGCACCAGGGCATGCTGCCACAGTCGCTGTAACATTTGCAGAGTGGAATTCCACCATTACGGCACATTGCATATCAAAAAGTTAACCGATAGGCCAAAAGGCCTTTGAAGTGATGCAAGTCGATTAGCCGTGGTGTGTAAATGGCAGACTTGAGCACACAGTGACCGTTCCTTGTGCAGAAGCACAATAGTGGCCTAGAAATTGCTGTACCACCGGGTTGAGGATGTGAGCCATGCAAGGCGCATGAATGATGTTGCCCAGACATAGGGTCAATGATCAAACTCAGCCTGGATAGTGGTCCACAACTCTGCAGCTGTGTGACTGCATTCTCCAATGCATATTAATTTCAGCACTGCCTGATTGTGTTGAGCCATAGCTAAGCTGAAGGAGGTGGGGGATTCTCCCTGAATTGTTAGAATGCATGTTATATTAAGGGAGAGGTTGAGGGGACAGTTGGAAGCCCTAGAGGAGGTGGAGGAAGCATAAGTAGTGGAGGAAGTGGTAGATTCAAAGGTTTGTCCCACAAGCCTTGAGGATTTCAAGACTTGGAAACAGCCCCTTCCCTGCCTGCCCCCGCAGACACCACAGTAAGAAGATGTAATGCCCCTGGTCATGCTTTCTTGTTCAGGTGTCTGTGGTGAAATTCATCCTGGGAGACACAGAGTTTTTAAAGGAAAAGTTAATGTTGCCTTTGACATGGTGGTGAAGCGCAGACACAGCTTTATTAGAGAAGTAATGGTGACTAGGCATATGTTACTGAGGGACTGCAATGGCCATCAGCTTTAGGAAACCCTCTGTACCCATCAGGTGTAAAGGCAGCATCTCTGTGGCAAACAGATTAGATATGTTGAAGTTCAAGCTCTTATCTTTGGCATGTGTAGGCGGAAGTAATCCTATCTGTGACCAGAACTGCGGCACCGAGGGCTGGCTGCTGTTCTGAGAGAGGGCTGAGTAGTGATTAGAGGACAAACTGGTGGACTGTAAGGGTAGTCCAGGCAGAGATGTTATGGTGGATTGTGAAATATGTAGTGTGCTTGATCTGTGTGATTCGTCTAAATCCACAGGCATGTGCACTTCTCTAACAACTGATTGACTTTCACTAACCCAACTTTAGTTGGTAAACAATTGGAGGTTCTGCGAGCGGAGACCTGGGAGAGAACAGTTTCGAGAGTGATGGAGGAGGAAGAAGCATGAGATCTGGTGGATGGGGCATCAGGTGGATGCGGATGCCCACTAGGCCATGCATGTTGGTTGGCCATGTGACATTCATGCATGCAGTAGACAAATTATTTGTATTTCTGCCTCTACCAAGTCATTTTTTTACAAAGTTTGTAGAGAACATGAATTAGGTCATCCATTCCAGTTGCAAAAAAGGCCCAGGCTAGGTAACTTGTGCCGCCCATGTGAAATGTAGACCTTCCTACACTGCTGGACACAGGCAGAGTTGTAGCTGAGGATGCAGCGATTGTCCTAGTTGCATCACTCGGTGCAGACACTCCATGTCTTGTGCAGAAGGCACCTCATCTTAATCATCCTTCACCTCCTCGGCTGAGCTATTCAGCTACATGCCTCTGGGTTCACACCAAATAGGATCTACAACCTAATTGTCATCCTCTCTGTTGTCCCATTACTTGCCCTAACAGTCACTCTCCTCCTCTTCCTGACCTGACATTACAGTACAGTATGCATGTGCCTCAGGTATATGAGTGTTATCATCATCACCTCAATCCCCGGTGGTTAATGTCTCTTGACGAAGGTCTGGATCCTGCTCAGACCCGACTTTGTCCAGGCCTGGATCCAACTGACCAAGATTTTGAGTATGCTTTTCTTCTCTTCAGTCTGTGAATCTTTGTACAGACCTCAGATGCCTATGGGATAAAATTTGTTAACTCTGCAAACTCGCCCATGTGTGGTTCACCACAGTTAGTTGGGCAGTTGGAGAGTTGTGATGCTGGGTGAAACAAGTGTAATTGAGGTGGCACCTCTGAGGAATGAACTGTGTGTGATGTTGAGGTGCAGGAAGAGGTGCAGGAAGAGGAGGAGAGGCCATTTGATGCAGCACTTGCCATCCACTCTAGCACCTGCTGTTTTTGGCCCTTATTTACAAGTTGAAGCAATGTGCGGTTGCCAAAGAAATGGAGTGGAGAAGCCCATCCAATAACAGATGTTGATCTCAGTTCTCTTGTGATAGGATGAGCCAGTGTGTGCTCAGTAGAGCTTTAACTAACATTAGTCCATTAGACCCCATGTACACCTCAAACACCCTGCCTATTCGCCCTTCTGCCATGACCTTATTATTTACTACTCATGTTTGATGTACCCTTTTAGTTTGAAACAGATGTTTTGCAACCCTTGGCCCACACCAGTCAGACACCTGACACAAAAATAAAATTCTGTATTTCTTGGCTGAGATGGCAATGCTAGGATAGCCAACGAAGTACCAATATTTAGTTGGATGGTTCACTGGCAAAAATGTTTAGCAGGCTCTAAAAAGTAACAATACATATTGAGTTGGGTCACTGGCAAATTTTTAGCAGCCAATAAGAAGTAGCAATACTTATTGAGATGGTTCACTGACAACTTTTAGCAGCCAGTAAAAAGTAGCAATACCTATTGAGACAGTAAAGTACCAATACCTATGAAGATCATTCACTGGCAACTCCTTAGCAGGCACTCACAAGTAGCAATCCTTATTTATATAATGAAATGCTGAGTTGTAGCATATACCTTTCCATACACTGCTTGTCCCTATTCTACACTCTCGCTCTCCTATCTCAATTACTTATGATTAAACCCTAGCTAAACTGTCTAGCAGCAGTAGTGGCATCACCTTCCCTAACCTTTAAAATTCAAAAAATGGCGCCGACACCACATGTCCTCATTTTATATGCTTAGGGACATGTGACTTAGGCAGCCAATGACACGAGCCCTTGTGTAGGAACCTTGTGGATGTTTTCTGCTCTGTAATTGGCTGCAGAAACATCCACAAATAAAGTTAAGAAAAAAATGTGTGCCACTCCTGAAGCCTCTCCCCGCCCCCTCCCATCATTAAACTCATCCCCCCATTCATCATACAGCACCACAATCCTATTCAAAAGTATCATATGTTATTAGAAAAGCATTTTGGAAAACAAACATTACGGATCATTACCAGGTTTTCCCAAAAATGTTTGGGTACATGGCCTAGAACCAGATAGGGAAATGCTCGTACAGGATTTGAAACTGGCAAACGCGAACCGAACAAGTTCGCTCATCTCCAGAGTTAATACACAGCAACCCACCCACAGGCCGAAACAATAAATGACCACATTTCCAGACTGTGTTCCTTTCAAATGTTGACCTTTAAACTTGTGGACACTGATGATTTCTGTAACCTGATTGTTGCAGCCGTCCCTTGGTAGCTGATATCCAACCCTATTAATCACGGTGTGGCATCCCTGAACCTTGTGTCCCATAACATCACCTATACCTCATAGTAATTTTGTCTAGGCCTCGCACTGACTGCAGAGTCCTTATCAGTTTACCTAGTAATACCACTTTTAGCTGCCTTGGAAAATTAATGTGTCGGACATGTGGTAAGGGACAGAGAAGTGGTCGTACTGCTGATGGCGCATGCACAGGTTAAGATAGCCAGACAGGTGAAACTGTGCCTACTGCATGAGCACAACAAAAATGCTCATACACCAGACCATCCTTACAATAATATTTAGCAGGTTGCCGGAAGACAACACTCCTCAAGGCGGAACAGTGCCAAGAGATTGTTGGTTGGCAGGTAATGTTTTTAAAATTATCCCAGAATTAAATCAGAGTCTCCCCTCTACATATCTTGCTGCCTGTATAATACCTCTTTTAAATCTAGATAGTCCTTGCAAGAAGTGCATCGGCTGTCCAAGGGTAGGAGTCTGAATCTTTTCACAATTGACTTAATGTAGTCACATCGCCTCTTCTGCATCTTATACTGCATATACAATCCTTCCTTTTAATTCTAGACAGTATTTGCAATCACAGCATAGGTTTTAACACGGTAAAAGGCTAAATCTTTTTAAAACTGACACAAAATGTAGTCAAGGCCCTACTCTACGTCACTTGGTTGTTCAACAATCCCTCTTGGAATTCTAGATACTACTTGCTACAAGTGCATAGGCAGTACCAGAGTATGAGGCTATATATTTTGCAAATGGCACAAAATGTTGTCATAGGCCATCCTCTTCCTCTCTTTCTGCATGTATAACAATCCATTCTTGGAGTTCCAGCTAGGCCTTGCACTGAGTGGATAGTCTTTGCCAGTTTTGGAGTCAAATTCTTTGTATTATTGTACCAGAATTGAATCTGATTCTCTCCTCTACATCTCCTTCTGGCTATGTTCCAATCCCTCCGTCTACTTTTTGGCAGCACATGCACTTAGTGCATAGACTTTACCAGTCTAGGAGTCCCACAGGGTAAAAATGGTCAAAAAATGTTGTCTAAGACCCTTCTTTGTATGTGTCTACGGGGGCATTGTAGTTCATATGCAGTTCATAGCCTTTATGAATAAAGGAGTCCCACTACTTAACAATTTCAACAGAATGTATATGAGGCCCTCCTTTATGTTTAATACCGGGTGTATCGGAGTCCCTCTTCCTACTTATTTTTGCCAGTTCTTGCATTGTCCGCATAGGTTTTGTGAGCTTCAAAGTACCTCTTTCATAAATTAAACAGGATGTGTCTGACCATGTCACACACACCGCATGCCCAGATAAGGTACTAAAATATTAAAATTACATTTACCAGTGACTAATGACTTGTGTAGTTTTATTTGCCCCTATACCACATATGTCACACTCTGGCTTCTGGGCCAAATCTGTCTCGCAGACTACGTAGGGCCTATTATTCTATTGGAGGACTATGTCGGGTACATTATTCTGTATGGAGGACTATGTGGGGCACATTTTTTTGTAGGACTATGTGGAGTCTGCAACTAGGTTGTGCTGAGACTTTGTCCAGTATTATAATTTGACTCTATGTGTATTTGAGTTTGACATCCTTGCCCTTTACTATGTCATCTACTGTAGCCTTAGGCGACTAGGAAATATGAAGGGCGATTCCATGACTATTAAGGCTATATTCAGACATTGCATTTTTGCTGCGTTAGAAATTGCTTGGATCGAGTAACGAGCACCAATGCAATTTAGTGCTTGCCTATAATTAATAAATACATATGTGTATTGCAATTTTTTCATATAGGATTTGAAAAGTGATTACATAATTCTGTTTTAACTGTATAAATTTCACTATAACAATTTCAGGTTTGTTCAAATAAATTCTTCCATACTGTACAAAGATCAATCTGTAAAATAAATAGTTTGTGAGCCTTCTCTGTGTAATTATTAAAGCAATGACTTTTGGAACATATGTACAAATTATATTTGTTCATATTGGCAATTAATTCATATTGTATGTTTGTTTTTCTAATGGACTTTGTGTATTATGTGTGAATAAAATATTTTGTCTTAGGATAAATCGCAATTAGTAACTTGTTTCTACAGGGAATAATATTAAACATTTGCCTTAGCAAAGAAACAGTCACCAGTGATGATTCATAAACTATTGATGCATGGAGTTTACAATTTTATTAAAGAATATTAAAACTTCAAGCTGTATAAATTTGAATGCTTACTGGTGTAATGAGGGATGGTGTAGCCTAAGGTTACCAATACCCTTTATCAAGGTATGCAGAATTATTAGGCAACTTGTTTTATTTAGGCAAAATGGGCCAAAATAGAGAGTTCACTAACTGGGAAGTAAAAATTGTTAAATGACTCAGAGAAAAGAAAAAGGTTTTGGTACCGTGTTAGCCAGTTGAAAAATTATTGATTGCTCTCAGTGAGAGAAACAAAATTAAAATTTTATTTTATAAGATTTTATCATACCATGCCTGAGGAAGAGACCTGAGATGTCTCGAAAGCTTGCTTTATAACATCATCATATATTTTATTTTAGTCATCCATTAAAAGGTATCACAACTACAAAATTATAATTTTGTTTCTCTCACTGAGAGCAATCAATAATGACTCAGAAAGAAGCAGCACTCTTAAACTTGCTGAAATATTCTCTGGTATAATCACAGAATCATCATGTTTTGTTGCAAATAGACAACAGGTTCTTCAAAAATGTGTTGAGTAAAAAAGACATTATCTTTCAAAACTTTGAGAAAAATCAAAAGTGAAGTGACCAGAAACCCATGATCCTCTAGTCCCATAATATTCCATTACTGCAATATGGTGTGCCCAGACGTACAAGGTGTTCAGTGCTCAGGAACACGGGAATCGTAAGGAGAGTTGAAACCTAAAGATTGTGGCAAAAAATATTTAAAGACATATAATTGAACAGTTTTATAGACTGATGAGATGAAAGTGACTTTTGACAGACAAGGTGGATAGGCTTGTGGATGGATCAATAACAGGCACACACTTCCACTTGAACTCAAAGTCATAGGAAGGGATATCTCCTGAGCGCTTTAGGGAGGTGAATGATAGCAATGAGCAGAGCCTGTGATTTTTTTAAATAAAGGATTTTTCTTTGTGTTTTATATTTCTTTTTACTTACAGGATTAGTAATGGAGGTCTTATAGACGCTACCTATTATTAATCTATGGGTTAGTGGCAGCGGTGATTTTTGACAAATGATAGCTGTTATTAACCTCTTATATTACCCTGATTGCCATTGCACCCGGTCAATCAGGATGAGCCAAGTAAAGCGCCAAAATTTTTGCATCTAATGGCTGCTATTTTTAGGCTGGAGGGGCCCAATAACCATAGGTCTCGTTAGCCTGAGAATACCAGCTTCCAGCTGTCTGCTTTATCTTGGATTAGTATCAAAACTTGGGGGACCGCATGTTGTTTTTTTAATTAATTAATTATTTTATTAATAAAAAAAAGCTGTATGGGGTCCCTTGTATTTTGATACACAGCCAAGATAACACACACGACTGGGGACTGTAGCCTGTAGCCCTCTGCTTTATCTGTGCTAGGTATCAATATACTAGGGACCCTATATAATTTTTTAAATGTATTTATTTATTTTTACACTCCATTATGGGACCCAGACAGCCTCTTTGAGGGTAACCATTCAGAGATGCTGGTGCGCCTGCAGTCTGACCGCAACCAATCAAAGACACAGTCACAGATGGTGGGTGGGAGATGCAGTGAATATGCATAAGATGTAATGAGTGGACAAGGAAGCAGTGTGACAGGTGCTCATGGAAACTGCTACGTTTTTCCTTTCCTATATCAAACACCTCCACCAGCTCATCATACATCACCACTATCATAGCCAAAGTTATAATAAGGTAGAATAGTATTAATGCAATCGCAAACAGTTACCGAACAAAAAACAAATTTTGTCGATTCTAAAAAGTGTTTCGGAATCAGAATCAGCATCCGAATGGGCAAGGCTCGTGTTGAATTTGAGATTTGCAAACTTTTTTGAACAAGTTTGCTTATCTCTAACTGGGAGGCACAGTGAAAAAAAATAATTCTAAGCGTTCTGGTCATTAAACCAGAGGAATTATACTTGCAAAATTTCCCTGTCACACTTCATCCTCATCTGCTCTTTAACCCTTATGAATATTAACTGCTTCCCCTTCCCACCCTATGTACCGGCATCTCTGATTGTTTGAAGTCCTGCTTCCCCTGCCCACCCTCTCTACTGACGTCTGAGTTTGGTGGAGTGTAACTTGTTGCTCTCAGTGAAGATGGAACCTGTTGCTGCATTGCCGGACTGTCAGAATGTGGGACATGGCGATACAGAAATCCAGCAGGGTTTTTTTTCAGCAAGAGTAGCTGGTTCAACTTTCACTGATGGAGCAAAGAGCCCCGAGTGTGAAAGCTGTCTTATCATTTTTATGACATAGTAAACAGTGTAAAAAAAGAAAAATAAAAAAATTCTTGAATTGTTGTTTATTCTTGATTTTGTGTCACAAAAGCAGAATAGAAAGAGATTAAAAATATTATGTGGATGAAATGGTAACACTAATAAAAAATATCATATGTAGGGGGTTTCCACAGTATAGGCAAGTCAGGGGCTCTGCAAATGTGAAAGGTTGTCCGCTATCAATTCAAGCCAATTTTGAGGTCCAAAAGTCAAATGACAATCCTTCCATTCACGCACTGCCATGTGCCCAAGCAATAATTTACCACTGATATTTGTTTATTATTTATCGATAAATCTGGAGAAATTGAAAAACAAACTGTGTGGTGAATTTTCTCCTGTTACCCTATTTAAATGGCTAAATTTAGGAGTTAAGTAGCATTTTTGTGGGAAAAGGTAAAATTTTAATTTTATCCTTCCACATAGCTTTAGTTTTTCGGAAGCACCTGCAGTGTTAGGATGTTTGTTGAGCAGCTTGTGGGGTGCAATTTTTAGAATGGTTTAAATTTCGGCATTTTCTGTCACCTAGGCTTTTCAAAGTAACTTCAAATGCGATGTGGTCCTTAAAAAAATGGTTTTGTAAATTTGTTGGAAAAAGAGAAATTGCTAATGCTTATAACTCGTTTGACTTCCTAAGAAAAAAATGTATGTTTCAAATATTGTGCTGATGTAAAGTAGACATGTGGTAAATGTTATTTATTAAATATTGTTTGTTACAAAGCTCTCTGGTTTCAAGGCGTAAAAATTCAAATTGTGAAATTCGTAAAATTTTTACCATTTTTTTTCCTATATTTTCACAAATATATCCAAAAAAATATCATGCTAAGTTTACCACTAACTTGAAGTACAATATCTTATGAAAAAATATTCTCAGAACCACCATGATCTGTTGAAGTTTTACCTAGTTATTACCTCATAAAATGACATTGGTCAGAATTGAAAAAATTAGCCTGGTCAGGAAGGTGAAAACAGGCTGAAGGTGAAGGGGTTGATAGAAGAGATGAGCAGACCTGTGGAAGTTTGGCTTCACCAAGTCCAGATAGACCTTAGTTAAACGTTCGTTTTGGGACCCGGACCTCACTCTGGACCCTGAACACCAAATAAGTCTATGAAGACCCGAACTTCTGTGCTGCAAAAAAGGCATTTAAAATGGGGGTAGTAAAAGAGTTATGAGGCTGCAAAGGGAAGAAAAATCTGGGCAATTGCCCTGAAAACAAATGTGAATAGGAAATAAATATAAAAAAGATATGTGGTCCTTAGAGTTGAGCGATGTTCGATGTTTGAGGTTCGCCAATTTCATGTTTGAGAGATTTTTTGGGGTGTTCGAGATTGAACTCGAACGCGAGCTTTTTGCTAAAAGCTCGATAGCTTGAGTTACGTTCGATAAAGGTTCGATCAGCAAAAAGCCTAGCTAGATGTGTAATGCCGCTGGAATGAGGAACAACATTGTAACATCGGTCATTTCCAAATTATGGAAATGACCGACGCTACACCGATGATACGATTACGACGATTTTGCGCTCGTTAATCGTATCAAAAAGGCTCTACACACTACGATATCGCCTGCGAAGCCGGATGTGCGTCAATTTCAGTTTGACCCCACCAACATCGCACCTGCGATGTCGTAGTGTACTAAGTGCCCCTTAGAGGCGTACAAAAATTGTCCGTGATAGTTAGTGTTGGTTCTTTAGCTGTCTATAAAGCTAGACCACCTCTGCATTGTACACACCTGTCCATTTTTGATACGCAATTCTAATTGCAATCTGTGCTGCCACTGTTAGGGGCATACTAAAATTGTCTGGGATAGTCAGTGTTGGTTCTTCAATAACGAATAACGTTTGGAACACCATTCTAAGTCTGAACTGGGTGCAAAAAACCTAAAAAAACATCACTATGGGGAGATAAGGTATGCACACCAGTGACTATGTAAGGGGAATACATGGAATAGCAGAAACTGCTGTGTGAATACTGACTTGAAAAATCCAATAGCTATATGAAGAGTGAAAATGTGAAAAATGGAATCTGCATTACTGCCATGAACATATGAATCAAGAGAAATTTAGCTACTGAATTGATCAATGCAATAGAGCCCCAACACTACGCCAAAGTATTTCTCTACGTTGGGGTCCCTAGCTTGTGTGTGTCCTCTCATGCAGTTAAAAAACTTACCGTGTATGGGAAGCTGAGACCCAGGCTATTTATGCGTATTATATGGATTGGCAATAGGTGTGGTGGGGAGGGTTCACAAAGCTTCCCATACACGGTAAGTTTTTTAACTGCATGAGAGGACACACACAAGCTAGGGACCCCAACGTAGAGAAATACTTTGGCGTAGTGTTGGGGCTCTATTGCATTGATCAATTCAGTAGCTAAATTTCTCTTGATTCATATGTTCATGGCAGTAATGCAGATTCCATTTTTCACATTTTCACTCTTCATATAGCTATTGGATTTTTCAAGTCAGTATTCACACAGCAGTTTCTGCTATTCCATGTATTCCCCTTACATAGTCACTGGTGTGCATACCTTATCTCCCCATAGTGATGTTTTTTTAGGTTTTTTGCACCCAGTTCAGACTTAGAATGGTGTTCCAAACGTTATTCGTTATTGTTAGTAGTTTTTCGTTTGTGAACCCTCCCCACCACACCTATTGCCAATCCATATAATACGCATAAATAGCCTGGGTCTCAGCTTCCCATACACGGTAAGTTTTTTAACTGCATGAGAGGACACACACAAGCTAGGGACCCCAACGTAGAGAAATACTTTGGCGTAGTGTTGGGGCTCTATTGCATTGATCAATTCAGTAGCTAAATTTCTCTTGATTCATATGTTCATGGCAGTAATGCAGATTCCATTTTTCACATTTTCACTCTTCATATAGCTATTGGATTTTTCAAGTCAGTATTCACACAGCAGTTTCTGCTATTCCATGTATTCCCCTTACATAGTCACTGGTGTGCATACCTTATCTCCCCATAGTGATGTTTTTTTAGGTTTTTTGCACCCAGTTCAGACTTAGAATGGTGTTCCAAACGTTATTCGTTATTGTTAGTAGTTTTTCGTTTGTGAACCCTCCCCACCACACCTATTGCCAATCCATATAATACGCATAAATAGCCTGGGTCTCAGCTTCCCATACACGGTAAGTTTTTTAACTGCATGAGAGGACACACACAAGCTAGGGACCCCAACGTAGAGAAATACTTTGGCGTAGTGTTGGGGCTCTATTGCATTGATCAATTCAGTAGCTAAATTTCTCTTGATTCATATGTTCATGGCAGTAATGCAGATTCCATTTTTCACATTTTCACTCTTCATATAGCTATTGGATTTTTCAAGTCAGTATTCACACAGCAGTTTCTGCTATTCCATGTATTCCCCTTACATAGTCACTGGTGTGCATACCTTATCTCCCCATAGTGATGTTTTTTTAGGTTTTTTGCACCCAGTTCAGACTTAGAATGGTGTTCCAAACGTTATTCGTTATTGTTAGTAGTTTTTCGTTTGTGAACCCTCCCCACCACACCTATTGCCAATCCATATAATACGCATAAATAGCCTGGGTCTCAGCTTCCCATACACGGTAAGTTTTTTAACTGCATGAGAGGACACACACAAGCTAGGGACCCCAACGTAGAGAAATACTTTGGCGTAGTGTTGGGGCTCTATTGCATTGATCAATTCAGTAGCTAAATTTCTCTTGATTCATATGTTCATGGCAGTAATGCAGATTCCATTTTTCACATTTTCACTCTTCATATAGCTATTGGATTTTTCAAGTCAGTATTCACACAGCAGTTTCTGCTATTCCATGTATTCCCCTTACATAGTCACTGGTGTGCATACCTTATCTCCCCATAGTGATGTTTTTTTAGGTTTTTTGCACCCAGTTCAGACTTAGAATGGTGTTCCAAACGTTATTCGTTATTGTTAGTAGTTTTTCGTTTGTGAACCCTCCCCACCACACCTATTGCCAATCCATATAATACGCATAAATAGCCTGGGTCTCAGCTTCCCATACACGGTAAGTTTTTTAACTGCATGAGAGGACACACACAAGCTAGGGACCCCAACGTAGAGAAATACTTTGGCGTAGTGTTGGGGCTCTATTGCATTGATCAATTCAGTAGCTAAATTTCTCTTGATTCATATGTTCATGGCAGTAATGCAGATTCCATTTTTCACATTTTCACTCTTCATATAGCTATTGGATTTTTCAAGTCAGTATTCACACAGCAGTTTCTGCTATTCCATGTATTCCCCTTACATAGTCACTGGTGTGCATACCTTATCTCCCCATAGTGATGTTTTTTTAGGTTTTTTGCACCCAGTTCAGACTTAGAATGGTGTTCCAAACGTTATTCGTTATTGTTAGTAGTTTTTCGTTTGTGAACCCTCCCCACCACACCTATTGCCAATCCATATAATACGCATAAATAGCCTGGGTCTCAGCTTCCCATACACGGTAAGTTTTTTAACTGCATGAGAGGACACACACAAGCTAGGGACCCCAACGTAGAGAAATACTTTGGCGTAGTGTTGGGGCTCTATTGCATTGATCAATTCAGTAGCTAAATTTCTCTTGATTCATATGTTCATGGCAGTAATGCAGATTCCATTTTTCACATTTTCACTCTTCATATAGCTATTGGATTTTTCAAGTCAGTATTCACACAGCAGTTTCTGCTATTCCATGTATTCCCCTTACATAGTCACTGGTGTGCATACCTTATCTCCCCATAGTGTTGGTTCTTCAGCTGTCTATAAAGCTAGACCACCTCTGCATTGTACACACCTGTCCATTTTTGATACGCAATTCTAATTGCAAACTGTGCTGCCACTGTTAGGGGCATACTAAAATTGTCTGGGATAGCCAGTGTTGGTTCTTCAGCTGTCAGAAAAGTTAGATCACCTCTGCAATCTACACCACCTCTCAATTTTTGCATCCACATTTTAAGAGGCCAATTTTGTCGCTAATAAAACGAGTGGCAAAAGGACAGATGCTGGTGGAAAGGGGAACAGGCGTGTTGGAAAAGGAAAAAAAGTTTGTGTCCATGGGGAAGGTGGGAAAGCTACATTAACATCTGCTGAAGATAGGCCATCTTCCAGCAAAAGTAAAATGTCTACTACTTTCCATGGACAATCCGATGTGCTCCCTTTTTTACGGACCCGAACAACTGTAACAAAGGTAGATGATGCACAAAAAAAGAACATGCTTCAATGGATCTCAAGTGCTCCAACAAGTGCCCTATCCTCCACCTCAACTTTAACATCCAAAAAACAACAGTCCTCTGAGTTATAATTCTAATCACACTTGCTTTCTCCCAGCTCTCAAGTCTCCACCCGCCCTGCACAGTATGGTGTAACAGAGATGGCTGAGTCTGCAGAGCTGTTCAGTCACACTATAGCCTGTGAATCAGAGGTCTGCTCCAAAACTACAGTGAGTACAGACCAGGAAATGGTCTGCAGTGATGCCCAGAAGCTTTGTGACTCAGATTCTGGCTCTGATGACCAACTTTCTGAGCATAGTGTACACCCTCATTCCCAAACTGTAACACCTGTTGGTGGAGACAATGAGGAACATACTGATGACGATGAGATGTAGATACCTGATTGGGATGACAACTTAACTATTTAGTGAGGGCAGGACGAGATTAGGTCAGAAGGTGAGGGGGGTGCAAACACAATGTTTGATGATGAAGTTCTAGATCCCACTTACTGTCAACCCACAGTCAGGCACTCAAGGAGGTCACCAGAGGCGGTGGAGGAGGATGCAACTGACGACGAAGTTACCTTGCGCCTTCCTGGACAGAGTCGGAGTACTGGAAGCACGTCTACAACTGCATCCTCAGCCACAACTCTGCCTCTAAGCACAAGTCGGGGTGGCTCTGCAGGTCACATGGCCTCTAAGCCTTGCCTAGCCTGGTCCTTTTTTTGACCTTGCAAAGGATCTCCCATATCATGTGATCTGTAAAATTTGTCGGCAATCTATATGTAGAGGCCAAAAACTCACCACTTTGACAACTTTTTCCATGAATCGTCACATGAATAACAAGCATAAGTCCCAGTGGGAAGCTCATCGTGCTGCAATGCAACGTCTGCCCCTTCAAGTTCCTCCGCGCACTATTCATCTTCTATGACTGTGGGGACAGCTGTCACAACTGTTTTTACATGCAGACCTTCCACCACTTTAACCGCAACAGGCAGTTTGCTTGGTAGGTCATCAGTTGGTTTGGAAGGGGAAACAAGTGCTGGTGTCCAGCTCTCTCAGACATCGAGACCACCAATTTTGAATGAAGTCAACATCATGTCTCCGCCTGCACTTTCCTCACAAACCTGCATTTTTCCAGGGACTCCCTACTCACCACCATCTCCACACAGCAGTCAGATCTCTGTCCCTCAGATGTGGACAAATAAAAGGCCATTTCCTCCGAGCCATGACAAAGCTAAGAGGTTGACTTTATCCTTCTGTAAGCTCTTGGCTACCGAAATACTGCATTTCCGCCTGGTGGATACAGAGGATTTTCGAGACCTTATGTCCATCGCAGTGCCTATTCGCCACTACTTCTCCAAGAAAGGTGTGCCTGCGCTACACTAGCATGTCGCACACAACATCACCGCTTCCTTGAGAAGCACTGTGTGTGACCGGGTGCATTTCACCTTCGATATTTGGACCACTAAGAATGGACAGGGACGTTACATGTCGCTGACTGGGCACTGGGTAACTATGGTGATAGATGGAGAAGGGTCTGCTGAACAAGTCTTGCCGTCTCCAAGACTTGTGAGTCAATCCTCTGTATGTTGAATTTCCTCCACTGCTTCTGCCTCCTCAACCTCGTCTGGGTCCTGCACCTTGGCCCCAAGGCTGACTGGTCAGGCCACCCGCGTTGTAACTGCGCACAAGGAATCTCACACACCTCCTTACTATGCTGGCAGCAGAGCTCAATGGCATCAGACGGTCTTTACCTTGAAATGTCTTGGAAATAAGTGTCACACAACGGAGGAGTTGTGGTGAGCTCTGCAGGTCGAGTTTCGTAAATGGTTGTCTCTTTTCAACCTGCAGCCAGGGAAGGCTGTGTGTGACAATGCTGCAAACCTGGGTGCGGCCCTTCGCCGGGGCAAGGTGACACACGTGCCTTGTATGGCCCACGTTTTGAACCTTGTTGTCCAGCAATTTTTAACCCACTATCCCGGCCTAGATGGGCTTCTGCATAGGGCACGGTTACTCTCTGCTCACTTCCGCCATTCAACCACTGTAGCTGACCGACTGGCATCGCTCCAGAAGTCTTTCAGCCTGCCGGTTCATTGCCTGAAATGCGATTTATCGACACGCTGGAATTCGACTCTCCACATGTTACAGCGACTGTGGCAGCACCGCCGAGCCCTGGTGCAATACGTTATGACATATAGCCTGGGCCAACGAGTTGCAGAGGTGGGGAAGATCACGTTGATGAAGTGGTCTCAGATCAAGGACCTATGCACCCTTCTGCACAGTTTCGACATGGCGACGAATAGGTTTAGCGCTGCCATTATCAGCATGACAGTTCCAGTCAGTTACATGCTGGAGCACACGCTAAACACTATTCGGAGTCAGGGGGTGGGAGAAGAGGAAGGGGAGGAAGTACAGGAGGATTCATATGCACAAGGGTTACCAACATCTATAAGGTCCAGACGTTCATCATCACAAAGGCGGCAGGCATGGGACGGTGGGGGAGAGGTATTAACAAGGGCGCATGGTAGCAGCCAAAAGGTTGAGGAAGGTGCAGGAGACCAGGAAGAAATGGAGGACGAACTCTCGATGGACATGAAAGACTCAGCAGATGAGGGAGACCTTGGTCAAATTTCGGTTGAACGAGGTTGGGGGGAGATGTCAGAGGAAGAAAGCACGGTTAACACCTCTACGCCACAAACACAGCGAGGATTTGGTCCGCATGAATGCGCAAGACACATGAGCGCCTTCTTGCTGCACTACCTACAACATGACCCTCGGATTGTCAAAATTAGAAGTGATGATGACTACTGGATTGCCACACTATTAGATCCCCGGAATATGTCCAAATTTGGTGAAATAATTCCAGCCATAGAAAGGGACGCACGTATGCAGGAGTATCAGCAGAAGCTGTTACTCAATCTTAGCTTGGCTTTTCCACCAAATACCAGTGGTGCAGGGAGTGAATCTCCCAGTTGTCACTTGCCAAGCATGGGACTGTCTTGTCATTAACAGTCAAACCGTACCAGCAACACCGTATCTGAATCAGAAAAAGAACGCTGTATATAGGGATCAACCAATGAAAACTTTGTTTAATTCACAAGTAATAATTTTATTGATACAAAAATTTATACACAATATCCGCACAAGACAGTGAAAGGGTTAAAAACATTTAAAATACAAATAGTAAACAAACACCCCAATACACAGTTCCATGTCAGGAGACTAGTACCAAGATCCTGAGTAAGACTATACAGAGTATATCATTCCGTGATCAATCTAGGTTGGGATGCAGGACATATATATAGTCTGTCACTGCAGCCTAAATACCCTATGTCCTGCATAGCAACCTGGATTGATCACGGAATGATATACTCTGTATAGTCTTACTCAGGATCTTGGTACTAGTCTCCTGACATGGAACTGTGTATTGGGATGTTTGCTGACTATTTGTATTTTAAATGTTTTTAACCCTTTCACTGTCTTGTGCGGATATTGTGTATACATTTTTGTATCAATAAAATTATTACTTGTGAATTAAACAAAGTTTTCATTGGTTGATCCCTATATACAGCGATCCTTTCCCTTCGTTTTCTGATTCAGTCTTATTATTGCTGATGGTGATCCCAATAGGGGAATGGTGCCCCCTACTTTTTCAATTTAGCAACACCGTATCTGGTGCTGGTACCAGCAATTTTATGGAATCATTTCATAATTTTTTTAGACCATCCAATGCAAGGGCACAAGAGACAAGAAGTCTGACACATAGTCAATGGCTGGAGAGGATGATACAGGAGTATCTCCAAATGAACATCGATGCAACTGGAGCCTTGCTCATTTTGGGCTTCAAATCTTGAAAAATGGCCTGAGCTCGCCACTTACGCCTTAGAGATCTTGTCGTGTCCCGCAGCAAGCATTGTCTCTGAACATGTCTTCAGTGCTGATGGGTGTGTGCTGACAGATAAGCGCACTCGTTTGTCCAGTGACAATGTGGACAGACTAATGTTCAAGATGAACAAGTCATGGATCCGCAAGGACTTTACTACCCCTGTGTCATCCTGGGGAGAGTAAAGGCTGGCGTTTTTTTGACAGTGCTTGATGCAAATCTACCTGTCAAGTTTGCAACTGGGCAACAAGTGCTTCCACTGAAGTGGTGTCTGTGGGGCCCAATTTTTGGAAAAGAGGGAGACTCCGCTTGGAGTCCCATTGCTGTGTTTTTAAAAATGATCCAAGATGAACAAATCATGGATCAGCAAAGACTTTGCTACCTACCCCGGTGTCATCCTGGGGACAGTTAAGGCTGGCGTATTTTTGAATGTGCTTGATGCAAATCCACCTGTCCAGTTTGCAACTGGGGCACATGTGATGCCACTGAAGTGGTGTCTGTGGGGCACAATTTTTGGAAAAAAAGGGAGACTCCGCTTGGAGTCCTTTTGCTGTGTTTTTAAAAAAGATCCAAGATGAACAAATCATGGATCAGCAAAGACTTTGCTACCTACACCGGTGTCATCCAGGGGACAGTTAAGGCTAGCATATTTTTTTATGTGCTTGATGCAAATATACCTGTGAAGTGTACAACTGGGGAACAAGTGCTGCCACTGAAGTGGTGTCTGTGGAGCCCAATTTTTGGAAAAAAGCGAGACTCCGCTTGGAGTCCCCTTGATGTGTTTTACATGATTTTAGAAGGGCATGCCATGCCTATATCTGTGTCTCCTCCTCTTTTTCCTCATCCAGCTGTTTTGTTTTCGCATGAGTATTAGTCCTTGTCACTTTCCCATGTGTTTGTGCTGTCTTGTGAGTTGTTTGTCACTTTTTGGACTCCTTTGAAGGTGTTTTTTATGTGTTTTTATGTGTTTGTGATTGCCTTTCATTGTTTTCTATGGGGTTCGAGAGGTTCGTCGAACGGCTCGCCAAACCGAACTCGAACACGGGTTTTGTTCGACGAACCGAATCGAACTCGAGCCTCTAGAGGTTGGCTCATCTCTAGTGGCCCTGCCTATTTTTATTAACCAGTGCAATTAAAGAAAGCAACAACAGGCGGCAACCCTTAAGTGTTAGCTTTACTTTTGCTGGTTATTAAGAAAAAGGGTTCCTATGCCATTTTTTTAAATTATTTAAACAAATTATTTAAAAATTGGTTTGTGCTCCATCCTATTTTTTATATCCAGTCAAGGTAAAGCAGATAGTTGGGGGCTGGTATTATCAGGCTGGGAGGACCCATGGTTATTTAGCCCCTCTAAACCTAACAATAGCAGTATGCAGTCGCCCCAGAAGTGGCTCATCCATAATATGGGCCCAATTATGACACTTTGAGCAGCTCTTCATGATTGCCCTGGTACGGTGACAATCGAGGTAATGCTTTTGGGGTTGATATTAGCTGTGAATTGACAGCTGACATCACGCCCAGGGAATAGTAGTTGATAGGCATCTATCAGATACCACCACTGCTAACCCCATAGGTATGTAGTTAAAAAAAACACAAACAGGAAAAAAAAAAGTTTATTTGAATAAGCAGTTCCTCGCACTCCCTTATTCACAAATTTATTAAATTAAAAAAATATCCTTGTTATTAAAATATAATCCAATTGATGAAAAACCACTCCCCTACATTTCCTAGTTCACCAATATATTAATTAGAATGAAAACTTGGAAGTTCTAACGTAATCCAATAGAGTTATGTAACACAACTCCCATCGATTCCTATGGAGCTTCTATCTGAGAATGTTCTCAGAACAAGGCATCATAAGTCACTTCTGGTAAGTGTCAGCCTGGATTTTCTCGCGCTCAATGATGTCACTGAGTAACTGAAATCACCGCTCATGAGAAATTGTATTGAAATTTAGAAAGAGTGGTCAATCTTATTATCTTCAAGTAAGATTGTGAGAATAACTTAAAAAGTTAAGAAAATATTTAAAAATGTAAAAAATATAACAAATGTAAAAAACTCTTTTCCCTTACCTTCACATAAAAAGAAAATAGTAAAAATACTCATATAACTGATAGTTCGACATCCAAAATGACCATAGCTTTAAAAAAAGCGAAAAACAGTATATTTCAGAATTGCTGTTTTTCATTCATTTGCTTCTCAAAAAAAGGAATGAAAACTATAAAAAAAAATCACTAGGAGGGCAAGAAGTTAGGCGTCCTCGTTTAGTCAGGTTTATTCAATGTTGTGTACAGTTTGGACATGGGAGGGGAAAACAACAGGGCCAGCAAAATGGAAGGTAGACATGCCAGTGGTCGAGGTAAAGGATTTCTTACAAGCCACACTGTTGCAACCTAAATTTCTCTCATCCAGTAGCTACACAGATATGGCCTTGATGATTCTACATAGAGCATACATTACTCCAAAAATTCAATCAAAAATGGACACAACTGCCTTATACTCTTGTTCTAAATGTGGCATAAGAGACACTGACTTGTTTCACCACTTCTGGGACTGTGTTCAGATACAGGGAGTATGGAGAAGCATTCACTCAGTCTTACAAAATACATACAATATTCAGTTTGCTCTGACACCACAGTGGGCAATTTTTAACATGTTGAAGGAGGCTCAACAAAGTCTTCCGCGAGGTACCAGGGCAATGTTAACTATTTGAGCCTCGGCCACTAGGAAAAGTATCCTACATCTCTGGGTAAATCCTGAAGCACCCTCTCTAGCATTTATCCAAACAAAACTAATGTTCATATTCAAAATGGACAGGCTGGATGCACTGTCGAATAAGGAGAAGTTGACTAAGCGTTTCTTTGAAACATGGTCTTTATTTATACCTAACTTGTGTACAGTGCTTAAGGATAGACTTAAATCTCAGTTTGGACAGACCTCTTGGTACCTTCTTGAACTGCTCAATGGACACATACCAATTGCATAAGTTAGCTATTTTAAGGTATTGAGGTTTGACGATATTGCCCATATACTAGAAATTGACAATTTTGTCCGACAGGCTAAACCTCAAACAGGGCCAGTTGCAATTTAAGGACTTCTTATTTTTAAATATGTATTGTCCATCCTGAAATCAATAACATTTCTTATTTATAGCCTCTAATCTGAAGTACAATTGTTGAATGCCTAATATTAATGTAGTCAGCATATACTAATGTTGTTTTGAATCATATTGAATGCTCAATAGAAGTTTTTAAAAACGTAATTTCAAAATTATATTCTCAATTTCAGTTATATTTATTTTTCAGGTTTGCCAGGAAACGTATAATGACTCTATATGTAGAAATATTCAGGAAAATAAAGAAGAATTCAAAACTGTTCAAAGCAGAGGATCCTATATAATGTTAATCCACATCGCAATTATGAGCCTATTGTCCATTTTACCAGCTCTAATTCTTGGAGCATGGTCAGATATGGGTAGTCGTAGGGTTGGAATGGTACTGCCTTGTGTTTTTTCTGTTGCAAGTGGAGCACTTTACATTGTCATTTACTATGTTAAAAACATGAATGTGTACTGGACCTTTGCTTCCTCTGCATTGGTTGGGATTTCAGGAGGCCATGTTTCCATGTTCTTAAGTGTGTTCAGCTACCTAGCTGACATAACAGAAAGCTTAAACCGTACTTTTCGAATGGGCATTGCAGAATCTATGACATTTTTAGGAGGAACACTTGGCTTTCTACTTAGCGGAACTCTGTTGGAACATAGCACATTTACAATTGTATTTGGTGTCTACTGTGGCTGTAATTTGCTTGGAGCACTATATGTGTTGATCTGGCTGCAAGAATCAAAGCCCTTAAATAGATATAGCAGACTTTATGAAGAATACATTGGTGGAGATGAAAGTGAAGAAAGAACTATATCAGCGAAAAAATCAGTTGCAACCTATATCAAAAACTCTTTCAGCACCATAGTAAAAAAGCGTGAAGGTCAAAATCGACAGAAAATACTGCTTATTTTATTGTGTGTTTTCCTAATTAATCTCTGCAATGTTGGTAAGTTAGTTTTTATGAATTACATTTGAATAATATTATCAAATATAATATCTGTAGAGTTATAAATATTGTAAAGAAAACTTACAAAAAATTGCTTAACTTTCACAAGTCATTTATAAGGAATGTAGACATAGAGTATATAAAATTTTAACTTTAACACTGCTATATAGACTATAGGTACACAATATAAATATATACTGTATATATACAGTGCCTTGCGAAAATATTTGGCCCCTTTGAATTTTTCACCCATTTCCCACATTTCAGGCTTCAAATAAAAAGATAAAAAAAAAAAAATTTTATGGTCAAGAATCAACAAATAGAGGGACACAACTTTTATAAAAAAATAATAAACTGAAAATGTGGGCATGTAATATTATGCGACTCCATTAAGTTAATACTTTGTAGCGCCACCTTTTGCTGCGATTACAGCTGCAAGATGCTTGGGGTATGTGTCTATCAGTTTTGTACATCGAGAGACTGAAATTCTTGCCCATTCTTCCTTTGCAAACAGCTTGAGCTGAGTGAGGTTGGATGGAGAGCGTTTGTGAACAGCAGTTTTCAGCTCTTTCCACAGATTCTCGATTAGATTCAGGTCTGGACTTTGACTTGGCCATTCTAACACCAGGATACATTTATTTGTGAACCATTCTATTGTAGATTTTGCTTTATGTTTTGGATCATTGTCCTGTTGAAAGATAAATCTCCGTCCTAGTCTCAGGTCTTTTGCAGACTCCAACAGGTTTTCTTCAAAAATGGTCCTGTATTTGGTTCCATCCATCTTCCCATCAATCTTACCATCTTCCCTGTACCTGCTGAAGAAAAGCAGACCCAAACCATGATACTGCCACCACCATGTTTGACAGTGGAGATGGTGTGTTCAGGGTGATGAGCTGTGTTGCTTTTACACCAAACATATCGTTTGGCATTGTGCCCAAATAGTTCGATTTTGGTCTCATCTGACCAGAGCACCTTCTTTCACATATTTGGTGTTTCTCCCAGGTGGCTTGTGGCAAACTTTAAGTGACACTTTTTATGGATATCTTTGAGAAATGGCTTTCTTCTTGCCACTCTTCCATAAAGGTCAGATTTGTGCAGTGTACGACTGATTGTTTTCCTGGGGACAAACTCTCCCACCTCAGCTGTAGATCTCTGCAGTTCATCCAGAGTGATAATGGGCCTCTTGGCTGCATCTCTGATCAGTCTTCTCCTTGTTTGAGATAACATTTTTTTAGAGACGACAGGGTCTTGGTAGATTTGTTTGGTATGATACTCCTTCCATTTCAGTATGATCGCTTGCACAGTGCTTCTTGGGATGTTTAAAGTTGTGTAAATCTTTTTGTAACCAAATCCGGCTTTAAACTCTCCACAACAGTATCAAGGACCTGCTTGTTTTGTTCCTTGGTCTTCATGATGCTCTCTGTGCTTTAAACAGAACACTGAGACCATCACAGAGCAGGTGCATTTATACGGAGACTTGGTTACACACAGGTGGATAATATTTATCATCATTAGTCATTTAGGACAACATTGGATCATTCAGAGATCCTCAATGAACTTCTGGAGTGAGTTTGCTGTACTGAAAGTAAAGGGGCCGAATAATATTGCACACCCCACTTTTCAGTTATTTATATTTTAAAATAAGCAATAAATTTCATTCAACTTCACAATTTGTCCCACTTGTTGATTCTTCAACATAAAATTTACATGTTAGAAGACTGAAATGTGGGAAAAGGTTGAGAAATCCAAGGGGGCCGAATAATTTTCAAAGGCACTGTATATACTGTATATATATATATATATATATATATATATAAGTATATATATGTATATATATATGAGACAAAATATATATATATATATATATATAGTACATCACAAAAGTGAGTACACTCTTCCAGGGACAATACTAAACATAAGGCACTTTGATACAATGTAAAGTAGTTAGTGTACAGCTTGTGTAATGGTATAACTGACGGAATTTGGTGTGCAATCTAAATAACTCAACACACAGCATTAATGTCTAAACCACTGGCAACCCCTAAGGGAAAATGGCCAAATTGTGCCTACTGGATAAATATAGGCTTCAATAAACCTCAATATGTGTACATTATCTATATCTAAATCTACACGCAGATTCCAGGCAAAAATCCAATTTTTGATAGAAGATTATTAACACAGATTTCCCTGAAACCTGTTGCTTCTTGAAATGCCATTATATGCATTAGATTAAAAGTCAACTAAGCCCTCAAATTTTTTTGATCCGTGATTGTTGGAGTGACAAAGGAAAACAAATGTCCAAATTCGGATGGTCAATATTTTTGTTCTCTAGAGACAAGATGCCAATAGAGATGTACACTATGTCAGTGGATCTCTCATGTGTGAAAAAAATGGTTTTCATTATTGTGCTGGATCAGATTTTCATCACTTTTTACTATTAAATGTTTTCTAAATTTTTATTGTTTGCATATAAACTCTAATGACATTTTCTCAAGCTTCTCCAAGCAAACAAGGAAAATGTGAAGATGCCGTCTATGTGCTATACATTTTCATGAAACAATAAGCTTCTATTGTCAAGCTAAATTTGGTACTCAGATTAAAAATAGAGACTATAAATAGAGACTAGTGATGGGCAGACCGGGACTGTTAAAGTCCGGATCCACGCGGTTTCAAAAGTATCCGGTTGCCGGTCCCGGACCCAGAGTTCTCAGGGCACTCCAGGTAATGATCCACATGTCGGGAAATGAAAAAAAATAAAGGAAAAATAAAGAAAATAAGAATAAAGCAAGCGCATTATACTTACCAAATCTGCATCTTTTGACATAAAAAAACGTGGTTTTCTGCCAGGAGATGCAAGTCTGTAAACTCAGCGACCTCACTAAGTTTACTTAGGTCACCTGAGGTCAGGTTACCTGCGATCAGAGGTGAAGGAGCTGAGACTGCAAATAACCTGAGTGATGTCACTGCTCAGCATACAGCATTCGCTGTCTGGAGCTCACAGTGGGCAGTCATGTTCTATGGCCATGTGCTGTCACTTCAGATGTAGCAGAGGTGAAACCATCGTGGGACCTTGTGGAAATTACATCAGACCTAGGTATTTTGGGGCTTAATAAAGGAGTGAAAGAGGGGGGGATTTTTTGTATTTTATTTCAAATAAAGGATTTTTTAATGTTTATGTTTATTTGTTTTAATTTAAAGATTAGTAATGGGGATCTCAGAGACACCTTCAATTACTAATTTAGGGCTTAGTGACAGCTGTGGGCTTCTATTAACCTCTTATTACCCCGATTAACACCCCAAGAGGGCAATCGGGATAAGCCGGGCAAATGTCTGGGATTGTCGCATCTAATGCATGCAACAATCCTGAGCAGCTGAAGGCTGCTATTCTTAGGCTGAGGAAACCTAATAAGCATTGGTCTGCCCAGTCTGAGAATACTAGTCTCTAACTGTCAGGCTTTATTATGGCTGGTTATCAAAATTAGGGGCCCGCACACCATTTTTTAAAATGATTTATTTAAAAAGCCGCATGAGGTTCATCCTATTTTAATACACAGCCAAGATAATCGCAAGGCTTAAGGCTGCAACCTGTAGCCGTATGCTTTATCTGTCCTGAGTACCATAATATGGGGGGATCCTTTGTCGATTTTTTAATTTATTTTTACTCCACAATACCCACGGTCTGAAAGCAGATGCGCCGGAGACTGGTAAGTATAGTGTGCTTGCTCCAATCCCACTATCCCTTCTACCACCATTTTTACTAATCAGATTCTGGCCCCCATAGATTTATATCAGGAGCGTCATCTGGCCAGTTATGCGGGATCAATTTTGTACCGGAACAATTTTTTCTTTTTTTTACTCAGTTAGACCCCCCTATCCCTTGTATCTGTGAGCCCACCCATCACTAGTAGAGACTTTAAAGTAAAAAGGTTCTGTGAAAATATCTTTAAAACATAAATAGGAAACACTGTCATCTAAATAAGGCCTAAGAGAGTTTTTATATTATTATTTTTTTAATTAAATATATTTATTTCTAGTTTAGTTGGGGGAGGAGTTGCTGATATCCAAAATTTTAGAAACCATAAAAGAAATGATCTGCACACTGATACTCTAAAAAGTAACTATTCTGTATGCATTTTTTTTAGATACTTACTTGTATCAAGTAAATGATAAAATAAAGCTTTTCCTACATGTTATGGCAATATATTGTTGAAACATGTTGCATCCTTTTTAGAAAATGGTATGACTTTATCAAAGAGTGTGAAAGAAAATTCATCAGAAATGGTCTCTCTTTTAGATGAAAGATTACAAACTGCAAAATTGTTTTTTTTTAAGACAGCATACAGGTGTGTATTAAAATGAGTAAGAAAATGTATTATAAATTAAATTTGGATATGTGGAATGTTTTCATTATGCTGTTGTTTTTAAGAAATGCATACATAATAGACTTTTGTAAGGAACATTCAGTAAAACAGATGCATGGTTAATGTGAAATTTAAAAAAACAAAAAAACAAAAAAAAACAAGCTTTAAAAATTGAATTAAAAATAAACATAAGAGAACAAGTAAAATGTTTCCACATATTACCGGTATGTAGTTGAGTACGTTTAAAAAACCTTAAGGAAGGTTAACTATTTTCTCAGACTAATGTATGTACTGTACACGGCTACATATTAACAGACTAAGGAGGGTGCAATTAATCTAAAACATGGCTTTTTTATTCTTTATAAAAGATGAAAGAACCTGATCTGTAAAGTTCGGGGTCCATACTGAACACTTTAAGTTCGGTGCTGAATCCTGAACAAAGACTTTTGTCTGGTTACTGTTCGGGTTTGTCACCTGAATAACACTAGAAGTCCCAGAGAGGGGTCATTTAACATTTCTACCTTTGGAACCCAGAGACGGGTCGAATGACCTGAAGGATTTTAGCTAACATCCTATAATCATCGTCTTTTGTTCGGTAATTAAGGCCATTACTGTCGCACCACAGGAGGTTGTTGTTTTCCATTGAGTTTAGCCACTTAGTTTCTAGTTTGTACTATTCAGTTTGGACTAAAGGTCAATTGACCCTCTTTCGGGACTTCAGGGGGAGCTCGAAATTTTTGGGACTTTTATGGTGGTGTCACACACAGCGACGACGACAACGACATCGCTGCTAAGTCGCCATTTTCTGTGATGTAGCAATGACCTCAACAGCGACTTCGCTGTGTGTGACACATAACAATGATCAGAGCCCTGCTGCGAGATCGCTGCTCGCTCTTGAATATTCCAGGTCATTTTTTGATCGCTGCTATCCCGCTGCGCCACATGCATCCTTGTGTGTGACACTGCAGCAGCGATGGTCGCAACGACGCTAAAGGCAGTGTCATAGGACTGAAGGCAGGACAAGGGCATGTTTTTGCGGTGTATTTTACAACGTCCCCAGGACTCCGATTGGTGGTCATAACAGCATTCTGATTGGGTAACTTGCCAAAGGCGTTACAGTGATTTCATTCTTTAAGTTCCATTCTTTGTTCCACGTAGTAGACTCTCTGTCTGGTGTCGCTAGTGTGTCGTTCTTTGTGTCTTCCTTTGTTTGACACGGTCACCCAATCAGGCGCCGCTGTAGTGATGATCACCAATCGGAACAGAGGGGTGTGAAAAAGGCAACACAAAGGCGCTATAGCTATCACCAATCGGAACAGAAGGGCGTGAAAAGAGGCAACGCAAAACATGTCTAGGGGTAAACACCACGCCTCTATCAAGGTCTGAGTCGTCGCACAGCGACGCGTGCGACATGTCCCTACAACCGTCGAGATCGCTGCTCCGTCGCTGCTTAAAGTTACATGTTTGACAGCTAACTAGCAATCATGTAAGGTCGCTGTGACATCACAGGAAATGGTGACGTAACAGCGACGTCGTTGTCGCTGTCGTTGTGTGTGAACCCAGCTTTAGTGATAAAGCTTGTTGATAGGTTGCAGAGCAGTCAATCAACAAGCTTTTATGCTGTCGGCACTTCTGGAACCATTTGCAGCCATGCCAAGTATAGGCATGACTTTGATTAGTGAGCGAAATTACTGTAAAAAAAAATAAATAATTGAGCTACAAATTAAAGTTAAATGGTAGTAAGAGCAGGATACATACATATACTGTGTTTCCTGGAGGATCACACTGCAGTCAGACCCTCTTCTGGGTCCGCTAATTAAAGTTCATCAATATTCACTGCTTACCCCACCCTCTGTGTCAGTGTCTGTAATTGGTTGCAGACTGCTATACATGCCCCCCATCCTGTGTCCTCGTCTGTGATCAGTTGCAGTGAGTTTGCTGTATAGTAGTGTATAAAGAAATAAATAATTTTAAAAAATGACTTAGGCCACCACCATATTTTGATATCCACTGTGGGTAAAACAATAGCTGCAGGCTGCAGCCCCCACCTAGGTTGCAGAGCAGTCAATCAGCAAGCTTTTATGCTGTGGGCACTTCTGTAGCCCTCCCAGCCATGCCAAATATTGGCATGGCTGTGGTTGGCCAGGAAACTCACTGTAAAAAAAAACAACGTGGTCTACAAACGGAAGCTAAATGGTAGTAAAAGCAGGATAGCTATACATACCATGTTTCCCAGTGTTTCCCGGAGGATCACACTATGGTCAGACTCTTTTGGGACTGAAAATTAAGGTTCATGAATATTCACAGATTCCCCTGTCTACCTTCTCTGCCAGTGTCTATGATTGGTTCCAAACTGCTATGCATGCTCCCCACCCTGTGTCCGCATCTGTGATAGGTTGCAGTCCAGTCGGTTTGCTGTTTAGTAGTATAAAAATAAATGAATAATTTTAAAAAAATTACGCAGGCTCTTACCATATTTTGATAGCCAGCGCCGGTAAAACAACATCTAAAGGCTGCAGCCCCCACCTGTGAGCTTTACCGTAGCTGGATATCAAAATAGAGGGGGAAGAAAGATGTTGTGTCCCCCCGAGTTTTGATATCCAGACGTGGTAAAGCAGACACCTGGGGGCTGGTATTGGCCCTCTAGCCTAAAAATACCAGCCTGCAGCTGCCAAGAATTGTCACATCCATTAGATGCGACAATGCAGGCTCTTTACCCAGTTCATCCCAATTGCCCTGGTGTGGTGGCAATCAGGAAAATATAAGGGATTAATGACAACTGGGGTTTATCCGCTATCATCAAGCCTTAGATTTGTAATGGAAGGCGGCTATGAGACCTGCTCCATTACTAATTCTGTCAGTGAAAAAAATTAAAACACAAACACCAAAGAACTCCATTAATTGAAATAAAATATACACACCCTCTTTCACCCCTTTATTAAGTCCAAAATGACTGCAGATCTGATGTAAGAGATACTCCTGTTTCATTCTCTCCAGCCGTTGACTATGTGTCAGACTTCTTGTCTCTGGTGGCCTTGCAAAGGATGGGCTAAAAAAATTATGAAACGATTCAATAAAATTGCTGTTACCAGCACCAGATACAGTGCTGCTGTTACGGTTAGACTGTTGATAATGAGACAGTCCCATGTTTGTCAAGTTACAACTGGGAGATTCACTGTGTGCACCACTGTTGTTTGGTGGAAAAGCCGAGCTAAGATTAAGTAACAGCTTCTGCTGATACTCCTGTATAATTGCGTCCCTTTCTATGGCTGGAATTGTGTCACAAAATTTGGACTTGTATCGGGGATCTAATAGTGTGGCAACTAGAGTTGAGCGCGGTTCACGGTTCGTGGTTCTCCAGTTCGTGGTTGAGTGATTTTGGGGGCTGTTCTAGATTGAACTAGAACTCGAGCTTTTTGCTAAAGCTCGATAGTTCTAGTTACATTTGAGAACGGTTCTAGCAGCAAAAAGCCAAGCTAATTACTAGCTGGCTTTCCGCTGTAATAGTGTAAGTCACTATGTGACTCACACTGTAATGAAATTTCAGCGTATAGTGTGCGGGAACAGCGCATTCAGATCACTGCTGCTGGGATAATGGCGATCGCCATTTTTTTTTTCCTTGTCTTCCTTCCCTAAGCGCGCGCGTGTAGTGGGGCGGGCCAGCATGTCAGCCAATCCCAGACACACACACAGCTAAGTGGACTTTTAGCCAGAAAAGCAACGGCATGTGTGATAGGATGTCCATGTCACATGTCCCTGCATTATAAAAACGGGTATCTGCCTGTCCGGACGCCATTATCTCTTCTGCGTCTGGGTGTCAGTCAACGCTGGCGTAGCTCCCTGTCTCCGATACTGCTGTGTACGCGCTACACACAGCGCTATACAGAATAGGGATAGAAGTTTCTATTAGTCCTTGTAAGGGCTAATAACAGCAGGCTCAGAACCGTAGGTGACAGTCAGGTCCGTGGAAACAGATTTTAACAGCTACAGATAACAGCGTCTGTGTAGGTAAGGTCAGGGACTTCCTCGCTGCATTTCCCCATTCAAAGGGATAGAAAGTGAGGCTTCCTTTCCAGTACACTGACCCACAACCCTGCCTGTTACGGGGGGCTGTCTGATAATAACTGAAAGGAGTATCAGACAGTCAGGGTCCACCGTGCAAAGACTTTGCTGCAGACTATGGCAGAGTGCAATACCTCTGTTAACTCACAGAAGGATATAATAAGTAAGTAAAGCAATTCCTCCCTTACTTGGAGGGTGTGTGGAATGATCTCTGTTAATAATCACAGAGACAAAGGCAATGTGTGCGAAATGGCACCTACCTAGGTCCGCTCTTCTAGTGGTGCAAAAGAGACGAACAGCAGCGTAAGCCGCACAAAGCTCCTACCTGCGTTCGCTCCACTAGTGTGCGAGGACACGAACCACTAGATATGGCACCTGCCTAGGTCCGCTCTTCTAGTGGTGCAAAAGAGACGAACAGCAGCGTAAGCCGCACAAAGCTCCTACCTCTGTTCGCTCCTCTAGTGTGCGAGGATACGAACAACTGCCAGACGCAGTATAAGGAACGTTACCCTAGCGGCAACGTCCACCTACGAGTAGAATCACAAGGCCCAGCCAGACCATGTGCCTCAGGCACCTGCCTATGTCCGCTCCCCTAAGAGGTAAGGATACGGACAGCAGCCGAAGCTGTAAGGTATAAGAACGCTACCCTGCCGGTAGCGCTCACCTAGCATAGACAGAGGAATGCCTAGAGGAACGCGCACAGAGCGTCTACTCATATGCATGAACCAAGAGGACTGAGCACCATGCGGCGTGTGTCAGGGTCTTATATAGACTCTGTGCCTCATCCAAGATGGAGGACACCAGAGCCAATCCGCTGCCAGAACGACAGGAGTGACGTCATGCTGGCCTATCACCGAGCAAGACGTCACAAGCACATGACCAGCGACCAATCGGCATAGAAGGTGTCAGAGACATGTGACCTCGTGTCAGCGATGATGTCACCCGCACATGTGCAATGGCTCCAAGATTGGACTTAGTCTCCAGCGCTCGCACATGTGCAGTAGCAAGAAATCTGGACTTAGTCTCCAGCGCTCGCACATGTGCAG
This sequence comes from Anomaloglossus baeobatrachus, assembly GCF_048569485.1. NCBI lineage: Eukaryota > Metazoa > Chordata > Amphibia > Anura > Aromobatidae > Anomaloglossus > Anomaloglossus baeobatrachus. Next base: position 140,908,948 of record NC_134355.1, read on the forward strand.
TAGCAAGAAATCTGGACTTAGTCTCCAGCGCTCGCACATGTGCAGTAGCAAGAAATCTGGACTTAGTCTCCAGTGCTCGCAGCAACCGTAACAGTACCTCCCCCTCAAGGGCCCCCCTCCCGGCGACGCAGGTAATCGGCAACTAAGTCGGGAGCATGGACAGCCTCCTCAGGCTCCCAAGAGCGATGTTCCGGACCATAGCCCTCCCAATCTATCAAGAAGAACCTGCGCCCTCTAACCATCTTAGAACCAACTATGGCTCGTACCTCATAGCTAGAGCGAGAGGAATCAGAGGCAGGAGAGTGCACTTCACGAGCGTGAGGTAAAATAGCCGGCTTTAGCAGTGAGACATGGAATTTGTCATGAATCCTAAGATGGACAGGTAACTTCAATTGATAGACTACAGGATTTACCTGTCGAAGAACCTCATAAGGACCCAGGAAGCGAGGAGCAAATTTGACAGAGCTCACTCTAAGTCTCACGTGTTTTGCAGAGAGCCACACAAAGTCCCCTGGAGAAAAGACAGGAGCCGGGCGACGAAACCGATCGGACACCGTCTTCATACGGTCCTTAGCTGCTTGGATCGACTCTTGAGTCCGATCCCAAACCTCTCTGGCATTAGTTGCCCAGTCGGCCACAAGAGGAGGAGGTGCAGCAGCGGGAAACGGTACTGGTACCCTAGGGTGTTGCCCATTATTGAGTACGAACGGTGTCTGCCCAGTGGCCTCAGCCAGCGAATTGTTAAGGGCAAATTCTGCCCAGGGTAGGAGGGAGGACCAGTTATCGTGGTTCTCAGCAACAAAGTGTCGAAGGTATATAATCATAGATTGATTGGTACGTTCAACCAAACCATTAGTCTCCGGATGGTATGCCGAAGAGAGATTCAACTCAATTTGCAGAAGGCTACAAAGATCTCGCCAGAAACGGGAAGTAAATTGCGGGCCTCTATCACAAATGATACGATCTGGCATCCCGTGAAGCCTAAAGACATGCTTGAGGAATAGTTTGGCTAGTACCCTGGAAGATGGGATTCTCGATAACGGTACGAGATGAACCATCCGGGAGAAATGGTCCGTAATGACCCACACAAATCTATGTCCCTGTGAACATGGAAGATCACCCACAAAGTCCATGCCTACCACCTCCCATGGTCTATCTGGCACTGGTAAAGGATGCAAGAGCCCAGCCGGTCTCTGCCGTGATGGACGGTTGCGAGCACACGAGTAGCAGGAACTGACATATCTCTTGACGTGGCTGGCTAAGTGTGGCCACCAATACCACCTCTCCAGTAACTCTCGTGTCCGCCTAATACCAAAATGCCCACCCACCTTTGAGGTGTGGGCCCATGACAGTATATCATTCTGTCGATCAGGCGGAACAAAGGTCTTGCCCGGTGGGATTTGGTCTAACGTCACAGGGGAGAGCGTATGAAAAACCCTGGAGGGAAGGATAAGACGAGGTTCGTCAATCTCTTCCTGGGTAGAAAGCATAGAGCGAGACAGGGCGTCTGCCTTGTTATTCTTACTCCCAGACAGATAGTTGATGGAGAAGTGAAAGCGGGAGAAAAACAAGGACCAGCGGGCTTGGCGAGGATTCAGACGCTGAGCGGTTTGTAAGTACGTCAGATTCTTATGGTCTGTATAGACCTGGAAAGGATGTTTCGCTCCTTCCAGCAAGTGACGCCACTCCTCCAAGGCTAATCTCAAGGCGAGCAGTTCCCTATCCCCAATGGTATAGTTTCTCTCTGCCGGTGAAAAGGTTTTAGCAAAGAAGAAACACGGCCTTTTTCTACCTGCACCGTTCTTTTGATACAAGACCGCACCAGCACCCACTGAAGAGGCATCAACCTCTAAGAGGAAGGGCTTACTCTCATCGGGTCTTTGAAGAACGGGAGCAGTTGAAAAGTGTCTTTTTACTGCCTCAAAAGCCTGAGATGTCTCAGTAGACCAGGCTTTGGGATTAGCACCTTTCTTAGTCAAGGCCACCAAAGGGGCCACCAAAGTAGAAAAATGGGGTATGAACTGCCTGTAATAATTTATGAATCCTAAGAAGCGTTGCACCGCCTTCAAGGAATGAGGTTCGGACCATTGCAGGACAGCAGAGAGCTTCGCAGGATCCATAGCCAGACCCTCTTGTGAGATAATGTAACCCAAAAAAGGCAATGAGGACTGCTCGAATACACATTTCTCGAGTTTAGCAAACAATGAGTGCTCCCTTAAACGGGAAAGGACACGAACGACATCCTGACGATGAGTCTCCAGATCAGGAGAAAAAATCAGGATGTCGTCCAGATACACCACTACTGAGGATAACAGTAAATCCCTGAACACATCGTTTACGAAGTCCTGAAATACTGCGGGTGCATTACATAACCCAAAAGGCATGACGAGGTATTCATAGTGACCGTCTCGGGTGTTAAAAGCGGTCTTCCATTCGTCACCCTTTCGAATTCGTACCAAGTTATACGCACCCCGCAGATCCAACTTCGTAAAAACTTGAGCTCCTCTCAGTCTGTCAAAGAGCTCCGAAATTAAAGGTAATGGGTATTTGTTCTTTATTGTGATTGCGTTGAGACCCCTGTAATCTATGCAGGGACGCAAATCACCCTCTTTCTTCCGAACAAAGAAAAACCCAGCTCCCGCGGGAGAGACAGACTTACGAATGAACCCCTTCTCTAAGCTCTCTCTTATATAGGTCGACATGGCCTCCGACTCAGGTATCGACAGGGGGTAAACCCTGCCTTTAGGTGGAACCGAACCTGGGATAAGGTCTATGGCACAGTCATACGGCCTATGGGGTGGAAGAACCTCAGCACCCTGTTTGGAGAACACGTCAGCGAAATCCAAATAGGGTGTAGGTATGGGAGAGAGATCAGTTGATGCAACCGCAACGACCTTAGGTGGTAAGGGAAGACATCGGGACTGACATTTCGAACCCCAACTAATAATGCTGTCAGACTCCCAGTCAATGTGAGGAGCATGAGTCCGAAGCCATGGAAGACCCAGAAGGACGTCGTCTATACCCTCAGGCAAAACAAGAAAAGAAATCTCCTCTATGTGACCCTGAGACAGGGAAAGGCGCAAGGGAACTGTCCTCAATGTAATGGAGTCAGACAACATAGTTCCATTAACAACACGGACAGGAATAGGCGCCTCTAACATGATAGAGGGAATATTGTGTCCCTTTACAAATCCTGAGGACACAAAAATCCCGTCAGCTCCGGAATCCACAAAAGCCATAATAGGCCATGTATTCTCAGATAACGAGAGCTGACCTGGGATACAACACTTAGAGGGTGCAGAAGACGTCTCTAGTAACCCCCCTCTAATGGTTACTAGGCCAGGGAGTTTCCCTGACGACTAGGACACTTGTTGGCATAGTGCCCAGCTTGACGACATACGTAACATATAGGAGGACCAGACTTGCGTAGTCTGGAGGACGTATGACCTAACTCCATAGGAGTGGGAGATGTTTCAGATGCTGAGGAAGATGGTAGTGGACCCTCAACAACTGGAATAGCCCGATGCTTAGGGCGTGAGGAAGAGACCTCGAGTCTACGTTCCTTATGGCGTACATCGATCCTCGTTGCTACTGTGATCAAGTCCTCCAGAGAAGCAGGGACCTCACGAGTAGCAAGGGCATCCTTGACATAGCCTGCCAACCCTCTCCAGAAGATAGGAATCAACACCTTCTCTGGCCAATCTAGTTCTGCCACCAGAGTTCTAAAAGCAATGGCATAAGAACTAGTGGATAACGAACCCTGAGATAGATCTAACAGTCTCAGGGCCGCATCATGGGTAACCTGCGGACCCATGAATACCGCCTTAAGAGCATCAAGAAAGTCTTGATGTCTCAGAGTAACCACATCAGAGCGCTCCCATAGGGGAGTCGCCCATTCTAAGGCTTTGTCCTGAAGTAAGGAGATGATAAAGCCTACTCTGGACCTCTCCGTAGAGAAGCGAGAAGAGTTGACCTCTAGGTGTATCTGACACTGACTAATGAAACCACGACATGATCTGGCATCGCCAGAATATCTGTTTGGCAGAGCAAGTCGAGGATCATGTGCAGATGTCACCATGGTCTGAGGTTTATCCTCTATACTCTTGAGCCGTGACTCAAGTACTTGTATGTAACGGTGTAACTGCTGATATTCTGCCATAACTGCCAGACCCTTGGCTCAGTCCTAATGTTACGGGGGGCTGTCTGATAATAACTGAAAGGAGTATCAGACAGTCAGGGTCCACCGTGCAAAGACTTTGCTGCAGACTATGGCAGAGTGCAATACCTCTGTTAACTCACAGAAGGATATAATAAGTAAGTAAAGCAATTCCTCCCTTACTTGGAGGGTGTGTGGAATGATCTCTGTTAATAATCACAGAGACAAAGGCAATGTGTGCGAAATGGCACCTACCTAGGTCCGCTCTTCTAGTGGTGCAAAAGAGACGAACAGCAGCGTAAGCCGCACAAAGCTCCTACCTGCGTTCGCTCCACTAGTGTGCGAGGACACGAACCACTAGATATGGCACCTGCCTAGGTCCGCTCTTCTAGTGGTGCAAAAGAGACGAACAGCAGCGTAAGCCGCACAAAGCTCCTACCTCTGTTCGCTCCCCTAGTGTGCGAGGATACGAACAACTGCCAGACGCAGTATAAGGAACGTTACCCTAGCGGCAACGTCCACCTACGAGTAGAATCACAAGGCCCAGCCAGACCATGTGCCTCAGGCACCTGCCTATGTCCGCTCCCCTAAGAGGTAAGGATACGGACAGCAGCCGAAGCTGTAAGGTATAAGAACGCTACCCTGCCGGTAGCGCTCACCTAGCATAGACAGAGGAATGCCTAGAGGAACGCGCACAGAGCGTCTACTCATATGCATGAACCAAGAGGACTGAGCACCATGCGGCGTGTGTCAGGGTCTTATATAGACTCTGTGCCTCATCCAAGATGGAGGACACCAGAGCCAATCCGCTGCCAGAACGACAGGAGTGACGTCATGCTGGCCTATCACCGAGCAAGACGTCACAAGCACATGACCAGCGACCAATCGGCATAGAAGGTGTCAGAGACATGTGACCTCGTGTCAGCGATGATGTCACCCGCACATGTGCAATGGCTCCAAGATTGGACTTAGTCTCCAGCGCTCGCACATGTGCAGTAGCAAGAAATCTGGACTTAGTCTCCAGCGCTCGCACATGTGCAGTAGCAAGAAATCTGGACTTAGTCTCCAGCGCTCGCACATGTGCAGTAGCAAGAAATCTGGACTTAGTCTCCAGTGCTCGCAGCAACCGTAACACTGCCACTGTACCCTCCTGCCCAAGCTCATTGTTACTAAGCCATTATAATAGCAAACACTGAGTAAACTTAGTGGCATCCTAAAAGTGGCTGTTGGACTTCCATTAGTGTCCCACTAGTGCAAATCTATTTGCAGCACCTCTGCATTGCACACTCAAACTCATTGTTACTAAGCCATTATACTAGCAAACACTGAATAAACTTAGTGGCATCCTAAAAGCGTCTGTTGGACTTCCATTAGTGTCCGACTAGTGCAAATCTATTTGCAGCACCTCTGCATTGCACACTCAAACTGATTGTTACTAAGCCATTATTCTAGCAAACTATGCTGCCAGTTTAAGGGCCGTAGTTGCATTGTCAGGGATAGTTATTGTTGTTTATTCTGCTGTTAATAAAGATAGACCACCGCTGCAATCTACACCACCTCTCAATTTTTACTACCACATTTTAAGTGCACAATCTTGTCGCAATCAAAATGAGTGGCAAAATGACAGATGCTGGTGGAAAGGGGAAGAGGCGTGTTGGAAAAGGAAAAAAAGGGTTTGTCCGTTGGGAAGGTGGCAAAGCTCCATTAACATCTGCTGAAGATAGACCATCTTCCAGCAAAAGTAAGATGTCTACTACTTACCGTGGACAATCCGATGTGCTCCCTTTTTTACGGACACGAACAACTGGAACAAAGGTAGATGATGGCCAAAAAAAGAAAATGCTTGAATGGAGCTCAAGTTGCCCAACAAGTGCCCTCTCCGCCACCTCAACTACCGCATCCAAAAAACACCAGTCCTCTGAGTTGTCATCCCAATCACACTTGCTTTCTCCCAGCTCTGAAGTCTCCATCCACCCTGCACAGTATGGTGGAACTGAGATGGCTGAGTCTGCAGAGCTGTTCAGTCACACTATAGCCTGGGAATCAGAGGTCTGCTCCCAAGCTACAGTGAGTACAGACCAGGAAATGTTCTGCAGTGATGACTAGAACCTTTGTAACTCTGATTCAGGCCGTGAGGACCAAGTTTCTGAGCATAATGTTGACCCTTATTCACAAACTGTAACACCTGTTGTTATAGACAATGAGGAACATACTGATGACGATGAGGCGCAGATACCAGATTGGGATGACAACTTAAATATTGGTTCACGTCAGGAAGAGGCTGAGGAAGTTCTAGATCCCACCTACTGTAAACCCACAGTCAGGCACTCGAGGAGGTCAACAAAGGCGGTGGAGAATGCTACTGACGACGAAGTTACCTTGTGCCTTCCTGGACAGAGGAGTAGTACTGGTAGCACGTCTACAACTGCATCCTAAGCCACCACTCTGCCTCTGAGCACTAGTCGGGGGGGCTCAACAGGTCGCATGCCCTCTAAGCCTTGCCTACCCTGGACCTTTTTTGACATAGAAAAAGATCGCCCAAATCATGTGATATGTAAAATTTGTCGTGATTCTGTTAGTAGAGGGCAAAACCTCAGGAGTTTGACAACTTCTTCCATGAATCGGCACATGAATAAATATCATATGTCCCAGTGGGAAGCTCAGCGTGCTGCAATGCGGTCTAGCGGAGCGAACCATCCACCGCCTGCCCCTTCAAGTGCATCCGCGCGCTCTTCATCTTCTAGGACTGTGGGGACAGCTGTCACACCTGGTTTTCCATGCACAACTTCCACCACTGTAACCGCAACAGGCAGTTTGCTTGGTAGGTCATAATTTGGTTTGGAGGGGAAACAAGTGCGTGTGTACAGCTCTCTCAGACATCGCTAGCATCAACGTTGGATGGAGGCTACGCCTGCACTTTCCACACAAACCTGCATTTTTTCACGGACACCCTACTCACCACCGTCTACACACAGCAGCCAGATCTCTGTCCCTCAGATGTGGACAAATAAAAGGTCATTTCCTGTGACTCATGACAAAGCTAAGAGGTTAACTTTATCCCTCTGTAAGCTCTTGGCTACCGAAATGCTGCCTTTCCGCCTAGTGGACACACAGGATTTTAGAGACCTTATGTCTGTCGCTGTGCCCCAATACCAGATGCCCAGTCGCCACTACTTCTCTAAGAAAGGTGTTCCTGCGCTACACCAGCATGTCACACACAACATCACTGCTTCCTTGAGAAACTCTGTGTGTCAACGGGTGCATTTCACCACCGATACTTGGACCAGTAAGCATGGACAGGGACGTTACATGTCGCTGACTGGGCACTGGGTAACTATGGTGATAGATGGTGAAGGGTCTGCTGCACAAGTCTTGCCGTCCCCACGACTTGTGTGTCAATCCTCTGTCTGTCCAAGTTCCGCCACTGCTTCTGCCTCCTCCACCTCGTCTGGGTCCTCCACCTCCGCCCCAAGCCTGCCTGGTCAGGCCACCAGCGTTGTAACTGCACAGAAGGAATCACACACCCCTCATTACTATGCTGGCAGCAGAGCGCAACGGCATCAGGCGGTCTTTAGCTTGAAATGTCTTGGAAATAAGAGTCACACAGCGGCTGAGTTGTGGTCAGCTCTGCGGTCCGAGTTTAATAAATGGTTTTCTCCACTCAACCTGCAGCCTGGTAAGGCCGTGTGCGACAATGCTGCAAACCTGGGTGCGGCCCTTCGCCTGGGCAAGGAGACACACGTGCCTTGTATGGCTCACGTTTTGAACCTTGTTGTCCAGCAATTTTTAACACACTTTCCCGGCCTAGATGGCCTTCTGAACAGGGGACGAAAACTGTCTGGTCACTTCCGCCGTTCAACCACCGCTGCTGAGCGACTTGCATCGCTCCAGAAGTCATTCGGCCTGCCGGTTCAGCGCCTGAAATGCGATGTGCCGACACGCTGGAATTCGACTCTCCACATGTTACAGCGACTGTGGCAGCACCGTCGAGCCCTGGTGCAATACGTCATGACGTATAGCCTGCGCCAACGAGATGCAGAGGTGGGGCAGATCACGCTGATGGAGTGGTCTCAGGTCAAGGACCTATGTACCCTTCTGCACCGTTTCGACATGGCAACCAATATGTTTAGTGCTGGCAATGCCATTATCAGCATGACAATTCCAGTCATTTACATGCTGGCGCACACGCTAAACACTATTCAGAGTCAAGGGGTGGGACAAGAGGAAGGGGAGGAACTACAGGAGGATTCATATGCGCAAGACACAACAACATCACCAAGGTCCAGACGTTCATCATCACCAACGCAGCAGGCATGTGACCATGGGGGACAGGGATCAACAAGGGCACAGAGTAGCAGGCGAAATGTTGAGGAAGGTGCAGAAGAACATGAAGAAATGGAGGACGAACTGTCCATGGACATGAAAGACTCAGCAGAAGTTGAAGACCTTGGTCAAATTTATGTTAAAAGAGGTTGGGGAGATGTCAGAGGAAGAAAGAACAGTTGGCACCTCTATACCACAAACACAGCGTAGACTTGGTCCGCATGGCTGCGCAAGACACATGAGCACGTTCTTGCTGCACTACCTCCAACATGACCCTCGTATTGTCAAAATTAGAAGTGATGATGACTACTGGCTTGCCAAACTATTAGATCCCCGGTACAAGTCCAAATTTTGTGACATAATTCCAGCCATAGAAAGGGACGCACGTATGCAGGAGTATCAGCAGAAGCTGTTACTCGATCTTAGCTCGGCTTATCCACCAAACAATAGAGATGAGCAAATCGGTCGTGGTTCGGCTCGAGTTCGGTTCATCGAACGGAGGTCCGTTCGAGTTCGGTTCGTCGAACGTTCGACGAACCGAGCTTGAACCGCATAGGAAACAATGGCAGGCATTCACAAACACATAAAAACACCTAGAAAACACCCTCAAAGGTGTCCAAAAGGTGACAAACAACTCACAACACAACACAAACACATGCGAAAGTGACAAGGACATATATTCATGCGAAAACAAAAGAGATGGACAAGGAAAAAGAGGAGGAGACACAGATATAGGCATGGCACGCCCTTCTAAAATCATGTAAAACACCGCAAGGTGACTCCAAGCAGAGTCTCCCTTTTTTCCAAAAATTGGGCCACACAGACACCCACCCCCTTCAGTGGAAGCACTTGTGCCCCAGTTGTACACTTAACAGGTACATTTGCATCAAGCACATTAAAAAATACGCCATCCTTAACCGTCCCCAGAATGACACCAGGGTAGGTAGCTAAGTATTTCCTGATCCCAGCTCTGTTCATCTTGGCTCCTTTTAAAAAACACAGCAAGCAAGGGTTACTCCAAGCGGAGTCTCCCTTTTTTCCAAAAATTGGGCCACACACACACCCACCCCTTCAGTGGCAGCACTTGTGCCCCAGTTGTACATTTCACAGGTAGATTTGCATCAAGCACATTCAAAAATACGCCATCCTTAACTGTCCCCAGGATGACCCCGGGGTAGGTATCAAAGACTTTGCTGAACCATGACTTGTTCATCTTGGCTCCTTTTAAAAAACACAGCAAGCAAGGGTTACTCCAAGCGGAGTCTCCCTTTTTTCCAAAAATTGGGCAACACACACACCCACCCCTTTAGTGGCAGCACTTGTGCCCCAGTTGTACACTTCACAGCTAGATTTGCATCAAGCACATTCAAAAATACGCCATAATTAACCGTCCCCAGCATGACACCGGGGTAGGTAGATAAAGTCTTTGCTGAACCATGACTTGTTCATCTTGGATCATTATTAAAAACTATGTAAGCAAGGGTTACTCCAAGCAAAGTCTCCCTTTTTTCCAAAAATTGGGCCCCACAGACACACCCACCCCTTCAGTGGCAGCAGTTGTGCCCCAGTTGTACACTTCACAGCTAGATTTGCATCAAGCACATTCAAAAATACGCCATTCCTAACCGTCCCCAAGATGACACAGGGGTAGGTAGCAAAGTCTTTCCTGATCCCAGCTCTGTTCATCTTGGCTCCTTTTTAAAAACACTGTAAGCAAGGGTTACTCCAAGCGGAGTCTCCCTTTTTTCCAAAAATTGGGCCCCACACACACCCACCCCTTCAGTGGCAGCAGTTGTGCCCCAGTTGTACACTTCACAGCTAGATTTGCATCAAGTACATTCAAAAATACGCCATTCTTAACCGTCCCCAGGATGACACCGGGGTAGGTAGCAAAGTCTTTCCTGATCCCAGCTCTGTTCATCTTGGCTCCTTTTTAAAAACACTGTAAGCAAGGGTTACTCCAAGCAGAGTCTCCCTTTTTTCAAAAAATTGGGCCCCACACACACCCACCCCTTCAGTGGCAGCAGTTGTGCCCCAGTTGTACACTTCACAGCTAGATTTGCATCAAGCACATTCAAAAATACGCCATAATTAACTGTCCCTGGGATGACACCGGGGTAGGTAGCAAAGTCTTTCCTGATCCCAACTCTGTTCATCTTGGCTCCTTTTTAAAAGTAAGCAAGGGTTACTCCAAGCGGAGTCTCCCTTTTTTCCAAAAATTGGGCCCCACACACACCCACCCCTTCAGTGGCAGCAGTTGTGCCCCAGTTGTACACTTCACAGCTAGATTTGCATCAAGCACATTCAAAAATACGCCAAAATTAACCGTCCCCAGGATGACACCGGGGTAGGTAGCAAAGTCTTTCCTGATTCCAGCTCTGTTCATCTTGAATCATTTTTAAAAACACTGTAAGCAAGGGTTACTCCAAGCGGAGTCTCCCTTTTTTCCAAAAATTGGGCCCCACAGACACACCCACCCCTTCAGTGGCAGCAGTTGTGCCTTAGTTGTACACTTCACAGCTAGATTTGCATCAAGCACATTCAAAAATACGCCATAATTAACCGTCCCCAGCATGACACCGGGGTAGGTAGATAAAGTCTTTGCTGAACCATGACTTGTTCATCTTGGATCATTATTAAAAACTATGTAAGCAAGGGTTACTCCAAGCAAAGTCTCCCTTTTTTCCAAAAATTGGGCCCCACAGACACACCCACCCCTTTAGTGGCAGCAGTTGTGCCCCAGTTGTACACTTCACAGCTAGATTTGCATCAAGTACATTCAAAAATACGCCATTCTTAACCGTCCCCAGGATGACACCGGGGTAGGTAGCAAAGTCTTTCCTGATCCCAGCTCTGTTCATCTTGGCTGCTTTTTAAAAACACTGTAAGCAAGGGTTACTCCAAGCGGAGTCTCCCTTTTTTCAAAAAATTGGGCCCCACACACACCCACCCCTTCAGTGGCAGCAGTTGTGCCCCAGTTGTACACTTCACAGCTAGATTTGCATCAAGCACATTCAAAAATACGCCATAATTACCCGTCCCTGGGATGACACCGGGGTAGGTAGCAAAGTCTTTCCTGATCCCAGCTCTGTTCATCTTGGCTCCTTTTTAAAAGTAAGCAAGGGTTACTCCAAGCGGCGTCTCCCTTTTTTTCCAAAAATTAGGCCCCACAGACACACCCACCCCTTCAGTGGCAGCAGTTGTGCCCCAGTTGTACACTTCACAGCTAGATTTGCATCAAGCACATTCAAAAATACGCCATAATTAACCGTCCCCAGCATGACACCGGGGTAGGTAGCAAAGTCTTTCCTGATCATAGCTCTGTTCATCTTGGCTCCTTTTTAAAAACACTGTAAGCAAGGGTTACTCCAAGCGGACTCTCCCTTTCTTTAAAAAATTGGGCCACACAGACACCCCATCAGTGGCAGCACTTGTGCTCTAGATGCAAACAGGATGTTTTGATTTGCATCAAGCACATTTCAAATCCACAAGCATTTACTCTCCCCAGGATGACACAGGGGTAGTAAATTCCTTGTGGATCCATGACTTGTTCATTTTGATGAACGTCTGTCCACATTGTCACTGGACAGACGCGTGCGCTTATCTGTCAGCACACACCCAGCAGCACTGAAGACACGTTCAGAGACAACGCTGGCAGTTGGACACGACAAAATCTCCAAGGCGTAAGGGGAGAGCTCTGGCCATTTTTCAAGATTTGAAGCCCAAAATGAGCAAGGCTCCATTTGCAAAGTCATGGCATCAATGTTCATTTGGAGATACTCCTGTATCATCCTCTCCAGCCGTTGACTATGTGTCAGACTTGTTGTCTCTGGTGGCCTTGCAAAGGACGGTCTAAAAAAATTATGAAAAGATTCCATAAAATTGCTGTTACCAGCACCAGATACGGTGCTACTGGTACGGGTAGACTGTTGAAGATGACGAGACCGTCCCATGTTTGTCAAGTTACAACTGGGAGATTCACTTCCTGCACCTGCACGGTTGTTTGGTGGAAAAGCCGAGCTAAGATCGAGCAACAGCTTCTGCTGATACTCCTGCATACGTGCGTCCCTTTCTATGGCTGGAATTATGTCACAAAATTTGGACTTGTACCGGGGATCTAATAGTGTGGCAAGCCAGTAGTCATCATCACTTCTAATTTTGACAATACGAGGGTCATGTTGGAGGTAGTGCAGCAAGAAGGCGCTCATGTGTCTTGCGCAGCCATGCGGACCAAGTCCACGCTGTGTTTGTGGCATAGAGGTGCTAACCGTTCTTTCTTCCTCTGACATCTCCCCCCAACCTCTTTCAACTGAAATTTGACCAAGGTCTCGCTCATCCGCTGAGTCTTCCATGTCCATGGACAGTTCGTCATCCATTTCTTCATGTTCTCCTGCACCTTCCTCAACATTTCACCTGCTACCATGCGCCATTGTTGATCCCTGTCCCCCATGGTCCCATGCCTGCCGCGTTGGTGATGATGAACGTCTGGACCTTGGTGATGTTGTTGTGTCTTGCGCATATGAATCCTCCTGTAGTTCCTCCCCTTCCTGTTGTCCCACCCCCTGACTCCGAATAGTGTTTAGCGTGTGCTCCAGCATGTAAATGACTGGAATTGTCATGCTGATAATGACATTGTCAGCACTAAACATATTCATCACCATGTCGAAACTGTGCAGAAGGGTGCATAGGTCCTTGATCTGAGACCACTCCATCAGCGTGATCTGCCCCACCTCTGCATCTCGTTGGCCCAGGCTATACGTCATGACGTATTGCACCAGGGCTCGGCGGTGCTGCCACAGTCGCTGTAACATGTGGAGAGTCGAATTCCAGCGTATCTCCACATCGTATTTCAGGCGATGAACCGGCAGGCCGAAGGACTTCTGGAGCGATGCAAGTCGCTCAGCTGCGGCGGTTGAATGGCGGAAGTGAGCAGACAGTTTTCGTGCCCTGGTTTGAAGGCCATCTAGGCCGGGATAGTGTGTTAAAAATTGCTGGACAACAAGGTTCAACACGTGAGCCATACAAGGCACGTGTGTCACCTTGCCCAGGCGAAGGGCCGCACCCAGGTTTGCAGCATTGTCGCACACGCCTTACCAGGCTGCAGGTTGAGTGGAGAAAACCATTTATTAAACTCAGTCTCCAGAGCTGCCCACAACTCAGTCGTTGTGTGACTCCTATTTACAAGACATGTCAAGCTAAAGACCGCCTGATGCCGTTGCGCTCTGCTGCCAGCATAGTATTGAGGGGTGCGTGATTCCTTCTGCGCAGTGAGAACGCTGGTGGCCTGACCAGGCAGGCTTGGGGTGGAGGTGGAGGACCCAGATGAGGTGGAGGAGGCAGAAGCAGTTGCGGAACTTGGACAGACAGAGGATTGACACACAAGTCATGGGGATGGCAAGACTTGTGCAGCAGACCCTTCACCATCTATCACCATAGTTACCCAGTGCCCAGTCAGCGACATGTAACGTCCCTGTCCATGCTTACTGGTCCAAGTATCGGTGGTGGAATGCACCCGTTGACACACAGAGTTTCTCAAGGAAGCGGTGATGTTGTGTGCGACATGCTGGTGTAGCGCGGGCACACCTTTTTCAGAAGTAGTGGCGACTGGGCATCTGGTACTGGGGCACAGCGACAGACATAAGGTCTCTAAAATCCTGTGTGTCCACCAGGCGAAAAGGCAGCATTTCAGTAGCCAAGAGCTTACAGAGGGATAAAGTCAACTTCTTAGCTTTGTCATGGGTCGCAGGAAATGGCCTTTTATTTGTCCACATCTGAGGGACAGAGATCTGGCTGCTGTGTGTAGACGGTGTTGAGTAGGGTGTCCCTGGAAAAATGCAGCTTTGTGAGGAAAGTGCAGGCGTAGACATGATGTTGCCTTCATCCAACGTTTGTGCTATCGATGTCTGAGAGAGCTGTACACACGCACTTGTTTCCCCTTCCAAACCAACTGACGACCTACCAAGCAAACTGCCTGTTGCGGTTACAGTGGTGGATGTTGTGCGTGGAAAACCAGGTGTGACAGCTGTCCCCACAGTCCTAGAAGATGACGAGCGCTCGGATGCACTAGAAGGGGCAGGCGGTGGATGGTTCGCTCCGCTAGGCCGCATTGCAGCACGGTGAGCTTCCCACCGGGACATATGATATTTATTCATGTGACGATTCATGGAAGAAGTTGTCAAACTGCTGAGGTTTTGACCTCTATTACTTACAGCAAGATGGAATTGCAGCTGTATATTGCTCAGGCCAAAAGACTACTACTACTCCAGCAGGATACAGCTAACAAAAAACCTCAAAAACTTTTTTGTACAGGATACAGCCAGGCCCCTTTTTGTTAGGCCTTGCTATCAGAGTTTCTGTCCCTACGTAGCGCGCAGTGGGGGTACGGCTTGGCAGCCCGCCTGATCTAATAGTATGGGCGTCACCTAATAGGCTGTGGGTTTGTGACTGTGCGTCTGCTAGTGTGAACAGTGCTCTATGCAAGTCACCAGTGTGCAGTTTTACCATCCAGCCATCACCTCCTCCATATTTGGAAGTGAGTGTGAAAGGCTCCCCCTGCACCTGTGTTGCCTCCACCTAGTGGGGGTTAGCTGTATCCTGCTGGAGTAGTAGTAGTCTTTTGGCCTGAGCAATATACAGCTGCAATTCCATCTTGCTGTAAGTAATGATATTTTCTTTTTTGCTTTTTTATATTATATATAGTGTAGGGACCTACAAGCATGAGGTTCCCGTGACGAGGGTTGTAGGCTTACGTCTTATGGCCATAACGCTAACAAAAAACCTCAAAAACTTTTTTGTACAGGATACAGCCAGGCCCCTTTTTGTTAGGCCTTGCTATCAGAGTTTCTGTCCCTACGTAGCGCGCAGTGGGGGTACGGCTTGGCAGCCCGCCTGATTGAATAGTATGGGCGTCACCTAATAGGCTGCGGGTTTGTGACTGTGCGTCTGCTAGTGTGAACAGTGCTCTATGCAAGTCACCAGTGTGCAGTTTTACCATCCAGCCATCACCTCCTCCATATTTGGAAGTGAGTGTGAAAGGCTCCACCTGCACCTGTGTTGCCTCCACCTAGTGGGGGTTTAGCTGTATCCTGCTGGAGTAGTAGTAGTCTTTTGGCCTGAGCAATATACAGCTGCAATTCCATCTTGCTGTAAGTAATGATATTTTCTTTTTTGCTTTTTTATATTGGTTTTGACCTCTACTAACAGAATCATGACAAATTTTACAGATCACATAATTTGGGCGATCTTTTGCTATGTCAAAAAAGGACCAGGCTAGGCAAGGCTTAGAGGGCATGCGACCTGTTGATCCACCCCGACTAGTGCTCAGAGGCAGAGTGGTGGCTGAGGCTGCAGTTGTAGACGTGCTACCAGTACTCCGACTCTGTCCAGGAAGGCGCAAGGTAACTTCGTCATCAGTTGCATCCTCCTCCACCACCTCTGTTGACCTCCTCGAGTGCCTGACTGTGGGTTGACAGTAGGTGGGATATAGAACTTCCTCTGTTGTGAATGTTAGTTATGTCTTGGCTGCTGGGAGGCTCCCTCTGGTGGCCAGGAAGGGTTTGGACATAGACCAGATGGGTTGTGCAGTGGGTGTTTCCTTTCCTAACTCTCTGCTTATTTAAGTCCTGGTCTGATTGCAGGCTGTTGCCGGATGTCAGTTGTTCTTTGTATCTCTAGCCTGCTTAATCCTGCTCTACATCACATCCACTCCAGATAAGTTCTTGCTCTTTATTTATTGCCTGGTTCTTTTGCTTATCTGGGTTTGTCATTTGTTGTGGTTGGTTTCAGTTTATTTCCTTCCAGGGATTTTTCCCCTCAGTGGATTGTTGAGGAACTCCCTGCAGTTCTGTGTGGAGTATAGCTCCTTTGGGTCCATGTGTTTATGGCTTGTTGAATTTGTTATAATTCTTGTTTTCTGTTCATTGGTATGACAAGGGCACCTGGTATAGGACGGAGTTCAGATCGAGCGATCTGAGGGCCTTTTTGTATTATCAGGAAGTTGGTATTTTGCAGGGTTTTTCTCTGGCTACCATCAGTCCCTTTCCTGTCCTTTCCTATTTTAGTCAGCGGGGGCCTCACCTTTTGCTAATCCTGTCATCTACCCGTGTATTGTGTTTTTCCCATATCACCGCAGTCTTTGAATGTGGGGGGCTTTCTATTCTTGTCTATTTTCTGAGGCAGAGAGTTATTCATCTTTCCTACCTTTAGGATAGTTAGTTCTCCGGCTGGGTTCGCAGTGCACAGGATGTTAGTTCACCCCTCGGCTACTTCTAGTTATGTTGGTTAGTAAGGGGATGGCGGCCAGATTAGTTGCCAAGGCTCTTGTCACCTTTTTGCCAATGATTTGTGGTGATCTTCCATGGACCGAATATTTACGTTGTCATCCCAATCTGGTATCTGCGTCTCATCGTCATCAGTATGTTCTTCATTGTCTATAACAACAGGTGTTACAGTTGGTGAAAAAGGGTCAACATTATGCTCAGAAACTTGGTCCTCACGGCCTGAATCAGAGTCACAAAGGTTCTGGGCATCACTGCAGACCATTTCCTGGTCTGTACTCACTGTAGCTTGGGAGCAGACCTCTGATTCCCAGGCTATAGTGTGACTGAACAGCTCTGCAGACTCAGCCATCTCAGTTCCACCATACTGTGCAGGGCGGATGGAGACTTCAGAGCTGGGAGAAAGCAAGTTTGATTGGGATTTCAACTCAGAGGACTGGTGTTTTTTGGATGCGGTAGTTGAGGTGGCGGAGAGGGCACTTGTTGGACCACTTGAAATCCATTCAAGCATTTTCCTGTTTTGGCCATCATCTACCTTTGTTCCAGTTGTCCGTGTCCGTAAAAAAGGGAGCACATCGGGCTGTCCACGGTAAGTAGTAGACATCTTACTTTTGCTGGAAGATGGTCTATCTTCAGCAGATGTTAATGGAGCTTTGCCACCTTCCCCACGGACAAACCCTTTTTTTCCTTTTCCAACACGCCTCTTACCCTTTCCACCAGCATCTGTCATTTTGCCACTCATTTTGATTGCGACAAGATTGTGCACTTAAAATGTGGTAGTAAAAATTGAGAGGTGGTGTAGATTGCAGCGGTGGTCTATCTTTACTAACAGCAGAATAAACAACAATAATTATCACTGACAATGCAACTACGGCCCTTAAACTGGCAGCAGTGTTTGCTAGTATAATGGCTTAGTAACAATGAGTTTGAGTGTGCAATGCAGGCAGACGTGCTGCAAATATCTTTGCACTTGTGGGACAATACAGAAGTCCAACAGCCACGTTTAGGATGCCACTAAGTTCACTCAGTGTTTGCTAGTATAATGGCTTAGTAACAATGAGTTTGAGTGTGCAATGCAGGCAGAGGTGCTGCAAATATCTTTGCACTTGTGGGACAATACAGAAGTCCAACAGCCACGTTTAGGAGGCCACTAAGTTCACTCAGTGTTTGCTAGTATAATGGCTTAGTAACAATGAGTTTGAGTGTGCAATGCAGGCAGAGGTGCTGCAAATATCTTTGCACTTGTGGGACAATACAGAAGTCCAACAGCCACGTTTAGGATGCCACTAAGTTCATTCAGTGTTTGCTAGTATAATGGCTTAGTAACAATGAGTTTGAGTGTGCAATGCAGGCAGACGTGCTGCAAATATCTTTGCACTTGTGGGACAATACAGAAGTCCAACAGCCACGTTTAGGATGCCACTAAGTTCACTCAGTGTTTGCTAGTATAATGGCTTAGTAACAATGAGTTTGAGTGTGCAATGCAGGCAGACGTGCTGCAAATATCTTTGCACTTGTGGGACAATACAGAAGTACAACAGCCACATTTAGGATGCTACTAAGTTCACTCAGTGTTTGCTAGTATAATGGCTTAGTAAGAATGAGTTTGAGTGCGCAATGCAGGCAGACGTGCTGCAAATATCTTTGCACTTGTGGGACAATACAGAAGTCCAACAGCCACGTTTAGGATGCCACTAAGTTCACTCAGTGTTTGCTAGTATAATGGCTTAGTAACAATGAGTTTGAGTGTGCAAAGGGCAGGAGGGTACAGTGCCAGGGTTGTGGGTCTCTGGGTAGAGGAAAGGAAGCCTGCCTTTCTATCTCTCCTAATGGGGAAATGCAGTGTCATCTTGTGTAGCTGTTAAACTTTGTTTTTACGGACCTGTCACCTATGGCTCTGACCCTGCCGGTATTAGCTCTTAAAAGGACTGATAGAAAGTGCTATCCCTATGCTGTACAGCGCTGTGTATAGAGCGTACACAGCGGTATCGAAGCTAGGCGCTGCGCCAGCGGTGACTGACACCAAAGACGCAGAAGGCAGATAATGGCGTGCTGGAGGAAAATGTCCGTTTTTATAATGCAGGGACATGTGACATGGACATCCTATCACACATGCCGTTGCTTCTCTGGCTAAAAGTCCACTTAGCTGTGTGTGTGTCTGGGATTGGCTGACATGCTGGCCCGCCCCACTACACGCGCGCGCTTAGGGAAGGAAGACAAGGAAAAAAAAAATAAAATGGTGATCGCCATTATCCATACAGCAGTGATCTGAATGAGCTGTTCCCGCACACTATACACTGAAATTTCATAATAGTGTGACTTACACTATTACAGCGGAAAGCCAGCTAGGAATTAGCTGGTTTTTTTGCTGCTAGAACCGTTCTCGAACGTATCTAGAACTTTTGAGCATTAGCAAAAAGCTCGAGTTCTAGTTCTATCTAGAACAGCCCCCAAAATCACTCGAGCCGCTAACTGGAGAACCTCGAACCACAAACCGCGCTCAACTCTACCAAACAACCGTGGTGCAGGGAGTGAATCTCCCAGTTGTAACTTGACAAACATGGGACGGTCTCGTCATCTTCAACAGTCTACCCGTACCTGTAGCACCATATCTGGTGCTGGTAACAGCAATTTTATTGAATCTTTTCATAATTTTTTTAGACCATCCTTTGCAAGGCCACCAGAGACAACAAGTCTGATACATAGTCAATGGCAGGAGAGGATGATACAGGAGTATCTCCAAATGAACATCGATGCCATTACTTTGCAAATGGAGCCTTGCTCATTTTGGGCTTCAAATCTCGAAAAGTGGCCAGAGCTCTCCACTTACGCCTTGGAGGTTTTGTCATGTTCAGCTGCCAGCGTTGTATCTGAACGTGTCTTCAGTGCTGCTGGGTGTGTGCTGACAGATAAGCGCACGCGTCTGTCCAGTGACAATGTGGACAGACTAACGTTCATTAAAATGAACAAGTCATGGATCCACAAGGAATTTACTACCCCTGTGTCATCCTGGGGAGAGTAAATGCTTGTAGATTTTGAATGTGCTTGATGCAAATCTAGCTGTGAAGTGTACAACTGGGGCACAAGTGCTGCCATTGAAGGGGTGGGTGTGTGTGGGGCCCAATTTTTGGAAAAAAGGGAGACTCATCTTGGAGTAACCCTTGCTTGCTGTATTTTTTAAAAGGAGACAAGATGAACAAGTCATGGTTCAGCAAAGACTTTGCTACCTACCCCGGGGCCATCCTGGGGACGGTTAAGTATGGCGTATTTTTGAATGTGCTTGATGCAAATCTACCTTTGAAGTGTAAAACTGGGTTAAAGTGCTGCCACTGAAGGGGTGGGTGTGTGTGGGGCCCAATTTTTGGAAAAAAGGGAGACTCCGCTTGGAGTAACCTTTGCTTACATTGTTTTTAAAAATGATTCAAGATGAACAGAGCTGGGATCAGGAAAGACTTAGCTACCTACCCCGCTGTCATCCTTGGGACGTTTAAGTATGGCGTATTTTTGAATGTGCTTGATGCAAATCTACCTGTGAAGTGTACAACTGGGGAACATGTGCTGCCACTGAAGGGGTGGGTGTGTGTGTGGCCCAATTTTCGGAAAAAAGGGAGACTCCGCTTGGAGTAACCTTGCTTACAGTGTTTTTAAAAATGATCCAAGATGAACAGAGCTGGGATCAGGAAAGACTTAGCTACCTACCCCGGTGTCATCCTGGGGACTGTTAAGGATGGCGTATTTTTGAATGTGCTTGATGCAAATCTACCTGTGAAGTGTACAACTGGGGCACAAGTGCTGCCACTGAAGGGATGGGTGTGTGTGTGGCCCAATTTTTGGAAAAAAGGGAGACTCCACTTGGAGTAGCCCTTGCTTACAGTGTTTTTAAAAATGATCCAAGATGAACAGAGCTGGGATCAGGAAAGACTTAGCTACCTACCCTGGTGTCATCCTGGGGACTGTTAAGGATGGCGTATTTTTCAATGTGCTTGATGCAAATCTACCTGTGAAGTGTACAACTGGGGCACAAGTGCTGCCACTGAAGAGGTGGGTGTGTGTGTGGCCCAATTTTTGGAAAAAAGGGAGACTCCGCTTGGAGTAACCCTTGCTTACAGTGTTTATAAAAACGATCCAAGATGAACAGAGCTGGGATCAGGAAAGACTTAGCTACCTACCCCGGTGTCATCCTGGGGACGGTTAAAAATGGCGTATTTTTGAATGTGCTTGATACAAATCTACCTGTGAAGTGTACAACTGGGGCACAAGTGCTGCCACTGAAGGGGTGGGTGTGTGTGTGGCCCAATTTTTGGAAAAAAGGGAGACTCCGCTTGGAGTAACCCTTGCTTACATTGTTTTTAAAAATGATTCAAGATGAACAGAGCTGGGATCAGGAAAAACTTAGCTACCTACCCTGGTGTCATCCTGGGGACGGTTAAGTATGGCGTATTTTTGAATGTGCTTGATGCAAATCTACCTGGGAAGTGTACAACTGGGGCACAAGTGCTGCCACTGAACGGGTGGGTGTGTGTGTGGCCCAATTTTTGGAAAAAAGGGAGACTCCACTTGGAGTAACCTTGCGGTGTTTTACATGATTTTAGAAGGGCATGCCATGCCTATATTTGTTTCTCCTCCTCTTTTTCCTTGTCCAGCTCTTTTGTTTTCGCATTAGTATATGTCCTTGTCACTTTCCCATGTGTTTGTGTTATGTTGTGAGTTGTTTGTCACCTTTGGGACACCTTTGAGGGTGTTTTCTAGGTGTTTTTATGTTTTTGTGATTGCCTCCCATTGTTTCCTATGCGGTTCGAGTAGTTCGCCGAACCGGTTCGCTGAACTGAACTCAAACGAGACCTCCGTTCGGCGAATCGAACTCGATCCGAAGCACGACAGGTTCGCTCATCTTTAGTGGCAACCCAGTAGTCATCATCACTTCTAATTTTGACAATCTGTGGGTCATGTTGTAGGTAGTGCAGCAAGAAGGCGCTCATGTGTCTAGCGCATCCAGGAGGAACAAGTCCTCGCTCTGTTTGTTGCGGCGAGGTGCGAACCGTTTTTTCTTCCTCTGACATCTCCACCCAACCTCGTTCAACGGAAATTTGACCATGCTCTCCTTCATATGCTGAGTCTTCCATGTCCATCGAGAGTTCGTCCTCCATTTCTTCATTGTCTCCTGCACCTTCATCAACAGTTTGTCTGCTACCATGCACCTTTGTTAATCCCTCTCCCCCACCGTCCCATGCCTGCCGCCTTGGTGATGATGAATGTCTGGACCTTGTAGATGTTGGTATCCCTTGTGCATATGAATCCTCCTGTACCTCCTCCCCTTCCTCTTGTCCCATCCCCTGACTCCAAATAGTGTTTAGCGTGTGCTTCATCATGTAAATGACTGGAATTGTCATGCTGATAATGGCATTGTCAGCGCTAAACATATTCGTCACCATGTCGAAACTGTGCAGAAGGGTGCACAGGTCCTTGATCTGAGACCACTCCATCAGCGTGATCTGCCCCACCTCTGCATCTCGTTGGCCCAGGCTGTACGTCATGACGTATTGAACCAGGGCTCGGCAGTGCTGCCATAGTCGCTGTAACATGTGGAGAGTCGAATTCCAGCTTGTCGCCACATCGCATTTCAGGCAATGAACCGGCAGGCCGAATGACTTCTGGAGTGATGCAAGTCGGTCAGCAGCGGCGGTTGACCGGCGGAAGTGAGCAGAGTGTGACCGTGCCCTGTGCAGAAGGTGATCTAGGCCGGGATAGTGTGTTAAAAATTGCTGGACAACAAGGTTCAACATGTGAGCCATACAGGGCACGTGTGTCAACTTGCTCCGGCGAGGGGCCGCACCCAGGTTTGCAGCATTGTCGCACATGGCCTTCCCTGGCTGCAAGTTGAGTGGAGACAACCATTTATGAAACTCGGACCACAGAGCTGCCCACAACTCCTCCGCTGTGTGACTCTTATTTCCAAGATATTTTTAAGCTAAAGACCGCCTGATGCCGTTGAGCTCTGCTGCCAGCATAGTAAGGAGGTGTGCAGGATTCCTTGTGCGCAGCTGCTTCGCTGGTGGCCTGACCAGGCATGCTTGGGTCGGAGGTGGAGGAGGCAGATGCAGTGGAGGAACTTCAACAAACAGAGAATTGACGCACAAGTCGTGGGGACGGCAAGACTTGTTGAACAGACCCTTCTCCATCTATAACTATAGTTACCCAGTGCCCAGTCAGCAACATGTAACGCCCCTGTCCATGCTTACTGGTCCAAGTATTGGTGGTGAAATGCACCCGGTTACACACAGAGTTTCTTAAAGAAGCGGTGATGTTCTATGCGACATGCTGGTGTAGCGCAGGCACACCTTTCTTGGAGAAGTAGTGGCGACTTGGCATCTGGTACTGGGGCACTGCGACGGACATAAGGTCTTGAAAATCCGCTGTGACCACCAGGCGGAAAGGCAGCATTTCAGTAGCCAAGAGCTTACAGAGGGATAAAGTCAACCTCTTAGCCCTTAGTCCCTGAAAAACTGCAGGTCTGTGAGGAAAGTGCAGGTGGAGATATGATGTTGCCTTCATCCAAAGTTGGTGCTCTCAATGTCTGAAAGAGCTGTACACCATCACTTGTTTCCCCTTCCAAACCAACTGACGACCTATCAAGCAAACTGCCTGTTGAGTGGTGGAAGTTGTGCGTGGAAGAACAGGTCTGACAGCTGTCCAAATAGTCATAGAAGATGAAGAGCGCGCGGATGCACTGGAAGGGGCAGGCGGTGGATGGCCGCTCCGCTAGCACACATTGCAGCATGGTGAGCTTCCCACTGGGACTTATGCTTGTTATTCATGTGATTATTCATGGAAGAAGTTGTCAAACTGGTGAGGTTTTGGCCTCTACTTATAGATTGCCGACAAATTTTACATATCACATGATTTGGGAGATCCTTTGCAACGTCAAAGAAGGACCAGGCTAGGCAAGGCTTAGAGGACATGCGACCTGGAGAGCCACCCCGACTTGTGCTCAGAGGCAGAGTGGTGGCTGAGGATGCACTTGTTGACGTGCTTCCAGTACTCTGACTCTGTCCAAGAAGGCGCGAGGTAACTTCGTCTTCAGTTGTATCCTCCTCCACCACCTCTGGTGACCTCCTCCAATGCACGACTGAGGATTGACAGTATATGGGATCTAGAACTTCATCATCAAGCGTTGTGTTTGCACTCCCCTCGCCCTCAGACCTAACCTCTTCCTGCCCTGACTGAATAGTTAAGTTGTCATCCCAATCTTGTATCTGCGTCTCATCGTCATCAGTATTTTCCTCATTTTCTCCTCCAACAGGTGTTACAGTTTGGCAATGAGGCTCTACATTATGCTCAGAAACCTAGTCATCAGGGCCTGAATCTGACTCACAAAGCTTCTGGGCATCACTGCAGACTGTTTCCTGGTCTGTACTCACTGTAGCTTGGGAGCAGACCTCTAATTCCCAGCCTATAGTGTGATTGAACAGCTCCTCAGACTCAGCCATCTCTGTTACACCATACTCTGCAGGGTGGGTGGAGACTTGAGAGCTGGGAGAAAGCAAGTGCGATTAGGATGACAACTCAGAGGACTGTTGTTTTCTTGGATTTTGAAGTTGAGCTGGAGGAGAAGCCACTTGTTGGAGCAAATGATATCCATTCAAGCATGTGTTTTTTTTGTGCATCATCTACCTTTGTTCCAGTTTTTTTGTTCCGTAAAAAAGGGAGTACATCGGATTGTCCACGGAAAGTAGTAGACATCTTACTTTTGCTGGAAGATGGCATGTCTTCAGCAGATGTTAATGTACCTTTCCCACCTTCCCCACGGACACAAACTTTTTTTTCCTTTTCCAACACGCCTGTTCCCCTTTCCAACAGCATCTGTCCTTTTGCCACTCATTTTGTTAGCGACAAGATTGGCCACTTAAAATGTGGTAGCAAAAATTGAGAGGTGGTGTAGATTGCAGAGGTGGTCTAGCTTTTTTGTCAGCTAAAAAACCAACACTGACTATCCCTGATAATGCAACTATGGCCTTAAAACTGGCAGCACTGTTTGCTATAAAAATATTGTAGCAAAATGTGCTGGAGAGTAGAATGCAGAGGTGGTGGAACTTGCTTGCCACTAGTGGGAGACAACATTAGTATAGCAGACACTTTGTGGATGCCACTTATGTTCAGCACTGTTTGCTGTAAAAATAGCGTAGCAAAATGTGCTGGAGGGTAGAATGTAGAGGTGGTGGAACTTGCTTGCCACTAGTGGGACACAAAATTAGTATAGCAGACACTTTGTGCATGCCACTTATGTTCAGCACTGTTTGCTATAACAATAGCGTAGCAAAATGTGCTGGAGGGTAGAATGCAGAGGTGGTGGAACTTGCTTGGCACTAGTGGGACACAAACTTAGTATAGCAGACACTTTTTGGATGCCACTAAGTGTCAGCACTGTTTGCTATAAAAATAGCGTAGCAAAATGTGCTGGAGGGTAGAATGCAGAGGTGGTGTAACTTGCTTGGCACTAGTGGGACACAAAATGAGTATAGCAGACACTTTTTGGATGCCACTAAGTGTCAGCACTGTTTGCTATAAAAATAGCGTAGCAAAATGTGCAGGAGGGTCCCAGCTTCTGTGGGTACCAAGACAAGAAAGGAAGCCTCACTTTCTATCCCTCCTAATGATGAAATGCAGCAAGGAATTCCCTGAGCTGAGGTACACAGACGCTGTTATCTGAAGCTGTATACAGCGTTTGCACGGACCAGCCTTTCAGCTATGGCTCTGAGAGCCTGCAAATAAGCCCTGGAAAGGGCTGAAGAAAACTGTAGTCCCTAATCTGTACAGCACTGAGTGTATAGCGTACACAGCAGGAGCGGCGGCAGGAGCAGTGTGACCGGTGACTGTCACCCACACGCAGAAATCAGATAATGGCGGCGTGAGGGAAAATAGCCGTAATTATAATGCAAGGACATGTGACATTCACAGCCTATGACACATGCCCTTTTTTGTCTGGCAAAAAGTATACTTAGATGTGTGTGTGTGTCTGTGATTGGTTGACATCCTGGCCCACCCCACTGCACGCGCGCTTAGGAAAAAAAAAATGGCGATCGGCATTCTATCAGCTTCACAGATCTAAACCGCGTCCCCCCGCACACTATATGCTGAAATTTGATAATAATGTGAATCACAGTGACTTACACTATTACAGTGAAAAGCCAGCTAGTAAATAGCTAGGCTTTTTGCTTATCAAACCGTTCTCGAACGTAACTCGAGCTATCGAGCTTTTAGTAAAAAGCTCGAGTTCAAGTTCGATCTCGAGCACCCCCAAAATCATTTGAACATGAAATTGGCGAACCTCGAACCACGAACATCGCTCATCTCTACTCATGATGCCATAAGGATAAGGGGGGGGGGGGTTCAGACCCTTTTGCATTTTGGTCTTCAAACATGGAAGAGGGGCTTGAGTTCACCAGTCACGCCTTGAAAGTTTTGGCATTCCTAGCAGCCAGTATTTTCTCAGAACGTGTCTCAATCAGAAAAAAAATCTAGCACTACCCCACACTCATATTGTGTCATAATATAGACACAATATCTGAGGTGCAAAGAAAGGATTTGTGGTGCTCACTTTAGAAGATGAGATGC
This sequence comes from Anomaloglossus baeobatrachus, assembly GCF_048569485.1. NCBI lineage: Eukaryota > Metazoa > Chordata > Amphibia > Anura > Aromobatidae > Anomaloglossus > Anomaloglossus baeobatrachus. The sequence goes on from NC_134355.1 coordinate 140,935,315, forward strand.
ATCTCAACAGAAAAACAATGTGTTTAGATGGCATTTGTATTGGCAATTACTAATTGATTTTTTAAGGGTAAAACCTGATGTCAGTACAAAGGTTTGGACCAGTAGAAGCATGCTAGCTAAATGGCTGTAGTCCATTCGCCCTGATCCTCCAATCTCCTGCCTAGCCTGGACTTTTAAAGTGTGTAATAAAGCAATATTTTTATGGCATGTGAGTTCCCTTTTTGATTTTTATTTGCATTTTTTGGTTGCTTCTCTCAGAATGTGTCTTCAGTGCTGCTAGCAGTGAACTGATGGATAACCACATCTGGCTGTCTCCTGAAAGTGTAGGCCACCAAACTTTCATCAAGATGGACAAATCATGGATGTCCAATGACTTTTCCACCCCAGTCCCAGACTGTGCAGACTAGGTGATGGTGTAGTTCCCGGGGTCTCTGAGCACCAGACCTACACCTGTCTGTCATATTACTGTCTCTGGTGAAGGTTGGAATGCTGGTTGAGGAATTGTTACAGGATGGTCCCACATATCAATGTTGCGACGTTTGACTATTTGTAGTCTGTGTCAATTGTTTCCACTTCTGTTTACTAACCCTAATTTTTGGAAATGTGGAGACTCCAACTAGGGTCTCCAAATTGTCTTTTGCTTGTAGTGGTAGGGGTGTCACTTATCCACCTCTTGATTTTAAAAATGGAAATGCCAGGCCACATCTTGTGTGTTGCATGGACCTTAACATACTGCTGTGCAAAGACACTATGGGGCAATGGGGGGAAATTGATGCCACTGCCCTGCTGTCTGCCTGAAATGTTTTTAAATGTCAAGACTCCCATAAGGGGTCTCCAAGTTGTGTCTTGTTTGTACTGGCAGGAATGTTGGAGGAACAGGCCTAATCCTATTACTCATCAACCTCTTGATTTTAAAAATGGAAATCCCAGACCACATCCTTTGTGTTGCATGGACAATACCTGACTGCTGTGCAAAAACACAGGGAGGCAATGGGAGGGGGGCAATTGATGCTACTGTCCTGCTGTCCACCTCAAATATTTCTAAATGTCAAGACTCCAAGATGGGTCTCCAAGTTGTCTCTTATCTGTACTGGCAGAGGTCTGGTAACGCCAGCCATACACCTATCTTTAATCCACTTCAATATTTCTTATGTTAATAATGTAGGAAGCTAATGGCTATGCCACAACAGTGAGGCTCCACTGTAAAAAATATTTTGGCTGTTTGGAAGATTTTAGACCCCCCCTAAGGGTGTATTCTCTGCCTTAGGTTTAGCCTCACATTGAATTCAATGGGGTTAAAAAATGTTTGTGAAATTATTCACTGAACATCGGGAAGTTCGACAAAGATAAGTGAACCGAACTTTGAAAAGTTTTCTCATCTCTATTGTGACCTCTGAGCTCTGAGACCATGATAGGTATGCCCCTGGAAGGCACACATGCAAGCAAGACTATGGGCATGGAACTCATCAATCATCAGACATCCGAGTGTAGTCTAATTTCTGTGAACTAACTGAGTTGGGAAAATGAAGAAATTTTGTTCTCCATCTTCCCATGCAAGTGTGCTACGATTATCTCACCCAAGAGATCATAGTTTGATCAGTGTAATTAACATAATGAATCCAATTTTGTTGTTTGAGAGAATCTATGCCAGTGTGAGTGAGCCCTTATATTGATGATTTCTCTACACAAAAGTTCCATAAACTGTTTAGTATATATTAGTTATATTCTAACAGAAATTATACATTGTTTTATGTAATTATTTTTTTTTCTTTTGTTTTCTATATGATGGTACAAAAGCCTTTTAAAGCGGGTTTCAGACTTCATTGTATTTCGAGAAAACCTTTCCATAATGGCAAAGTGCTGAACCACAGCAAAATTGATTTCAAGTCTGTCTCATTACATGAAATGGATGCTTGAATATTTCTTCATTCCTCTGACTTACAAGTTACTTTCTTCTGCAAAAAGCCAAGTTTCATTAGTAGTAATACAGTTAAATTATCCATGCAATTATTTTTCAACTGGCTAGTCGACTAAATGAAGCTTTTATTTAAGGAAAATAAAAGGCTCCAGTAAAAAGAGCAGTTAAAATTGTCCTAGCATTTGGAAGAAGGTGTATAATAGCTTCATTGTTCTTCAGCAGCCAATGTTGTTAAATTCCATTAGTCCTACTTCATTATAAAATTTAACTCTGGAAAATACTTAAATTTTTTGGTAAATTAATATATTACGTTTACATGAAATTTTCTTGACTTCCCGCCAAGATAGGACAAAGTCTCTGCATGCTTTAACATGGTAATTCTGAATGCATACTCCTCTCTTAGTCAACACATTTCATTATACAGACTGTATGGGCAATCATTCATTAAAGGGACTCTGTCATCTCGTTTTTGAGAGCAGCGTGATATAGACACAGATACCCTAATTTTAGTGATGTCTCGCTTGCTGGGCTGCATGTTCAATTTTAACAAAATTACTGTTTTATCAGCAGGAGATGATCACTAAATGACTAATAAATCTGCTGCAAATACCAACCACACCTCAACTACTAATTGGAAGTTTTTTGCCTATGCACAGTTTTTTGTCTATGCACAGTGAACAGAGCAGTTGGCAATCAGCGTGGGCAGGGTTATAGAGAGCTCAGCTTTCAGAGAACTGCTAGATCTCTAGTAAATAAAAGTGATAGACCTTTAAGTGATACATCACTGGAATAAGCATCTCTGTCTCTACATCATGCCACCCTCAGATAAATTCCCATTATATTTCCTACAGCATAAGGTCATAACCCAGCACTAGCAGCATTACAAACAGATTGGTCATATCAGGCAAAAAGTATTAAAAGTAAATTTAAAGGTTAAGTATTTTTTTTATCTAATATTGGTGCACTCACCTGAATGGCACACTAGCAAGAGCATACTGTATCTACCTCACATATTAATCCTGCTATTGTGATCATTGATGGAATATAGCACTTTATTTACACGAAGGTTTAAGTAGGTTTCAGTAAACTATTAAAGTCATTGATAAAATGTGTGTATGTTCAAAAAGTACACGCAATTTTTGCACCTAGACATGTACTCGCACACTGTCGAGCAAAAGAGTAACAATGTTTTGGACTTCTTACTTTCAGGCTAGATATCTCTGCATCCACTACAGCTTTGAGCTTTGAGCTTCAGACTACCTTTATTTTATAGACAATCATCTTGGCTAGCTCATACATAAATTTTACATCTAAATAAGAGTAAGTGGAAATCCAGCCCCCGTAGTCCAGTTTTCAGTGAAAATTAAAACATTCTTTATTCACAAAACATGTTAAAAGCATACATGTTTAAAATCAGAACTGCCTGACAGGGGTGGACCGCTCCTTTTCTTCATCCGTGCACCCTAGGTGGTTTGGTTCACATGGCTATGGTAGGCTGAAATTTACTCCTTTCACTTGGAATAAATTTTACATGCAACTATATAGCACATGATCAGTTATGGAGAGCATTGTCATGTCACTGCATTGTTTCTGTTTTTCTCCTAACACTCAACTGTTATGATTCAGGGACCAAGGAGGATCAAAAACCCAGCAGAAACCCAAAAAATAACCAGAGTGGCTGGAACCTTAACGGACTGCAGACCTAATCCTGACACACAACTAGAAGTAGCCATGGGACGAGCCTACGATGACCTAGTCATCTCGACACAGTCGGAGAACTAAATATTCTTACAGGTGTGGCAAGCTGTCCACAGGAATATTGTTCCTGCAAGACATCTCCGCTCATACGGCACAAGCAATCACGGCAAAACTACCAGAGTTCCAGCTGGTTTACCTCCCACCTTATTCACCAGATCTAGCTCCCTCCGACTATCATCTGTTTCCAAACCTGAAGAAACACCTCAAGGGTACCAAATTTCACACCATTTCTGATGCCATGGCTGCTACGGATGCTTGGTTTGAGGCACAACCAAAATCCTTCTTTTTGCTAGGCTTACAGAACTTGGAATACCGATGTAAGAAGTGTGTTGACATCAGCAGAGAGTATGTGAAATAAATGTAAAGTTTCATCATCCTATCTCATTTCTTTCTGGGTAAAACCAAAGACTTATCAGCAGCCCCTCGTACCTCAGCATTGAGACCACCCTGAATCCTGATCAAGTATCCAACGCCTTTTGCTGTGAAAGAACCCCATATCATCAGACTTCCTCTTCCGAACTTGACAGTTTTTCAATTTCTGGATCTATTAGCTCCTTTTTCCTTTGTTTCTTCCAGCCCCATTTGCACCCATCATATCACCAGAGCCTAGTGTATTGACATTCATCTCATCACTCCAAATAACCCAAATCACCTATTTACAATCTTCCACTGTCAACTTTTCATACTTTTTTGTAAACTCCAGCCAATGCTTCTTATGATGATATTGCGGTAAAGGCTTCTCCACCTTTTTCAGGCTTCCATTGCATACTTGTGTACTGTGCGTCGCACAGTGCTTGCATGGATGTCTTTGATTTCCCAATTTCGAAGCATATGTGCCCCCTCCGCTGCCATGTTTGTCTCGCCAGAACTGATAGACTTTTTGATGAACCTACTTGGTGATATTTTTCCTGGACGTCCACCTTTTGACTTTTGAATGGATGGACGGACTTCATTTTGCATTCTTCCAACTGTGATGGTATTCATGACATATGATGCAATTTGGCAATTTACTTGGCCACGAGACCACTGTCGATGAGCTGGATTATGCTGTTTCTGTTTTTCTGGTGTATCTTCTTCATGTTTGCTCCTTTATTTAAACCAGTGATCTTTCACTAGGAAATAGGGCTGAGCGGATCCGGATTGTAAAAGTCCGGATCCGCGCGGTTTCAATGATATCTGGGTGCCCGGGATTCCTGATGCACGATCAATTAAAGTAAAAATGAACAAAAGTTAGTTAGTTTCATACTTACCAAGATTCGGTGTCATGGAGGCACAATGCTTCTGGGTCGCGCATTCACTTCCTGTACAGTGCATGTATACACACAGCTTTCCATGTTTACCCCATCCACCGGCCGTCCTCTCGTCTGTGGTTGGTTACAAGCTGACACGCCTCCCAGCCTGTGAATGTATCTGCCTGCAGTCAGCGCTCATCGCAGCTCAGTAATAGGCTACACTTACAGCTGGCAGTCTTCTCTATGACTGCTAGCTGTGAGATCTAGTAGAGCTGGATGTGGCGTCGTGCGACCTTGTGGGGATTACGCCGGACCTGAAGGGTGTTGGGGTTAATAAAGTGGTGAAGAAGGGTGCGCTTTGTACTTTATTCCAAATAAAGGATTTTTTCTCTGTGTTTGTGTTTATATACATTTATTTACAGGTTGGTGATCCAGGTATCTCATAGACACCTGTGCCATCACTAACCTAGGGCTTAGTAGCAGCTGTGCGCTGCTATTAACCCCTTATTACCCTGACTGCCACTGCTCAAGGGCAATCGAGAAGAGCCGGTATCTAATAGATGCGGCAATACCGGGTGGCTGCGGGCTGAAAATACCAGCCCCCAGCCAGCGTTATCATGGCAGGGGATGAAAATTGGGGGGAACCGCACGTTGGGTTAATTTTTAAATAATTATTTAAATAAAAAAAAATCACATGCAGTTTTTCTTAGGCCGCAGTCACACTTGCGAGGGACTCCCATGAGTCTGACATCACAGTACATCCGCGCACTCTTCTGACAGGAGTGTGCATGTGTTTCTAGGTACATGCACGCTCATGTTCAGACAGCAGCAGGCTGTGCCGGGTGATGTCATGCGTGGAAGACTTGTACGAGTTTGACAGCACATCTTCGACAGGAGCGTGCACACTTCTGACAGGAGCGTGCATGTGTTTCTAGGTACATGCACGTTCATGTTCAGAGAATGGCAGGCTGTGTCAGGGGATGCCATGCCTGGCAGACCCACACGAGTCTGACAGCGTATCACCGGCACAGCCACACACTTCTGAAAGGAGTGTGCATGTGTTTCTGAAACACATGCATGTTCACCATACTGACCCACAGACACTTGCACTGCTTTCCCGCGGCCCACTGACCGTCCTGCCACCTGTGATTGGTTGCAGACACTCCCCCAGCCTGTGACAGTCTTTGCTGCAGTCATTACTCATCGCGGCTCAGTAATAGCCTACACTCATAGCTGGCAGTCATTTTCAATGGCTGCTAGCTGTGAGATGTAGCAGAACTGGATCTGTCGTCGTTCGACCTCATGTGGATTACGCCGGAGCTGCAGGGTGTAGGGGGTTAATAAAGTGGTGAAGGAGGGTGCGTTTTGTATTTTATTCCAGATAAAGGATTTTTCTCTGTATTTGTGCTTATTTACATTCATTTACAGTTTGTGATGTAGGTATCTCATAGACGCCTGTGCCATCACAAACCTAGGGCTTAGTAGCAGCTGTGCATTGTTATTAATCCCTTATTACCCCGATTGGCACCGCATCAGGCCATCAAGAAGGGCCGGTAATGCATCGGGATTGTCACATCTAATAGATGCGGCAATACCGGGCGGCTGTGGGCTGAGAATACCAGCTCCCAGCCAGAATTATCATGGCTGGGGATTAAAATTAGGGGGAACCGCACGTCTTTTTTTTAATTATTTATTTAAAAAAAAGCCGGAGTCACGCTTGCCGTCCTGCCGCCTGTGATTGGTTGCAGTCAGCTGACACACTGCCACTAAGGGAGGGGGCGCATCTAACTGCAACCAATTACATGCACCGGTGGGCGTGCAAAGTAGTGAATATTAAATTGTCTGGAAGGGAAAAGTGTGACCCGGTAGGAGTTTGCCACCATGACACAGCCTGTGAGTATACCGCGCTCACTCCTACCCCCCTAACCCTTCCACAAACGTTTTTAATCTCCACATTCCAGTCCCCATTGACTGATATGGCACCAGATTCCAGAGCGGATAGGACCTTTTTAAAACCTGGCAGTGATCCGCTGGTCCTGGGTTTTGGCTGGTTCGATTAACTCTACTAGGGAAATCAACTTGCTAACACATTGAGCTATCTGGGAAAACAATAAAAATGCAGTGACATGACAAGAATCTGCATTACTAATTATATGCTAAATAGTTGCAAGTCACGTTTATGTATGAGATAGCCAAGATGATTGTCTATAAAATGAAGGAAGTCTGAAGTTCGGAGCTGTAGTGGATGGGGAAATATAGAACCTGAAAGACAAAAAGTCCAAAACATTATTACCCTTTTGCTCATTAGTGTATGTTAAGCACTGTTATATATGAGAGTCAATGTTGTATCTTTTCACGATTACATTAGCCTTTTCATCAAGCTCCATAAAAATATGAGGAGCGCATCTAATTCTTCATAAGCTGTTGTGTTCCTTACATCATAAATCTGACTTTAGTCCCAGACTGGAGTAATATTTGTGTCATGGAACACCAAGATGCATGTCACGTGTCAGACATTCCTAATTAACCCCTTCACCTCCAAGCGATTTTCCATTTTTCCGTTGTTTTTTTTTTTGCTCTACTTCCGAGAGCCGTAACATTTTTATTTTTCCGTCAATCTTGTCATATCAGGGCTTGTTTTTTGCGGGACAAGCTGTAATTTTAAATGAAACCATAAGTTTTACCATATAGTGTACTGGAAAAAAGCAAAAAAATTTCAAGTGTGGAAAAGCTGCAAAAAAAGTGTGATTGCACAATAGTTTTTATGATATTTTATTCACCATGTTCACTATATGATAAAACTGGTGTGTTGGTGTGATGTTTTAGGTATGAGTTTGTAGACACCAAACATGTATAGGTTTACTTTTATCTAAGGGGTTAAAAAAATTCACAAGTTTGTTAAAAAAAAGTGGCACACTTTTAGCGCCATTTTCCAAAGCCCATAGCGTTCTCATTTTTCAGGATCTATAGCTCAGTGATGGCTTATTTTTTGTGTCTCAAGCTGACGGTTTTAACGATACAACTTTTGCGCACATGCTATGTTTTGATCGCCTGTTATGGCATTTTGCGTAAAATTTGCTGCGACCAAAAAACATAATTTTGGCGTTTGGAATTTTCTTGCCACTACGCCATTTACCAATCAGATTAATGGATTTTATATATTGATAGATCGGGTGTTTCTGAACTCGACGATACCAAATATGTGGGCCGAATGGGGGGTGATTTGAACTTTTATTTTTTTTTTTTTTTTAAACTTTTTTTTACTTTTTTTTATTTTTCTAGGTACCTTAGGGGACTTTAACGATCAGCAGTCTGATCACTCTTCCATTTCTCCAGATCACAGCTACAAAGTTGAGATTTGGAGAAAAGTGGCTTTACTCTCACGCACTGCCCTCAGCCGGCAGAGAGAAAAAGTGACTCATGATAGCTACAGAAATGATCACATGACCCTGTACTACCATGGCAACCACCGGAAGTCAATTGATCACGCCACGAGACTTCTGATGGGGGTGAGTAAATTATGCTAATGGCGGCACGCTGATACATCTCACTGTCAGATTTTGGCAGCAAGATGTAAGAGGTTAATAGTAGAGATCAGCGATGTTCGGAGCGAACCATTCGCCAATTTCAAATTCGAGTTTTTTTGGGCGGTGTTCGAGTCGTTTGATGAACTCGAACTATTTGCTTCATAGTCGACCGTTCCAGTTGCCGTTCGATAACGGTTCGATCACCAAAAGCGTAGCTAGTTACCAGCTGGATTTTAGCTGTAATACTATCAGTCACTGTTACTGATGATATTATCAAAAGTAAGCATATAGTGTGGGGGGGACGGGGTTTAGATTAGCGCTGCTGAGTGCTGAAAGAATGGCGATCGCCATTTTTTTTTTCCTAACCGCGAATACAGTGGGGCGGGCCAGGCTGTTAGCCAATCATAGACACACACACAGCAAAGTGGATTTTTGCCAGACAAGCAAGGGCATATGTCATTGGCTGTGCATGTCACATGTCCTTGCCCTATAAGACCCGGACATTTTTCCCATCGACGCCATTATCTCACTGCTGCGGGTGGGTGACAGTCAATGCTCCCGCTGCTGCTGCTGCAGTGGGTGCTATACACTTAAAAATTGCAATCTACACATCGGATTGGGGATTAGGGACTACTTGTAATTTCAGCCGTTTTCAGTGCTAGATTAGAGCAGCTCATAGCCATTTTTGCTAGGCAGGTCTGTGCCAGCGCTGTGCAAGGGTTTATCACAGCGTCTGTCTAAATCAGCTCAGGCAATTCCTTGGGGCATAGTTTCATTGTCTGGGATAGTCAGTGACGTTCATCTGCTGACAAGAAAACTACACCACATCTGCATTCTACACCCCCTCTCCATTTCTGCTGCACAATTTTAAGTGCAAAAAGTGCCAGCAATTCTTTGGGGCATAGTATCATTGTCTGGGATAGTCAGTCACGTTCCTCTGCTGTAGTCAGTATAGCCAGCAACTGAAGAATGGCGGTCTCAGGCACAGGATGCTGCTCACAGGTGTTATGGTCCTCCTCACCAAAGTCCAACACGAGTCTCCTCCCAATCCACCTAAGTGTTTCCACGGCGGCTCCTTTCTGTTACGCACACCTTTCGCTTTTCCTTCAGCTCACATACAGCACCTCCTCTGGTCTCCAAGTCCACAGTCGAAGACCGTTTTGCTATTGCTATAGTGACCAAACAGTTCCAGGTCCAGGCTAGGCAAGGCTTATAGCCCATGCGACCTGCAGAGCCACCACGACGTCTGCTCAGAGGCAGAGTTGTGGCTGAGGATTCAGTTGTTGACGTGCTTCCAGTACTTCTTCTCTGTGCAGGAAGATGCAACCTAACCTCGTCGTCAGTAACATCCTCCTCCACCTCCTCTGCTGAACTCATCGACTGGCTGACTGTGGGTTTACAGTATGTGGGGTTTCCAACCTCATCATCACCCTGTGTGTTTTCACTCCCCTCGTCCTGACACCTCAGAGCCAACCTCTTCCTGCCCTGACCAAATAGTAAAGTTGTCGTTCCAATCAGGTATCTGAGTCTCATCAGCATGTTCCCCATTGTCTCCACCAAGAGGAGTTACAGTTTGGGAATGATAGTGTACATTATGCTCAGAACCTTCTTCGTCTGGGCCTGGATCCAACTCACAAAGCTTCTGGGTATGAGTGCAGAACATTAACTTGTCTGAACTCACTGCAACTTTGGAGCAGACCTCTGATTCCCAGGCTATAGTGTGACTGAACAGCTCTGCAGACTCAACAATCCCTGTTACCCCATACTCAGCAGGGCAGGTGGAGACTTGAGAGCTGGTAGGAAGCAAGTGCGATTGGGGTGACACCTCAGAGGAATGGAGTATTTGGGATATTGAAGTTAAGCTGGAGGAGAGGCCACTTGATGGAGCACTTGAGATCCATTCAAGCACCTGCTGTTTTGGTGCCTCATCTACATTTGGTAGCATTCGTCGTCTCCATAACAAAGGGGTCATATCACATTATCCACGGGAAAAAGTAGACATTTTATTTTGGCTGGAAGATGGTGTTACAAATCGGTACCACCGTAGCCGCAAGCAGCCTGCTGCGGTTCCAGTTGCGCACACGCATCGGCTGCCATTTTTGGCTGTGCTTCGGGTCGTCCAGCTGGCTGCTTCCTCCTTCATGTCTAAGTGTGGAGAGGCGGCTAGTGCACATGCATGTGCCGATTTACCCCAACCACAGCCTATGTCCAGTGTTTCGCCTAGTGAGCATGCTCAGCCTGACTGTGCCATTCCTGAGACTAAGTCCTCAGTTCGGGCTACTGAGCATGCTCCCACACTTAGTGCGAAAAGCCTCTTTGCACAGGTACTTGGACTCCAAGCCATGTCTAAGTCCTGTGTTGTGCCTACTGAGCATGCTCAAGCTGATAGTCTGTTTTCTGAGACTGTTGTTGAGGCTACTGAGCATGCTCAGGCACTTAGTGCATCAGAGGCTAGGTCCGGTAAGGACCTCACTGGACATGTCCGTGAGGTGGCAGGCCCTGATAGGCCAGAGGGCATCGGGTGTCCTGATGATGTGGCAACTCCGGACTGGCTCGCAGAGGCCTGCCCCTATGACTTGGCACCTCATCATTGTTCGTCAGACGATGACTGGTGAGGTGTTTGGGGCATGGCTGCCATGAGGTTATAAGTGAAGTGGCAGTTCTGGATAGGCCGCTGGTTATCTCACTGATGACGTGGCACTCTGCTATTGGCTCCTGGAGATGCATTGTGGTCCACCCTGGGTTGGGGCGGACGCAGGTTATAAAGGGGCTGGAGACAACATGGAGGTGTGCAGTCTTTTATTATGCTCAGACAGAGAATACCTCCATATGTTGAACCTATTGCAGCTTTAGGACAGAGGTAAGCAGGGATAGGGTGTCGGTGCTGGACGCCACCACACTTGGTAACATGGCATGGTTACGGCCAGCTCCTGTCCTACCAGTCCTGCTAGTGCAGCCCAGTGGCATTAACTGGGCTGATGCTGCTGCGCCTGCTGTCCACAGATGTGCCCCCTACGCACATGGACAGCGTACCTAATGGCCCCTGTGTTGTTAACAGGGAGTTCCTGGGCTGGGTGTGTGGACCCTGTGACGCTAACAGAGTTCACAGTCTCCTGATCCGAGTGCCGTCTAACTAGGGTCAGGCTCCTATTATTTTCAGAGCCACCCAGCTCTGTATCCTCCTCCTAACCTTCTGGTTGCCAGCCTCTCCGTTTCCATCTGTGAGCACGGTGGACCCCGACTGGCGATTGGGATATATACCACCTTATCCCAATCTGCCAGTCCCCCCGTAACAGATGGTGTTTCTTCAGCAGATGTTACTGTTGTTTTACCACCAAGCCCACGGACACAAACTTTTTTTCCCTTTCCAACACGCCTGTTCCCCTTTCCACCAGCATCTAGCCTTTTTCCACTCATTTTGTATATGACCAAATTTGCAACTCTGCAGGGACACAGTACTCAACGCCATTCTCAGCACAGCAGCCAGCCCTCGGTTCCTCAGATGTGGACAAGTAATAGACCATTTCCTCCTAGCCATGACAAAGCGGTGAGATTCATTCTGTGCACCACTGGTGTTTAGTGGAAAAGCTGATCTAAGATTGTGTAACATCTTCTGCTGATACTCCTGCATACGTGCGTCCCTTTCTATGGCAGAAATTATTTTGCCAAATTTGGCCACAGACACCACTTAAGTGGCATCAATTTTCCCACAGTTGCAAACTTAAAATGATTATTTTTATGACGCACATTCAAAAATCCACAAGCCTTTAGTCTCCCCAGGATGACACAGGGATAGAAAAGTCCTTGCGGATTCATGACTTGTTCATCTTGATGAACGTTAGTCTGTCCACATTGTCACCGGACAATCACGTGCGCTTATCTGTCAGCACACCCCCAGCAGCACTGAATACACGTTCCGAGAGAACGTTGGCTGCGTTACACGACAAGATCTCCAAGGCGTAAGTGGTGAGCTCAGGCCAATTTTCCTGATTGGAAGCCCAAAATGAGCAAGGCTCCAGTTGCACAGTCATGGCATCTATATTCACTTGGACATACTCCTGTATCATCCTCTCCAGGCGTTGACTATATGTCAGACTTCTTGTGTCTTGTGGTCTTGCAAAGGATGGTCTAAAAAATTCATGAAACGGTTCCATAAAATTGCTGTTACCACTAGATACGGTGTGGCTGGTATGGTTTGAGTGATGATGACGCCACAGTCCCATGGTTGGCAAGTTAGAAATGTGAGATTAACTCTGTGCAGCACTGGTGTTTAGTGGAAAAGCCGATCTAAGATTGAGTACTAGATTTTGCTGATACTCCTGCATACGTGCATCCCTTTCTATGACAGGTCTTATTTCACAATATTTTGTCTTGTATCGGGGATCTAAGAGTGTGTCAACCCAGTAGTCAGCATTACCTCTAATTCTGACAATCCGAGGGTCATGTTGTAGGTAATGCAGCAAGAAGGCGCTCATGTGTCTTGCGCATCCAGGAAGAACAAGTCCTTGCTGTGTTGTTGGCGGCAAGTTGAGAATCATGCTTCCTTCCTCTGCTCCCTTTCACCCCAACCTCTCACAACAGAAATGTGATCAAGGTCTCCCTCATCTTCTGAGTCTTCCATGCCCATTGCTAGTTCATCCTCCATTTCTTCCTGGGCTCCTGCACCTTCCTCAACAGTTTGGCTGCTACCATGCGCCCTTGAAAATCCCTCTCCCCCACCGTCACATGCCTGCTGCCTTGGTGCTGCTGACCATCTGGACCTTGTAGATCTTGTTATCCCTTCCGCATATGACTCCTCCTGTACTTCCTCCCCTTCCTCTTGTCCCACCACCTGTCTCTGAATAATGATCAGAGTGTGCTCCAGCATGTAGATGACCAGAATTGTCATGCTGATAATGGCATTGTCAGCGCTAAACATCTTCATCGCCATTTCGAAACTGTGAAAAAGGGTACATAGGTCCTTGATCTGAGACCACTCCAGCAGCGTGATCTGCCCCACCTCTGGATCTCGCTAGCCCAGGCTATACGTAATAACGTATTGCACCAGTGCTCGGCGGTGCTGCTACAGTTACTGCAACATGAGCAGAGTCAAATTCCTGCGTGTCGGCACATCATATTTCAGGCGGTGAACCAGCAGGCAGAAAGACTTCTGGAGTGATGAAAGTCATTCAGCTGCAGGGTGTGAACGGTGGAAATGAGCACATAGCAAACATGCCTTGTACAGAAGCCCATGTAGGCCGGGATAGTGGTTTAAAAATTGCTGGACAACCAGGTTCAACACGTGAGTCATACAAGGCACATGTGTCACATTGCCCTTGCGAAGGGATGCACCCAGGTTTGCAGCATTATCGCACATGGTCTTCCCTGGCTGCAGGTTGAGTGGAGACAACCATTGATGAAAATCGGTCTTTAGAGCTAACCAACCACAACTCCTCAGCGGTGGGACTCACATTTCCTATATATATCAAAGTAAAGAGTCGACCGCCTGATGTCGTTGAGCTCTACTGCCATGATAGTAAGGAGGTGTGCGGGATTCCTTGTGCACAGTTACAACGCGGATAGCCTTACCAGACAGGATTTGGGCAGAGGTGGAGGACCCAGACAAGGTTGAGGAGGCAGAATCAGTGGAGGAACTTCTACTTACAGAGGATTGACGCACAACTCATGGGGATGACAAGACTTGTACAGCAGACCCTTCTCCATCTCTCACCATAGTTACCCAGTGCTCAGTCAGTGACATGTAACGCCCCTGTCCATGCTTACTGAGTTGTTTGTCCCCTTTTGGACACCTTAGAAGGTATTTTCTATGTGTTTGTATGTGTTTGTGTTTGCCTGTCATTGTTTTCAGTGGGGTTGGAAGGTATTCGTCGAACGCGAACGTTCGATGAACACACCCGCCGTTCGAGAAACCAAACTGAACTCGAACACTAGGGGGGTGGCTCATCTCTAGTTAATAGACGCGAGTGGAACTCAGTTCCACAAGCATCTGGCAGGCATAGATCTCAGCTGTTGAAATCAGCTGAGATGTGCGCAGATCGCCATGGACTGACAACAGCAGCCTGCAGGGATTAACCTCACATGATCCATGACGTACCCATTACACATTTGTTGTGAAAAGGCTAATTAAAAAGCATGATAATAATTTTTATATACAGCTAACATATTCCACAGCGCTTCAGATACATCATCATATGGCTCTTAATGGGCCTTTCCCATAAACAAATGTCATTTTAATTAATAGATCTTGGAATAATAACACTGGGGAACAAATGAAAACAAAAGTTTTGGTGCATTAAGTGTTAGGCTTAATTTTAGGTACATTCAGTCCTCTAAATCAGAATATGTCATTCATTTTTTTGTAGCAGATCTAATTTTGAGATAATGTACAGTTGCTCACATATGAATTTGGGATTTTTGCCTCGACATTGATATTAATTATAGAATCAAAGATAGTCTGTAAAGTATGTGACAAATACTTGACAACTTATTAAATTTTATGCACATTTAAGTAGGTATTAACATATAAGGTTTGCTGATGAAAATGGGCATATTACAATATCGACCAAGTAAATGGCGGCTGTTCATGAAAGTTCAAGTGGAGCATAAATGTGTGCTTTTAATCAATGGAAATAAATATGGATCAATCCCAATAGGTCACTCAACTGAGATAACAGAAGAACAAAGCACAATTACTCTTTCCCTACATAAATTATCGTACCACGATCACCAGTAGCCAATCTATGTGGATCTAAAAATGGTGAATATTGCTCTGGGATAGAATATATACCAAGAATCCCTGTTTGTTTTTTGCCTCTGTGATAATAGATCAAAAAATTAGCACTGGATGAGAAAACAATGTAATTGCAGAACCATTGGTTGACAGGAATAAGATAATTTTACCACCACTGCACATTTAACAAAGCAGATTGTAAAGGCTCTAAACAAAGAGGGAAGATGCTTTGACTATATCTGCTGAAAATTTCCAGCGCTCACCATGGAGAAGGTAAAGGCAGGTATTTTTGACAGTCCTCATATCAGAGGACTCATAAAAGATCCACACTTCAATGTTTGATTCGATGATGCTGAGGCAGATGCATGGTATCCTTTCACTATGGTTGTACAGGATTTTCTTAAGAAAGCTAAAGTAGACAGTTGGACAGAATGCTATCTTCTTTCCATCACCTTGGCCCTACAATGAGTATCAAGGTGCATTATCTGCATAGTCACTTGGATTGTTTCTCAGAAAACCTTGGTAAAATAAAAAGCAAGTTAAATGGTTCCACTAAGCTTTAAGAACTGTAGAAGAAATGTACCAAGAACACTGGGATACCCAGATGATGTCAGATTACTGCTTGTCTTTTCAAAGTGATTGCCCTGGCGCAACTTACTGCCAGAAATCTTTAAAGGGCTGCTTTTGCTACGTATGTTAGTATCTTAGTAAATGAACAATATCTCACTGACAACTTTTTATGGATGTTTAATTCTTATTTTGTGACATACATTCTTCATAAATAAAATAAATCTACATATATGAATGTTTTTTAGTAACCAAGAAGGCAAATATAATAATGTTTAGTAGACAATAGTCTTAGTTTTTTGATCAGTCATATGCATTTACATAGGGTATATCATAGCTCATTAACTAAAGCTGAATGATGAAAAATAGGAGCAGATTTAGAATCAGCTACAAGAACTGACTTAAAATAGGTTACATTTCTCTTGCTCCAATTTTTTTGTTCCCTAGTGTAATAAATGCCACAACTGGATGTGCTTAAAAAAAAATGTTCCTATGCTGAAATATTTATATGCGCCCCTGCTTTATAGTGTTTAATGGCTGTTTCTGATTGCACAGGGACACAGTCTGATAGTTCTATGGTCGGCGCTCCCGTTTTCTGACTCCCCTATCTCCTGGTTTGTCCTACTGTCCCATGGTCTCACCTGGGTCTCCTTTGGCGACTGAACAGGCCATGTGTTAGGAACCCTGATGCTCTGTCACTGCTGCTCTTTTCTCCCTCACAGTGATTGTGCCGTCCTCTGGCTCTGAAAGGCCTGTGCATGTGCAGTAGGTCTGTCGAAAGCATGCTTAAGGCACTGCTGCGCTGATCTCTCTTCTCTTAAAGGGCCACAGTGTGACTTAACTGCAATCCATATATTGTGTAGTGATCCTGCTTCTGCTTCCACCTTATACTGTCAGCGAACCTGCCTTTAAGTGTGCTGAGTAGGGATGAACACCTAACAAAGACTTTTGACCATATAAAGCTTGTTGAAAGGTTGCAGAGCAGCCAACACGCAAGCTTTTAGGGTGTGGACACTTCCAGAGCCATCATAGCTGTGTTTGGCCAGGGAAATCACTGTAAAAAAAAGAAGCAAAATGGTTAAAGCAGGACATAATAACCAGTCTCTGCAGACTGGCTGTAACACTGCTTCCAGGTCCGCTCATTACATCTCATACATATTCACTGCTTCCCCTGCCCATAATCTGTGACAGCATCTCTGATTGGATGCCTTCACAGAAGTTGTTTGTCTGCCTAAGTAAAGTGTAAAAATAAATAAATAAATTTAAAAATTGACATAGGATCCCCTGTATATAGATACCCAATACAGATAAAGCATACATCTACAGGTTGCCGCCCCAAGCTGCTCCTAGTATTTTGGCTGTGTATGAAAATAAGAGTGACTTTAAGTGGCTTTTTTTAAATTATTCAAATAAATAATTTTCAAATTGTTGTGCAGTCCCCCCAAATTTGATACCCAGATAAAGCCAACAGCTGGGCACTAGAATTCTCAGCCTTGGGAGGTCCATAGTTATTGGACCCTCCCCAGCCTATAAATAGAAGCCCGCAGCTACCGAGAATTGTCCCATCCATTAGATGCCACAATGCCGGGATTTTACCCAACTCATCCCGATTGCCCTGGTGCGGTGGCAATCAGGATGGTAACGTTTACTTTCAGGGCATGGCCGCAACCCACAATCTGACAGTCCAGCAGTCAGGTCAGCAGAGGTCATACTGTGGGAACCTGACTGTGACCTCCAGTGAAGTAACTGAGTGATGTCAAGTGCTCACAGTCACATTGTCAGTGTTTCTTGGAGCTTGAGGCGAGTGAACATGTTTTCCCCTCTCTGCAGGCTCCGGATGTAGCAGAGCTGAGGATCATTGTGTGACGTCTTTTGAATTATGTCAGATCTTCAAGGGAGTTTTTGGGGTTAATAAAGAGATGAAAGAGGGTGTGTGTATTTTATTTGAAATAAAGGTTTTTTTGGTGTTTGTGTTTTATTTCTATTCACTTACAGGATTAGTAATGGAGGGGTCTCATTGATTCCTTCAAATTACTAATCCAAATCTTGATGGCAGCTGTCGTGTCTCGACAAATCCCAGCTGTCATTATCCCCTTATATTACCCCGATTGACACTGCACTAGGGCAATCAGGAAGAGCCAGGTAAAGTGCCAGGATTGGCACATCTAATGTGATGTGCCAATTCTGGTCAGCTGCAGGCTTGTACTTTTAGCATGGGGGACCAATATCCATGGCAGCTACCATCCTGATAATAAAAGCAGTGGATATGTTTTCCCTTTTTTCCACAGGCTCTGGATGTAGCAGAGCTGAGGATCATTGTGCGACTACTTTTGGATTCCGTTGGATCTCCAAGGGTGTTTTGAGGGTTAATGAAGGGATGAAAGAGGATGTGTGTATTTTATTTGAAATAAAGGATTTTTTTGGTGTTTTTGTTTTATTTCTATTCACTTACAGGATTAGTAATTGAGGGGTCTCATTGATTCCTACCAATTACTAATCTATATCTTGATGACAGCTGTCATGTTTTGAAAAATCCCAGTTGTCGTTATACCCATATATTACCCCAATTGCCACTGCACTAGGGCAATCGGGATGAGCCGATTAAAGTGCAAGGATTGGCACATCTAATGTGATGTGCCAATTCTGGTCAGCTGCAGGCTGGTACTTTTAGGATGGAGGACCAATATCCATGGTGCCTCCCATCCTGATAATACCAGCCCACATCTGTCTGCTTTACTGTGGCTTACTATAAAAAGGAGGGGATCCTAAGTCTTTTATTACCTTCTATTTTGATATTCAGCCACAGTAAAGCTCACAAGTGGGGCTGAAGCCTACAGCTGTTTTACCCTCGCTGGTTATCAAAATAGAATAAGAGTCTACAACATTTTTTTAAATTATTTATTTATTTTTACAGTAGCATACATCAATCTGACTGAACCAGACTGGGACAAAGGGTGGGGGATATGTATAGCTTTCTGAAACCAATCACAGACTGCTATACACAGAGGGTGGTGGAAGAAGCAGTGAATATTAATGAACCCTAATAAGTGGGCCCATAAGAGTTTCTGACTGCATCTTGATCCTCCAAGAAACACAGCATGTATAATTATCCTGTTCTTATTACCATTTACCTTCCACCATAGCCCCCTAGTGCTTACTATGGCAATTTAACAGCCTCGAACATCTTGTTCCCATTAACTTGTATGAGGTTTTTATTTCAGTGTCAAGTTTGGCATTAAGTTTACTTAACAAACCCTATCTTTTTCCTGTGCTGTTTCAGCAGCCCCAATATTCTGCGGGTTTGCTCATCGCTAGTGATGAGTTCGCCTGTCTCTGCAACCACCCATCCACCTGTCTGTGTCCTCCGGTACCACCATGCAAAAGTCTGCACCATTGTCTACCTTATCCATACCAGTTCTGGGTCTCTGTCGTGTTGCACCAGCTGCTGTGGTACGGGATCCTTTGTAGCTGCCTCCTGTCTGTTACCCACAAGCATATGTATCTATTTCCACCTACTGTGGTTTTAGTCTGCTCCTCCAGGTCAGTGAAAAGTATCTTTGACCAGTGTATGCATTCCTTCCTCATCTGATTTGCTGGTCATGAGTCATGACACTGATTATACCACAGTAAATAAAAAAGAATACAAACATGTCAGAATGGGATCGCAAATAATTATTTGTTTGAGTTAAAGCATTTTTTAAAAACAAACAGGAAAATATTTAACCTATCAAAAAGAATTAGCTATGGCATTGTGCTGTAATGTTTGTAAGTAGATTGACCAGGTTACCCCCTAAAGACACCAATCATATTTGTGTAATGTTTGTATATCTGCAATGTTTTCTTGTGGTTAGAAGTATTAACTTACCTATGTCATGCCTTGAGGTTTGATGTAGTGACTTAAAGCTTGGTCAGTTCCTGTCCAGGTGCTGAATTTTTTTTGACCTTCACCTGTTTTCTATTATTCATTGCCTCTGTCCAGTCACATTGAGGGTGTTGCTATACATACTCTCCTTTTCCCAGCAGAAACTTCTGGAAGCCACTCTATGGGAATTTCAGGGAGCTTTCTCATATCATGGTGAAGATTTTGGATGCTCTTCTACCATCGAGCACAAGATCCCGACTGGGAAAACTCCCCCATTCAGAGAATGCTACTGTCAGACTCCCTGGAAAATGAATCAAGAAGTAAATAACATGGTGGCCATCCAGGTTATATGAGAAAGCCAAAGTCCTTGGGCAGCACCTGTGTTGACTTCAGAAAATTAAACGCTCACATGGTGCGGAATACCTAGAATCACTATTTACCCTGGTCAATGCCAAGTACTTCCCCACTGTTGACCTTGCCAGTGGGTACTGACAAATGCTAATAGCTGCAAGGGACAAAGAGAAGGCAGTGGATGCTGTTGGGTCTTTCAAATGCACCCAGAACATTTCAGTGGCTAATTGAACATTGCTTGGGTGATATGAATTTCCAGTTCGTATAGATTTACAGTAACTGGATGATGTGGTAGTGTTTGGGACATGGTTCGAGGATCATCTGCAGAAACTATTACAGGTCTTGCAGCGACTGTAGTACCATGGACTAAATATCAAGCCCAAGAAATGCCAATTTTTCTGAGATTGTATAGAGTATGTAAGTCATATGGTGACTCCTGCGGGAGCAGAGTCAGCCACCAGTAAGCCAGAGTCCATCCACAAGTGGCCTTGGCTTTGTACATTGCAAGAATTGAGGGCCTTTTGGGGGTTATTAGGTATTGCCCGCGGTCCAATCGTAAATGTGCTCATCTGGTCAGTCATTTAACCAAGCAGCTGCAAGGAACAGCTGGGGGGGGCAAAACCAGCCCATTCAATAGAGTCCTCAACAACAGAAGGCCTTTGAGGATGTGAAAACTACCATAACAAGTGTGCCAGTTTAATTTGTCCTCTACATAGACAGAAGCTTTCTTACTTTAGAGCTGTATTATTGTGATTACAAGACGGATGGGAAAGAGTGGTCATCTACAGAAGTCGCTCTCTAATGAAGCTAGAGTGTTACCTCAAAATCTACAATTCCTTCAAGTTAGAACTCCTGGCTTAAGTCTGGGCTATGACAGAAGAATTCACAGAATACTTGATGTGGGCTGAAGTTGTAATAATGACTGACAATAATCCATTGGCCCACTTGGAGAATGCTAAATTGGGGTTGCTGGAACAGAGATGGATAGCTCAGATGTCTAAATTCAATTAACTTATCAAGTACCGATACAGAAAGGAAAAATGGTAACAAATATGTACTATCCAGGATTACGATGAGGCTGCCTGTCAGGAGTATCGACGATGATCTAGAGGACACTGAAACTCCCAAACTTGGCCAATTGGTTGTCTTTTAGGGCATGGTACATTCAAGTGGGGAGAATTCTGGGATGCCCATGTTGCTCAAACAAACTCCCAGAGATTGGGAGCGGGTCCAGAATGAAAAGGAAGATGTGTGGTGTTTGAAACACTGGATCAAGGCTGAATTTGGCCCCAGCTAGCAGAGCAGGAAGGTCTGTCCTCAGAGGTAGAACAATTTCTGCGCCAGTGTGATAAACTGAGCATGATACAAGGCGTGTTGTATGGTAAGGTTTGCCTACAGTCGGACTTGCCATACCAACAGCAGATTGTAATTGCCATGACGTAAGGTCCACCTGCTCAAGAGGCCTATGAGACATAGCCTCAATTTAGGTGTGAATAGACTTTTAAGTAGTTACAGAGAATGTTGTACTGCCTGGAGTTAGAAAAGATGGTAAATGAAATGTGTCAAAAATGCAGAGCATGTGGGCTGAGCAAGAGTGTGGAGCCTGCATTAAAGGGACAAAGATGACCTTGGAGGTACTGTACAACCAACATCATGAAGGGGTTAAATAGGTTTTCCAGGATTAGAAGAAAAATAAAAAAACTTCAATAAATAAGTAACATAAATGGTTCCCCAGAACATTAGCCCCATCTGTCCATGGGTGGTATCTGCCCATGGATATATTATAATATATCCTTTGACTATTCACTTGAAAAGGGCTGAAAATCCATTTCAGATACAACCATGTACATGCATGAGGCCCACAATTCAATGAATGCCATGACTGATTTGTGACAAATTCATATTGAATCCAAGAATCCAACAATCTCTTCAAAAGTATGCCTTGTTTGCAAATGCAAAATTATTTGAAGATTTACAATGAAATTTTCCACCTAGTATCACTGTCAATGCAAGGTAAATGAGGTGTTTTGTACCCTATTCACATGCAAGATATATAGAGGAAATACAAACTATATGGTCGGTTGACAGCTGCCTATAAGATGAGAACTAAGATGAGATAATCAAAAGATCAAAAGCAAAATAATGAATATATAAAATAAAGTTATTAAACAAGAGCATTTAAATGTCAATATACAGCTTTAGGAAAAAAAAAAATATACAGTTTTCTTATCTATGATAATGTTAGTAGAAGAGAATTTGCTTGTTTGTATTCATCAGAATGGATGGGAAAAATTGACTTATATTTTTATAAATACTTAATGCTCACGGGCAACAGTATGCTGGCTTGTGAATCAATAATCTAAATAAATTGTTTCTTTCTTTACCAAATAGTAAGTCCTGTAGAAGGTTACCAAAAATAATGAACTGTGGAAAATGCTTCACACAATACCTTGCCCTAGAGGAATAAGGCAGATTTGGATTAATCAATTATCTTCTCTTGAATGCATTCAGCAGAAATGTTGTAAATAAAGTCAATCTACTATTTTCTTCTTACGAATTTAAGAGTTTTAAGTTCAGAAATATTTGAAATGCTCTTGTACTCGTACGTCTGAGAAAATGGAAATAAATGTAGTCTGTTTTTACAATAGAACCAAATTTTGTCCAGTAAAGGAAAAAATAAATAAATAAAATATTAACAATACATCAATACTCTGATTTAGCAAGATTCACAAGACCAAAAGGAATCTACACCTTTAATTTATGGGCAAAAAGTAATAAAGAAAATGCAGATTAAATGGAATCTGATGGGTCCCCCATTCGCTCCAAATCACCACCAGTTGTATATTAATTTATAAATACCATGTGTAACAAGCCCTTTATGTGTTTAGCACATTAACGGATATGTCGAAAGGTATTTTTAAAGTCTGTTTTAAATATGCAAATAATCTTCAGACTAGTTGATGGGGCATTTGTTTCCCTAAAGTACTAGTCGCTGTGGGCATGATAACATGATTTGCAAGAGACGGCATCATTGGCATCTGTCTGCAAATCTTAAAGATTGGAGAAAATTTCTTTCCTACACCTTAATGCTCCTCTGAAGCTGATTGTACACGCCTTAGCTCATAAGCACCCTGTCCAGAAGCAATAGGGCTGTAAAAGCAGATGTACTTACAGATACGTCTTCATGGAGAGTTGGAAACTGACCAGCTCATCTGAGGTTGTGATCGGATCAACAATGCTATCGTGATGATAAATAGATAAAAAAAACAATTGGTGTAGGATCCCCTGTATTGATACCAGCACAGATAAAGCCAAGGCTACAGGCTGCAGTCCCAGGCTGTCCACTTATCTTGGCTATATATCAAAACAAGAAAAAATGCATGCAGCTTTCTTTTAAAAAAAAAAAAAAAAAATTAAAGTAAATTACTAACTAAAAAAACTTTTGTGTGCCCCCCCCCCCACTATTTTGATACCCAGCAATAATAAAGCCTGACAGCTGGGGCTAGTATTCTCAGGCTGGGGAGACCCACACTTATTGGGAGCCCCCCATCTTAAAAATAGCCTGTAGCCACCCGGAATTGTTGCATCCATTAAATGTGACAATCCCAGCACTTTACTCAGCTCTTTCCGATTGGCCTCGTGTGGTGACAATTGAGGTAATAAGAGGTTAATGTCAGCTCACAGCTGCTATTAAGCCCTAGATTAGCAATGGTTAGGGTCAATGAGACCCCATCACTAATCTGTAAGTGAAAAGAATTAAACACAAACACTGAAAAAATCCTTTATTTGAAATAAAAGACAAAAAAAGACAAAAAAGCACCTTCTTTTATGAATTTATTAATCAAAAATCATCCCTGCAGGTCTGCCATACGAGGTCCCACGATTATTCCAGCTCTGCTACGTTACTGAAGGCTCAGTGCCGATTTTGAGGATATTTCAGTGAATTTATCTTCCAAGGGGTACAAATTTGGTGCTGAAATGTCAGCACCAGATTTCAGCACCAAATTTGCACCTCCTGGAAGTAAACTGCACCGAAACGGTGTCAAAAACGTTTTTGTGCATTTTTTTGCCAATAGATGCAGATTTGGTGCTGAAATGTTTATATCATATTGCTACCCTCAATCTACACATCTTAGCAAAATATTGCATCACTGCCAGATCATACCGCATGCTGTAGTGATGCATTTCTTTTGCCAGGAGATGTAGATTTGGTGCAGGGATATGGTGTAAAAATTTTAGCACCAAATCTGCATCTCTTAGCAAACCCGCCCTCAAAGATTTTTGCCAGGAGATGCAGGTCTGTAAACTAAGTGAGAGGTTATTGAGGTGCCCTGAGGTCAGGTTACCTGCAATCACAGGTGAAAGACCATGGGAGTCTCCAGCTGGGAATGCAAATAACCTCTCTCTTGGTTACAAACCTCCATGTGTATGGGCATGTAGGAACCTGCTATTGAAGAAAAAAATCACCTGTTGCTAAAGGTGGAGGGGTGCACAGTCATAGGGCATTTTGGCACCCCTGGGCTTCAGGCAGCACAGGGTATTACACCACTTTTCAGGGGTAATATCTATCCCGGGTCAGGAGGGGTTAACCTGCCAGTGCCTTCACAAAACACACACAAACAACAGTAAGGTGCTTCCTCACAGGGGGTTGAAGTAGGGCAGACAGGGGAGTTAGCCATCATGAAGCATGGGACTTTCCCAGTCGCTAGGACAACCACCGTGAGCGGGCACCACATGGGGTAGACGTAGGCGCAACCAACACACTTACAGCAGAACCTTCCTGGGCACAGCTTGGGATAACATAAAGCACTCACAGCAGGAGTTATTGTTTCTCTCTCTTCGTGGGCCCGTAGCTTGGAGCAGGAGTTCCGGATAGCAACCGAGGGACACTTTACTAAAAGACTTTCAAGGGCACTGGCGGTGACCGCCGACTATCCAGGATCGGCTGGACCCATCATGGCAGAGATCAGTACACTGGGGCAGCGCCTGAACTACTTGTCAGTAAAAGACCTGGAACCGCAGCCCCTGTCTCTGCCTCTCCTTTACCGGTGACGTTGCCCAGTGCTGCGGTGCCAATGGGGACTACTACCACCCCCGCCATCCTCCTGGGGCCCCCTCCACCTGTGGGGAGCGATACCATCCCTGCTGCCCTGGTGAGAGACCCTGCAGCAGTGGCCCATCCCTGGCTGCATACCACAGGTGGCGTCACGATCCTAAAAGACTTTCCTAACCTCCAACTACCTCCTCCATCCTCTCTACCACCCTCCAACTCTCCTTCCTGTATGTCTCAGGGTATCAGAAGCGGACCAGGCCACCCCCATGACATTGCAGGGGATCTGCACCCCTAGCCCGGCAACAAGTAGATTGCAACACCTGCCCCGTGTGTTACTACAGCATGACTCCATAAACTAGACAAAATTACTAATGGCACTCCCAAAATGCAGTCTGAACAGGTGCAAAACGGAACATGACACATAATAACAAAAAAAGACAGTTGCACTCTGAAATGCTAAAGCATGTAAACAGTGAATGCAAGAATATAGCTATGCATTACTGCTTAAGGAAATCTAGGAAAAATTGAGATAGTTAGCATACAAAAATTGCCATTTCAATATGTGCCCAGTAGTTACTGTATGTGAAGACATATCATGTTACTGGGAACCTACACTAAACTCAAACCTTTCTCTCAGTTACAATCCTCCATGTATAGGGGCATGAAACTCACAGCGGGCAGTCATACTCTTTGACACTCGCTGTGAATTCCAATGTAGCAGAGATGGAAGCATCGTGGGACCTCATAGTGTGCATTATATCAGACCAGGGTGTTTTGGGTTTTAATAAATTGGTGAAAAAGGGTGTTGTTATGCGGCGGGATGGTTAGAGCTGAAAAGAAGGGCAGCTCCAACGTCTCCTGAAGTCCTCTGGGCAGCTGGCAAAGCCACAAATAGACTAGCGGCAGGAAGGCACAGCTTCACAGGAACAAGAACACAAACAAAAAATCAGCAATGTTAGTGGCAGTTGTGGGCTGTTATTGTGCCACCCCCGTGGAAGCAGCCAAGCTGCTCGGATCCGGGTACTAAGTGGCTCGAGGGTCTCCCGACCCGGGGGTCGTGCGGCCACTCAAATTAAGGGGGTATTTACAAGGGGTTATAGAGTTCGTGACGCCACCCATGGTGCGTGGTAACTGGGGTGAATACCGCCGCTGCCAGTGGGGAGTACCCAGGGTGATGATGGGGGGGCAGCCAGGTGTTGTGACCCTCCACGGGTAGGGGGAATGCCCTGGGACTCAGTGTGAGGATAAGGCCATGGGAAACAGGGATAACTCTGGTACTCCGTACATTAAGCAGACACCGACAACCGGGTAAACCAAATATCTGGACACCACTGCTGCTGAGGGGAACTAGTTCGGGTCCCGTTCCCAATGGTGCTTCCTGGTGATCCGTGACCTGCCTCCTGGCACTAAGTTTACTTCTCTGGTGGTCCTGGTAGTGTGAAACTTGCCGGGCCCCGCTCCTTACTGTGGCTCTCAGGGCTTACGCTTGAGATTTTCTGGACCGTTTTGAATGGAAAGTCCTATCCCCTCGTTACACTTGTCCCCCGATTTTGGAGCGGTTGGGAATGAATCTTGAAGGCTCCGTTCTCCACGGGTAAATTATCAGGTTGCATGCAGCTACTCCCCGACCTAGGGTCCGTGTACCCCATCGTGCCTTCGGTCCCGGATCAATGACAGTGCTGGGCTGCCAGCTGTCCTCCTCAACAAGTCCAGGCACCTCGCCACAATCCCCTGTGACCGTGGGTTCGACTCCTCTAGGCCCAGACCACCGTCTGCAACCTAGACAGTTCCTTCAGGAGCCACCGCTTCCGACTTCCTCTGAGCTCCTCACAGATCAAGGGCTCCTTCACAAGCCTTTCTCAACTCCACACTCTCTTCACTGACTACACTCCTCACCTCCCCTCCCTGACCCCACAGGTGGGCGACTCTATTTCACTCAAACCGTTAACTGGTGTGTCTGGTGGGTGTGGTTCAGGATGTATCTAGGATTTGATTTGCTGTTGGAGGCAACATCATTTAGATAGGGACCCAGAACCAAGAGGGAGGTGGAATACTGCACAGAAGGGCAGCTTGTGCAGTACCCTGTGATGACCTGATAGTCCAGGGGCATCACATTATTAACCCCTTATTAAGGCGATTGCCACTGCACCAGGGCAATCAGAAAGAGCCGGATAAAGTGCCGGTATCGTCGCAATCCTGGGCGGCTGTAGGCTGATATTTTTAGGCTGGGGGGGCTCTCATTAAGCATGGATCTCCCCAGCCTGAGAATACCAGCCTTCAGCTGTCGGGCTTTATCTTGGCTGGGTATCAAAATTAGGGCAGACTGCACGTCAGTTTATTTAATTTTTTATTTAGTTAAATAATTTTAAAAAAGCCGCATTTTTCCTTTTGTTTTGATACACAGCCAATATAAGCACATGGCTGGGGGCTGCAGCCTGTAACCATGTGCTTTGTCTGTGGTGCTATTAATACAAAGGGCCCCTACGCCAATTGTTTTATTTATTTATTTATTTATTTATCACCAGTATAAGGACACAGACAGCATGTGTGATTCAAGCCAATCACAGATGCTGTTTCAGAGGGTGGGGGCATAGACCAATGACAGCCAATCCTTTTGCTTCTTTTTTTTTTTTACAGTGGCCAATCACAGTCATGCAGATACATGAAATCGCTGTGATGGGCAGAGAGAGGATGGTTTTTGCCCTCCAATCATTTACCTATCCTTGGCAAGATCACCAACTTTTAAGGTAAATGCTATTAGATCCCGATCCTGCCTATGATCCTATGATTTTAACATTTTCCAAGTTTTGCTAATCAGGATTGCTTATCTCTAATAAGGACCATGTATGTATTTCCTTTAAACATGAAATGCTACATGTGGAATTAGAATAATTTGAAAACAAATAAAATTGAACTAGCAAAACAAGTAAGGCTAAGGACACATGGCTAGTAAAACAGAGAAAGTGGAATTCGATAAAAAAAATCACATTCCACCCGGACCAATGTTACTTTATGGGGCTGCTCCCATGAGTGATTTCTTCTCAGCTGTAAGCAGACTGAGAAAACAATCGCACCAAACTACGAGTGGAATCTGATTTGTTTGCACTCGCACCCATACAAGTCTATGGGTACGAGAGAAACATCGCATTGCAGTCGCATGATACCAGAGTGCAGTGAGATATACACATCAGCTGATAATGGAAGAGATAGGGAGATTAGTCTCTCTCTCCAGCTGTGTTCCGATCGCAGGCTCGCCACACAGTGACATAACACTCGGCTTACACTCCCAGCAGAGCAGGAGCCGAGTATCATGTGATACACTCGCATTAATGCCCATGTGTCCTTAGCCTAAAAATTAAAACATTTTTGTAAAAAGCACATTTTATGAAATAGTTTTATTTAAATGCCTTGATAGATGACCACTTTCTTTTTCAAAAATGTATTCATCCCTTTTACTAAAAGAATTGCAAAATAATTCAAATACTTAAAACAGTCACTTATCACATGTTATAAGTATACATGCAAGTACATTTTCTCTGACAAGAACTGATTACGGCTTTTTTTCCCCACAAAAAAAAATGATGAGAGCCTTGAACTGGCTTCCTGCTCTTTAGTGCTTGAAGAGTATAGAAAAAAGGTGTAATTCACAGGCATCTACTCCAGTGTTGTATCTTCAGCATTGCACTTGTACACGACTATCTGTCTGGAGTAGTAGTCAATGTTATAGACCTTTCTCTCCCTAAATCTAACGATTAACTGTGCATTTGGATGCCATTGCTATATCCTCTATCTGGCTACTAAAATCTCTGCTCTATCTGGGTTTTTCCATTCATTGGGACCAACTTGGCCTCTGCAGCATCAGAGGAGCTGTGGATACTAAAGATGGCTGAATCCAACAATATGCCAGCTTCAGAGCAGTGCTTGCCAGCTGTAATGCAATGTGCTTACAAGTATGTGGTCCTTACCTAAGAAACTGGGTATGTCTAACAACAAGTTACCAGGCAACAAGTTTCTAGAAGATTTCCCGGAAAAATGCTCAAGTCCCTCATTGACTTCTATTATGCTCAGGTACTCAAGTTGCGCCCATCCTAGCACTAACTTCTCATTATGAGTACCGAGCATCCTATCATGTTATTGTTCACTTATCACTAAAAAGTATCTTTCTATTAATCCTACTTATAGAGCTGTTGGCTTTAATTGCAAAAGAAACACATTATAAAAATTTGATTTTGTTTGGTTCCTTTCCATTCATTTTCATTTGTTAGTCTTCAAAAAATGTTATTAATTGATTCATGGTATATGACTGAAATATCTGCATCATCTGCCAAGTAGCTGTTATATATTAAGTCATTTGTCTTTGCTAATGTAATGGTATTCCATTCATAATGTAATATCACTATGAATGTCAGCTGTATCACTGACACACTGACAAATGCTTAATCTTTAGCAGATAGTAAAAGTATGCGTTATCTTAATTTTACAAAGTAAAAATAAGTTGAGAAAAATATTTTGACAATAAATATATGCAAGGAAATCCAAAAAAAAATGCACTAAAGGGAACCTGTCACCAGAAAGTACCACTATCACCTCTAAAACATCACTCCAGTTATTTTATTTTTATTTATCACTGGAGTTATGCTTTTAATCTAAATGACCCTACTCTTATTCTCACCGTCTGCTGACTTCACCTTCTATCGCCGCCTTTCCCGGTTGTCTCCTGCGGTTTGTGCCGGATCACTCCAGTTTTTCATGGAGTGCGCCGGAGGTCACTCTTCAATGCATTTCTATGGGAGCCTCAATTGAGCCTCATTCTGGTTCTCTTAGAGATTGATTTACAGCTTGTGCAGTCATAAAATAGTGCCACGGGACAAGAGCGACAATGATAAAAGGTGAAAACCGCAGAGGTTGAGTTTAAGACCAGATTGGGAACATACATATTACTAAAATACTATAAAGAGGGCTTAAAGGTGGTGGTTAGGACTTACCAGCGGATCCCGTGCACCCCGTGGATCAAGCAGTCTGGGTGAAATGTGTGCTGAATTTCTCTTTTTTTCACTTAAAGTTGGTGGACATACTTTATATTAAGATAACTGGTGACAGGTTCGCTTTAAAGGGAACCTGTCACCAGTTTTTCACCCTTTGAACAAATGCCATCCCCTTCATCTGTTCCATTGCTGCATTCCACAAATATGTCTATCAGTGCCTGACCCCCACATAGCACCTGAATACCCTCAAAATACCATTTGACATGCTCTCTCATTGTATGTGAAATAGGGTGGTCCGATCCGATGGGTGTCCTTGTTGCGGCATCTGTCCCTCTTCTCTGCTTTTAATCGCAGCCTTCTGCTTTGTTTGACGTGGATGATGCTTCCTGCATAATGACATTGCGATATCGTCACTCGGTGGAGTCAGGCTTTCATAGACAAGTTTCTGGAATGCAGCAAAGGAACAGTTAAAGGTGGTGGCATTTGTTCATAGGGTCAAAAATTGCTGACAAATTTCCTTTAACTTTTTTTTATTTTGAAAAATGCTTTTTAATTCACCAAACAATATTGAAAATGTATTAATTGACATTAACATGCTTTTTGACATTGTTTCTTTTTTTTTTTTACAGGGGATCAGACCATTTCATTATTGTTTTTAACTTATCCTCCAAGAAGTTTTAATAATGAGCTGTATGGTTGGTACACTTCCTCCAAAATGTTGATTTCAGTAAGTAGTCTGCAAAATAACAATGCATTTTAGAAAATTGTATTTATTTTTAATTATAAAAGATTAAAAAAATAGTTTGTTAAATTTACCTATATTAACAGAATTTGCTAAATATTTTCCCATGAAAATTGTACAGTGTTCACAACAGACTGACATACCAAGGAGAGTGTATTCAACCTCCATACACCACCCAGCCTGATGGAGAGCTTCAGCTTATAATTAGTATTAGTTTTCAGACAGGACTAGAGTTGAGCGCGGTTCGCGGTTCGTGGTTCTCCAGTTCGCGGCTCGAGTGATTTTGGGGGCTGTTCTAGATCGAACTACAACTCAAGCTTTTTGCTAAAGCTCGATAGTTCTAGATACGTTCGAGAACGGTTCTAACAGCAAAAAGACAAGCTAATTACTAGCTGGCTTTCCGCTGTAATAGTGTAAGTCACTCTGTGACTCACATTATGAAATTTCAGCGTATAGTGTGCGGGAACAGCGCATTCAGATCACTGCTGTTTGGATAATGGCGATCGCCATTTTTTTTCTTTTTTTTCTTGTCTTCCTTCCCTAAGCGTGCGCGTGTAGTGGGGCGGGCCAGCATGTCAGCCAATCCCAGACACACTAACAGCTAAGTGGACTTTTAGCCAGAGAAGCAACGGCATGTGTGACAGGATGTCCATGTCACATGTCCCTGCATTATAGAAATGGACATTTTCCTCCAGCACGCCATTATCTGTCTTCTGTGTCTGGGTGTCAGTCACCGTTGGCGTAGCTCCTGTCTCCGATACTGCTGTGTACGCTCTATACACAGCGCTATACAGAATAGGGATAGAAGTTTCTATTAGTCCTTGTAAGGGCTAATACCGGCAGGGTCAGAGCCATAGGTGACAGTCAGGTCCGTGAAAACAGATTTTAACAGCTACACAAGATGACAGCGTCTGTGTAGCTAAGGTCAGGGATTTCCTCGCTGCATTTTCCCATTAGGAGGGATAGAAAGGGAGGCTACCTTTCCTCTACCCAGACCCACAACCCTGCCACTGTACCCTCCTGCGCTTTGCACACTCAAGCTCATTGTTACTAAGCCATTATACTAGCAAACACTGAGTAAACTTAGTGGCATCCTTGCTTGGATCTGCACTCCCCCCATTTGGCACAGGTGTTTTTAATTAGCAGGAGACTGCAAGAGGGGTCAACCTTTTTTTACTCCCAGTTCACTTATGGGAGCCAGTGGGAGGTGAGTGCGCAGCTCCTCTCACTGTGTGTTGGTGCTGTGTAGTGGCCGCTGTTGTGGTGGTGTCGTGACAGTGGAGCAGCGCGGCCTGGAGCCTTGGGGGCTTTGCCTTGCAGCATGGGTGCTGCGAGGCGCCAGGTCGCCTGCCCTGCTGGTGCTTTGTCGCTGCAGCAGTGGTTGGTGCACAGTGCCGCACCAAAAAGGTTTATGATAGGGACCCACTCTAGAGGTTCGCCGTGACGTGGCAGTGGGCTTAATACAGTCTGATCAGAATGGTAACTAAGAACCTCATGTTCTATTTAATTTTTGCCTAGCGGCTTTTAGATCAATGTATTTTTGGGATGTGCGATCCATGTCATTTTCTCCATTGTTATATTAGTGGCATCCTAAAAGTGGCTGTTGGACTTCCATTAGTGTCCCACTGGTGACAAGCTATTTCTAGCACCTCTGCATGACACCCTCCTTTTCCAATTTTAATAAGCTATAATAATAGCAAAAAATGCTGCCATTTAGTGGCATACAAAAAGTGGCTGTTGTACTCCAGTGGCTGTTGTACTTCCATTTGTGCCCCCACTGGTGCCAAGCTATTTCTAGCACCTCTGCATGACACCCTCCTGCTCTGTTTTTAATAAGCTATAATAATAGCAAAAAATGCTGCCATCCGGTGGCATACAAAAAGTGACTGTTGTACTCCATTTGTTCCCCCACTGGTGCCAAGCTATTTCTAGTACCTCTGCATGACACCCTCCTTTTCCAATTTTAATAAGCTATAATAATAGCAAAAAATGCTGCCATTTAGTGGCATACAAAAAGTGGCTGTTGGACTTCCATTAGTGTCCCACTGGTTCCAAGCTATTTGCAGCACCTCTGCATGACACCCTCATGCACATTTTGCTACGCTAATTTTATAGCAAACTCAGGGAATTCCTTGCTGCATTTGATCATTCGGAGGGATAGAAAGTGAGGCTTCCTTTACTGTCCTGGTACCCACAGAACACGGCCAATGTACCCACCTGTCCACTTTTTCCAGGCTATTTAATTTGCCCAAAGAGCTGACTCTTTTTCAGCCTTCCTAAAATTGTGTGTAATACTAAGTTAGTGTTCCTTTGCTGCCAAGCAAGGTACAACACATGTGCATTCTACACTCCTTTCCATTTCTGGAATGCAATTATTAACTGCAGGTAGTCCAGCCAATCTGTGACGAAGGTGCAGGTGTGGATATAATGTAGCCTGCATCCAATGTTGGTTTTCTCGATGTCTGACAGCTCAACAATACCATCTGTTTCCACTTCCAAAACAAGTGATGACCTGCCAATCACACTCCCTGTTGCGTGTAAAGGGGTGGAAGTTCAGTGTGAAAAACCATGTGAAACTGCTGTCCCCACAGTCACTGTGGATGAAGAGCACGCAGATGCACTTGATGGGGCTGGCGGTGGTTGCACACGCACGCTAGGCCGCATTGTAGAACAGTGAAATTCACATTGCGACTTATGCTTCCTTTTAAGTTGTGTACAGGGTGGGCTCCCCAGTATGCAGCAAAACCAGGCAACAGGAAAAGGACTCTAGGCAATTGGGTTGATAAATGATTGTTTAACTTTACCAAAACAAACAATAAGAACCATGCATACAATTTAAATATTTGAACAATCTATTCTGTTGTCTACTACCTGCTAATCCCTCTGCATAGCAGAAATTGTGTGTTTGTGCGTGTGTGTGTGTGTGCGAACACGACTTACCAGTGGCGCATCACAAGAGCTTCCAAGTTATCTACCTAAACATAGACAAAACACATTACCCCCCCTGAATACCCTTGTTAGCTGAAGCCTCACAGATAAGGCAGATGATAACAGTGTGAATGCAAACCACACAGCTCTGCAACACAGTCATGGAAATCTTGAAAAGCAACAGTCAATGCAAACATGTGTCACTGTCCCTCTATGATTTAAACTGTACGTGACAATTTGACAGTGCAGAGGCAGCAAGTCTTATTGTCTATATAGTCGGCCTACCCAGAACAGATATGTGTTTTGCTAATAAAACAAAGTGTTGCGTGCCCGCATTATTGTCTGGGCACAGCCTACCGTACCCGGGTGCTGTGATGTCCAGTTGCCAGAAATACAGACGTTACGCTCCTCTCACGGTAAGCAGTATAGAAAGCACCGTAAGAATATTGGTCTGTGGCACAGGATGCTGCTCACTGGCGTTACGGTACTCCTCACCAAACTCCAAAATGACTCCCCTCACAATTGAACGAAGTGTTTCCACGGTGGCTCCTTGCTGTAACACACACCTTTAGCTTTTCCTTCTGTTCATAGACAGCATCTCCAAGTCCACACCCGAAGAGCAATTTCTCCTCCACGTCTAAGTGTGGAGAGGCAGCTAGTGCGCATGCGTGTGCCGATTTACCCCAGCCGCAGCCTAAATTCAGTGTTTCGCCTAGTGAGTATGCTCAGCCTGACTGTGCCATTCCTGAGGCTAAGTCTTCATTTCGGGATACAGCGCATGCTCCCACAATTAGTGCAAAAAGCCTCTTTGTACAGGTACTTGCACTCCGTGCCGGGTCTAAGTCCTGTTTTGTGCCTAGACACCATGCTAAAGCTGATAGTCTTTTTTCAGAGACTGTATTTCATGCTACTGATCATGCTCAAGCACTTACTGCATCAGAGAATAGGTCCGGTAATGAACTCCTTGGCCCTGCCCCTGATGTGGGGGGCCCATATAGACCACAGGGCATCAGGTGTCCTGACGATGTGGCCAGGCCACTCCCAAATGGCTTGCAGAGGCCCGCCCCTATGACTTGTCATCTCATTATTGATGGTCAGACGATGACTGGTGAGGTGTTTGTGTCGTGGCAGCCATGAGGTCATTATTGAAGTTGCGGTTCCAAATAGGACGCTAGTTATGCCACATTTATGACGTGTCACTCTGCTTTTGTCTCCAGGAGGTGCATTGTGGTCCACCCTGGTTTGGGCGGACCCAGGTTATAAAACGGGCTGGAGCCAACAAGGAGGTGCGCAGTCTTCTATTATGCTCCGAAAGAGCACACCTCCATGTGTTGAACCCATTGCGGCTTTAGGCCAGAGGTAGGCAGGGATAGGGCGTCGATGCAGGCCACCACCACAGTTGGTAACGCAGAACAGTTAAGACCAGCTCCTGTCCTACCAGTCCTGCTTGTGCAGCCCAGTGGCATTAACAGGCCTGCTGCTGCTGATGCGCCTGCTGTCCACAGGTGGGGCCCCAATGCACACGGTCAGCATACGCAATGGCCCCTGTGATGTTAACAGGGAGTTCCTGGGCTGGGTGGGCGTGTGGACCCTGTGACAGTAACAGGGCTCCAAGTCTCCAGATCCGATTGGCGTCTAACTCGGTTCAGGCTACTATTAGTTTCATAGCCACACAGCTCTGTATCCTCCACCTAACCTTCCAGTTGCCAACCTCTCCTTTTCCATCTGGGAGCACGGTGGACACTGACTGCTGATGGGGATATATACCTTTCTCTTTCTTTTCTTATTAATTTTCGTTATATAGCGGTAACATAATATATACCACCTTATCCAAATCTGCCAGTCCCACCGTAACAGATGGTGTTTCTTCAGCAAATGTTACTTTTGCTTAACCACCAAACCCACGGACAAAAACTTTTTTCCCCTTTCCAACACACCTGTTCCCCTTTCCAACAGCATCTGTCCTTTTTCAACTCATTTTGTATATGACCAAAAGTGCAACTCTGCAGGGACACCGTACTCAATGTCATCTCAGCACAGCAGCCAGCCCTCGGTCCCTCAGATGTGGACAAGTAAAAGACCATTTCCTCCTATCCATGACAAAGCGTTGAGATTCACTCTGTGCAGCACTGGTGTTTAGTGGAGAAGCAGATCTAAGATTGCGTACCACCTTCTGCAGATACTCCTGTATACGTGCGTCCCTTTCTATGGCAGGACTTATTTCGCCAAATTTTGTCTTGTACCTGGGATCTAACAGTGTGACATCCCAGTAGTTAGCATTACTTTGAATTCGTACAATCCGAGGGTCATGTTGTAGGTAGTGCAGCAAGAAGGCGCTCATGAGTCTTGTGCATCCAGGAGGACCAAGTCCTTGGTGTGTTGGTGGCAGAGAGGTGAGAATCGTGCCTCCTTCCTCTGCCCTCTCCCCCCAACCTCGCACAACCGAAATGTGAGCAAGCTCTCACTCATCTGCTGTGTCTTCCATGCCCATCGCCAGTTCGTCCTCCATTTCTTCATGGGCTCCTGCACCTTCCTCAACACTTTTTGCTGATACTATGCACCCTTGTTAATCCATCTCCCCCACCATGACTGCCGCCTAGGTGCCGCTGACCATCTGGACCTCGTAGATCTTGTTATCCCTTCCACATATGACTCCTCCTGTACTTCCTCCCCTTCCTCTTGTCCCAACACCTGACTCCGAATAATGCTTACAGTGTGCTCCATCATGTAGATGACCAGAATTGTCACGCTGAGAATGGCATTGCCAGTGCTAAACATCTTCGTCGACATTTGTAAACTGTGTAGAAGGGTGCATAGGTCCTTGATCTGACACCACTCCAGCAGCGTGATTTGCACCACCTCTGGATCAAGTTGGGCCAGGCTATATGTCATAACGTATTGAAATTCCTGCGTGTCGGCACATTGCATTTCAGGCGTTTAACCACCAGACCTAAAGACTTCTGGAGCGACGAAAGTTGTTGAGCTGCTGTGTGCGAACAATGGAAGTGAGCACATAGCGAGCGTGCCCGCTGCACAAGGCCATGTAGGTCGGGATGGTGTTTTAAAAATTTCTGGAGAATTAGATTCAACACGTGAGCCATACAAGGCACGTGTGTCACATTGCCCTGACTATGGCCAGCAGCCAGGTTTGCATCATTGCCGCACACTGCGGTTAAGTCATCAACGGAGTACGCTCCGTCAATTTGTACTCCGGTCGCCAGGTGACAACCTGTTCCTTTCATGCATAGTGCTGATGATGGGAGAGAAGTTGATGCCAGCGGCGCAGGTGGACGCAGGTTATGCTCACCCACTGGGCTGCATTACCTTGACAGATGCAGAATCTCTGGCTGAATGTAGGTGGTGGGTATCTCACAGATGAAGTACCATCATTCAGCTACAACCAATGGGAAGACACCACACCCTTTTTTATGCCCATCCTGTCTGCAGACCACTGCCAGACATAGCTATGAACCTCTGGTTACTTTTACCCCCAGTTCAGTTTTATGATTTTGTGTGCTTGTTACCTGACTACTTTTCCTGCTTGCTGTTTATGTACCTTGTTGGCCGATCCGCATTTCACCTCTGCTTGTTTTCTGATTAAGTCCTGGCCGTCCCATTCTGTTCCTGTTCCTCAATTAATGTTTTGTCCCTGCCTGACTACTATTCTCTGGAAATGCAGCCTTCCACAGGTATTGATCACCTTGGGCCCTGTGTAATTCCTAATCCCTGTATAGGGGTTAAAGGGTTTCAGGGTTCCGGAGGTCCTGCTTGGTCAGTGGCTTCCCTCTAGCCTATCCTTTACAGCCCATCTGAGTGTGTGGATTAAGGAAGGCGTTACACCATGCCCTCTGCAGAAGGCCAGGATAGTGCTTTAAAAATTGCTGGACAACCAGGTTCAACACGTGAGCCACACAAGGCACGTGTGTCACATTGTCACAGTGAAGGGCCGCACCCATGTTTGCATCATTGTTGCACCCGGCCTTCCCTGGCTGCTGGTTGAGTGGAGACAACCATTGATGAAACTTGGTCTCCAGAGCTAACCGTCCACAAACTCTCAGCGGTGTGACTCACATTTCCCATACATTTTAAAGTAAACATTTGACCGTATGATGGCATTGAGCTCTGCTGCCAGCATAGTAAGGAGGTGTGTGGTATTCCTTGTGCGCAGTTACAAGGAAGGGTGCCCTGACCACACAGGGTTTGGGCCGAAGTGAAGGAACCACACGAGGTTGAGGAGGCAGAAGCAGTGTATTAACTTCTACATACAGAGGAAGGATTGATACAACTCGTGGGGACAGCAAGACTTGTACAGCAGACCCTTCTCCATCTCTCCCCATAGTAACCCATTGCCCAGTCAGCGACATGTAAAGCCCCTGTCCATGCTTACTGGGCCAAGTATCTGTGGTGAAATGCACCCTGTCACACAGTTTCTAAAAGAAGCGGTGATGTTTGGTGCGATATTCTGGTGTAGGGCGTGCACGCATTTGTTGGAGGAGTGGCGCCTGGGCATCGGCTCTTGGGGCACTGCGATGGGCATAAGGTCTCGAAAATCCTCGGTTAAAAAGGTTGGAAATGAAGCATTTTGGTAGCCAACAGTTTGCAGATGCTGAAAGTCAACCTCTAAGCCATGTCATGCCCTTCTAAAAGCATGTAAAACACAGCAAGGGGACTCCAACCACAGTCTCCCTTGTTTCCAAAAATTGGTTCACACACACCCCACTTGACTGGCATCAGTTGACCCCATTTTCAAGATGAAAAAGATCCTTTGCTGAAACACTCTCAAAAATACGCGTGCCTTTCGCCTCCCCTGGCTGAGCCAGGGGAAGAAAAGTCCTCTGAGAGCCATGACTTGTTCATCTTGGTTCTTTTTTCAAAAGCGAGGGGACTCCAACCACAGTCTCCCTCGTTTCCACTAATTGGGCCACACACACCCCACTTGACTGGCATCAGTTGACCCCATTTTCAAGATGAAAAAGATCCTTTGCATGAAGCACTCTCAAAAATACGCGTGCTTTTCGCCTCCTCTGGCTGAGCCAGGGGAAGAATAGTCCTCTGAGAGCCATGACTTGTTTATCTTGGTTCTTTTTTCAAAAGCGAGGGGACTCCAACCACAGTCTTCCTCGTTTCCACTAATTGGGCCACACACCCCACTTGACTGGCATCAGTTGACCCCATTTTCAAGATGAAAAAGATCCTTTGCATGAAGCACTCTCAAAAATACATGTGCCTTTCGCCTCCCCTGGCTGAGCCAGGGGAAGAAAAGTCCTCTGAGAGCCATGACTTGTCCATCTTGGTTCTTTTTTCAAAAGCGAGGGGACTCCAACCACAGTCTCCCTCGTTTCCACTAATTGGGCCACACACACCCCACTTGACTGGCATCAGTTGACACCATTTTTAAGATGAAAAAGATCCTTTGCATGAAGCACTCTCAAAAATACGCATGCCTTTCGCCTCCCCTGGCTGAGCCAGGGGAAGAAAAGTCCTCTGAGAGCCATGACGTGTTCATCTTGGTGAACGTTAGTCTGTCCACATTGTCAGTGGACAGATGCGTGTGCTTAACTGTCAGCACACCCCCAGCAGCACTGAGGACACGTTCCGAGAAAACGCTAGCTGCGGGACATAACAAGATCCCCAAGGCGTACGTGGTGAGCTCAGGCAATTTATCCAGATTGGAAGCCTAAAATGAGCAGGGCTCAAGTTGCACAGTAATGGCATCGACGTTCCCTTGCATATACTCATATCTGTGTCTCCTCCTCTTTTTCCTTGTCCAGCTCCTTTGTTTTCGCATGAGTATATGTCCTTGTCACTTTCCCATGTGTTTTCAAAAGCGAGGGGACTCCAACCACAGTCTCCCTCGTTTCCACTAATTGGGCCACACACACCCCACTTGACTGGCATCAGTTGACACCATTTTTAAGATGAAAAAGATCCTTTGCATGAAGCACTCTCAAAAATACGCATGCCTTTCGCCTCCCCTGGCTGAGCCAGGGGAAGAAAAGTCCTCTGAGAGCCATGACGTGTTCATCTTGGTGAACGTTAGTCTGTCCACATTGTCAGTGGACAGATGCGTGTGCTTAACTGTCAGCACACCCCCAGCAGCACTGAGGACACGTTCCGAGAAAACGCTAGCTGCGGGACATAACAAGATCCCCAAGGCGTACGTGGTGAGCTCAGGCAATTTATCCAGATTGGAAGCCTAAAATGAGCAGGGCTCAAGTTGCACAGTAATGGCATCGACGTTCCCTTGCATATACTCATATCTGTGTCTCCTCCTCTTTTTCCTTGTCCAGCTCCTTTGTTTTCGCATGAGTATATGTCCTTGTCACTTTCCCATGTGTTTGTGTTGTGTCGTGAGTTGTTTGTCACCTTTTGGACACGTTTGAGGGTGTTTTCTAGGTGTTTTTATGTGTTTGTGATTGCCTGCCATTGTTTCCTATGTGGTTTGAGTGGTTCGTCGAACGTTCGCCGAACCGAACTCGAACGAGACCTCCGTTCGACGAACCGAACTCGAGCCGAACCACGGCCGGTTCGCTCATCTCTAGACAGGACAGACACTGAGGATGGGAATAAAGATAGGTGTCTGAAGATTGAATTAAACTTTGAAGAAGTGTTATTTAGCAATTCTGACAAGGATTTTCAAAGTCAAAAGTTTATGTATTATAATTAGAGCTGATCGAACGGCCAATAATCCGGGGCCGGCGGATCACTAACAGATTTAAAAAACAATCCAATCCGCTCCGGAATCCGGTGCCCATATAAGTCAATGGGGACCGGAATCCGGAGAGTAAAAATGTTTGTGGAGGGGCTAGGGGGCTAGGAGCGAGCGCGGCATACTCACCGAGGCGCTGTCATGGCGGCACACTCCTTCCGGGTCACACTGTTACCTTCCGGAGCCGACAATTCAATATTCATGGTTTACCCGCCCACCGGCTCGTGTTGGTTATAGCTAGACATGCCCCCATCCTGAGTGGCAGCATGTCAGCTAACTGCAACCAATCACAGGATGGCCGGTGGGCGGGGAAAGCAGTACAGTCTGTCAGTCAGTTCCCAGTAGTAAACACTCGGCAGCATAGTTATAGCGCTCGGCTGCAGCCCCAGCCGTCGCGCTGTATCTGTGCTGTGTATCTAGTGCCCGGAGTCACACGTGCGAGGCTGCCGGGTGCTGCCATGGCAGACTCGCGTGAGCCTCTCGCACTTGTGACTCCGGTGAAAGTAAAAAAAAAAAAAGAAAACGACGTGCGATCCCCCCTAATCTTCACATCCAGCCATGATAACTCCGGCCGGGGGCTGGTACATCCTCAGCCCGCAGCCGTCCGGTATGTCGCATGTGTTAGATGCGAAATACCGGTGTGCGATACCGGCTCTTCCCGCTGGCATGATGCGGTGCCAGTTGGGGTAATAGCAGGGTTAATAGCGGTGCACGGCTGCTGCTAAACCCTAGGTTTGTGTGATGGCACAGGCGTCTGTCAGATACCTGCATCACACAAACCTGTAAGTGACAGTAAATAAACACAGAGAACAATCCTTTATTTGGAATAAAGTACAAAACACTCCTCCTTCACCTCTTTATTAACCCCCAAATACCCTGCAGCTCCGACGTAATCCACAGCAGAAGTCCCACGCCGCTTCAGCTCTGCTACATTTGAATATCACAGAGAGCTGCACGACCGACCGCTCTCTGTGATCTCCAGAGAATGAATGAGCTGCGCATTAAGCAGTGACGTCACTTAGGTCATTTGCGGTCACAGCTGGAGGTTCCCACGGTCCTTCATCTGTGATTGCAGGTAACCTACCTGACTCAGGTGGAGGTCACTGAGTTCACAGACCTGCATCTCCTAGCAGAAAAAGCGCAGTTTTTTTGGCTAAGAAATGCAGATTTTGTGCTAACATTTTTGTACCATATTCCTGCATCCAATCTACACCTCCTGGAAAAAATCACGGTGTTTTGACGCAATTTTTATGCCGCGTTTTTTGCCGCGGTTATTTTTCCACGAT
This sequence comes from Anomaloglossus baeobatrachus, assembly GCF_048569485.1. Lineage (NCBI taxonomy): Eukaryota > Metazoa > Chordata > Amphibia > Anura > Aromobatidae > Anomaloglossus > Anomaloglossus baeobatrachus. The sequence continues at coordinate 140,976,963 of NC_134355.1, forward strand.
TTTTACCGCGGTTTTTTGCCAGGAGGTGCACATTTGGTGCTGAAATCGTCTGCACCAGCTATCAGCACCAAATTTCCACCTGTGGCAGATTTTTTTTATTTTGTTTTTATTTTTGGGGGGAAAGGGATGCAAATTTGATGCTGTGATTTTTACACCATATTCCTGCATCCAAACTACAACTCCTAGCAAAAAATTGCAGTGTTTTGACGCAATTTTTATGCCGCGTTTTTTGCCGCGGTTATTTTTCTGCGATTTTTGACGCTTTTTTTGCCAGGAGGTGCACATTTAGTGCTGAAATCGTCTGCACCAGCTTTCAGCACCAAATTTCCACCTGTGGCAATTTTTTTTTATTTTGTTTTTATTTTTGGGGGCCAAGGGATGCAAATTTGATGCTGTGATTTTTACACCATATTTCTGCATCCAATCTACACCTCCTGGCAAAAAATCGCGGTGTTTTGACACCTGTCTGAACATGAGCGTGCATGTACCTAGAAACACATGCACGCTCCTGTCAGAAGTGTGCAGCTGCGTCGGGGATGCGCTGTCAGACTCGTGCGGGTCTGACATCACCCATCACAGCATGCCACTGCCTGAACATGAGCATGCATGTACCTAGAAACACATGCACGCTCCTGTCAGATGTGTGTCGCTGTGACTGCTGCCTAAGAAAAACCGCAGGCGTTTTTTTTTTTGTTTTTAAATTTAAATAAATAATTAAAGAAAAAAAACAACGTGCGGTCCCCCCCAATTTTCATTCCCAGCCATGACAACGCCAGCCGGGGGCTGGTATATCCTCAACTTGCAGCCGGCCGGTATGGTCGCATCTGTTAGATGTGGCCATTCCGGTGCGATATCGACTCATCTTGATTGCCCTGGTACGGTGGCAATCAAGGTAATAGCAGGGGTTAATAACAGCTCATGGCTGCTATTAAACCCCAGGTTTGTGATCGCACGGGCGTCTGTGAGATACCCGCATCACAAACCTGTAAATGACAGTAAATAAACAAGACACACAGAAATACTTTATTTGGAATAAAGTAGAAACGCAGCCTCCTCCTTCACCACTTTATTATCCCACCACAGCCCTCCGGCATAATCCACACGAGATCCAGCGGCGACACATCCAGCTCTGCTACATGTCAGAGCGAGCAGCCATAGAGCAGGACTGCCCACTCTGAGTGCAGCCTAGCAGCCTATTACTGAGCTGCGATGAATGAACGGCAGAGCTGTCACAGGCTGGGGGCGCATCAGCCAGGAACCAATCACAGCTGAGGGGATGTCTGGTGGGCGGGGAAAGCACGGAAAGCTGTGTGACTGCGTGCACAGCACAGGAAGTGAAAGCGCGACCCGGAAGCAAGTGTGCCACCATGACAGAGTCTGGTAAGTATGAAACGCTCATTTATTTATTGTTTTTTAACATTTTTATTAATTGCCGATTCCGGATCATGCAGCTGGAATCCCGCGTCCGGGTCCGGCTCGGGGATAGCGCTGAAACCGCCGGATCCGGACGTTTACAGTCCGGGTCCACTCAGCACTAATTACAATATCTGGTGACAGGTCTTGTTTTTTAATTGGTTTATCTTCATTAAGCAATTTTTTATTTTTTATAAGAATTTGATTAAGGCATTTTTAAGGCATTGGTCCATCGTTTATACACAACAGAATGAGAGACGACTGCCTCCCCTTTTTCAATGGACGCAATGATTTATGTCGTTCTCCGCTGCTTTTTTTCAGTGGCGCCTGCTCTGCAGGCGGATATGGGAGGGGTTTGTTCCTTATTTCCCCCTCCCTTTGTGAACGTAAAGTTTGAGTGTGGTTATAAGTGGAATGCACGCTTTGCTTTCTGGGAGGATGAATACTCTGTCCCTCACCGGATGTCCGGATAATGGGAAGCGTGGTTCTGTATGGAATGCAAGCTTTCCTTCTCAGTGTGTGGGGGGTGGAGTTTTTTCCTCCTCCTCCGCATCCCGTGTTCCTGTGAATAGCTCGTCTGCTCGCGTGTATGACACGTGATACAGGAAGTGAGGAGAAATTTACCTCCTCCTGTTTGAGCTTCCGGTCGTGGGGGGGCGTGACCCAGGTGGAACGCATGCGATGCCTTCCAGGAAGCCAAAATACACGTGAACGATGTGATTAGAATTATAGCACCATAAAGCACAGATCTGACAGAATCAATACCAGGTGAGTTCAAACCGTCTTGATTGGATTAGATGTGTAGCTAGTATGTTTAAAAGGACCCCATTTTGGATGCGCCAGGCTTTTTAGCACTATGGGTGTGTGATAGCTGGTAGCAAGGACCTTATACTACATGAAGCACTATGTCCCCTGAGAAGTCACTGAGAACGAAACGCGTCGGGACGCAGTTAGGGTCAGTTTAGGGGTCCAGCTCGATACACTTAGCTGTGGACCATCCTTGTTAGGACGGAAGATTGGTGTAGCAGGTATTTATTATTTTGTTCTCCAGGAGTGAACAGGGACAGTTATAACTGGATCAGTACTCTGGACCCAGAACTCCAATGGAGGCCCTGCATGCCCTAATACAGAAGGACACTGTGAGACCATTCCTTGTCCTTATGTTGTGATATATGTTAATCTCTCTTTTGTCTGACCACTGTCAGCATCCTAGGAGCAAACGTATATTCATTTAGGTCTAATTGATTTGTTTTGCTAAGTTTTTCTAACAGGACCATTGTCCCTTGCCTATAGCAAAATCACTATTTTTTGTTCTGTCTATTGTGTTGTTTTTCTTGTGTTTTTTATATGACATATTGTGTCCATTACAGTGACTGTCTTTGATCTACACTTGATTTGCTGGGCAGTCAATACTGAACTGACCCAATTTAGTAGATTACTCACTGTGGTGGCTCTGTGAGTTATTTGTACTTGTTTAAGGAAAAACCATTGTTTTGTTCTTTTTGAACATTTATATGAATAAGGATGAAATTTTATGATGCTCTTTAAATAATTTGATATCTTGGATTGCTGTTCCAATAATAGTGTTGACAACAGACTGACACACGAAGGAGAGTGTATTCAACCTCCATACACCCACCCAGCCTGACTGAGAGCTTCAGCTTAAATTCATTAGTGTTAGTTTTCAGACAGGACAGACACTGAGGATGGGAATAAGGCTGGACTCACACGAGCGTATGGCATCCGATGCGAGAGCATCGGATGCAATATGCTAATGTCCCCGGCTCAGGCTCTGCTGCGAGCGTGAGCCGGGTGTCATGCGACTGTAACCCGATCTTGCGATCGGGTCACAGCTGTGAAGCTGAGTGCAGGCGCTGCGGAGGAGAGGGAGGGGTTAATCCTCCCATCTCCTCCACTGTCAGCCTGTGCGTAGATCGCACTGCACTGGGATAACATCCGAGTGCAGTCCGATGTATCTCTCGCATCCATTCACTTGAATGGGTGCGAGAGATACGGCGGTAGCAGCAAAACGCAGCATGCTGCCGCTTTTCTCGCATCCAGAATCTGGATGCGAGAAAAGCTGACCAACAGCTCAACCTCATTGCCTAACATTGGTCAGAGTGCAATGCGAGAATTTCTCGCATTGCACTCGTCCGATTTTCACGCTTGTGTGAGCGTACCCTAAAGCTAGGTGTCTGAAGATTGAATTAAACTTTGAAGAAGTGTTATTTAGCAATTCTGACCAGGATTTTCAAAGTCAAAAGTTTATGTATTATAATATCTGGTGACAGGTCTTGTTTTTTAATTGGTTTATCTTCATTAAGCAATTTTTTTATTTTTTATAAGAATTTGATTAAGGCATTTTTAATTGAACAAGGCTCTAAAGGTCCGAGTATGGATTTGGGGAATGTCATGGAACAGCACAAATGGATTACATCAGGCCTTGATGGGTATTTTTTTTTATAAATTGGTGAACAAGAGAAAGTGTGGGGAAGTCTTTATTCAAAGAAACTATTTTTTTCTGTGAGTGTATTTTTATAACTTTACATTTACTGGGTTAGTGGGGGTGTCTGATAGACCCCTCTCCATTACTAACCCCTGGGCTTAATGACAGCTGACAATTCACAGCTGACATCAACCCCAAAAAATATTACTTCGATTATCACCACACCAGACAAGAAGATGGATGCACCAATTCTAAAGTGGCTATTGGCTGCTACTTTTAGTTTAAGAAGGGCAAAACAACCATGGACCTTCCCAGCTTGACATCAGCCCCTATATGTCTGCTTTACCTTGGGTTTTTAACAAAAATGTTTTAAACAAGCCTAAAACATCCCTTATTTCTACATGAAAGGCACTATAGGATGCAAGTGTACATCCCTGCCTATATGCTTACTCAAATCTAAGCTATCCCTCCTACATCAAGTCTTTCTGAACTGCAGTGGGCCGAGCATCACACCCACAGGTCTCATGTAGGACCTGATGATGCGATGAGGCATGCCAATCACAATAATGCCAGTAGAAAACATGGCTGCTGCATTACTATGATTGACAGACAATCCCTACATTTTTAGTGTCTAAGATACAGCCACAAAACTTGCAGGGCAGGGACTCAAGCATGGTGCTCAAGCACCCCCGTTACTCGAGCAAGTATTGCGTTTGCCACTCATAGTGCGTGTATCATAGGAAACTATTATGTAATCCAATCTCAGTTTAATGAGTCAAATTTTACATTTATACAGGCCATATCATTACAGTGCTCTGTTGCACTTGTTTTTTTGGATGTGTAGCTAATTAGCATGTATTTTGATTATCCATTTTTGGAAAGGGGGTTGAATTTCCTAAAGAATGAAAGAACAACAAAACATTTTTTTTTTTTAAATAGTAGACATTTAATTGTGTATGTCTGGGTTTTTTTCGATTTGACACCTAAATATGTCACATATTTACTGAGGCCTGCTGCCACATTTTTATTGCTATTTTTGTACCTTCCTACCAAGTATATATTATTCCATCTTTTTTGGCAAGAGTTGAATATTTCTTTTGAAAAGATTACTAAAGGTTAATTATTATCTTAAACAAAATATATGGTAGATAAAAAGTGGCAAAGACAATATATGGCTTAAAGTAAAAGAAAAAAAAATATAGTCACAGCTAAGAATTTGAGAACTGCGAGCAGTACAAGGATCAGCACTGCCACTTGCACTGGCCAAATGGGCAGTAGAACTGCGAAAAGGAGGTCACGATTGGCCTTCTCTGCTTCTGCTAAATCTAAGGGCGGCTTTGCACGTTGCAACATCACACGTGCGATGTTGTTGGGGTCAAATCGAAAGTGACGCACATCCGCACACTTTCGACATCGTTGTGTGTAAATTCTAGATGATATGATTAACGAGCGCAAAAGCGTCGTTATCGTATCATCGGTGCAGGCTCCGACTTTTTCATAATTACGCTGCCGCGACAGGTACGATACTGTTCCTCGTTCCTGCGGCAGCACACATCGCTGTGTATGAAGCCGCAGGAGCGAGGAACATCTCCTACCTGCCGCCGGTGGCTTTATGGAAGGAAGGAGGTGGGCGGGATGTTTACATCCTACTCATCTCCGCCCCTTCGCCGCTATTGGCCGCCTGCCGTTTGACGTCGCTATGACGTCGCACGTCCCGCCCCCTTAGGAAAGAGGCGGGTCGCCGGCTAGAGCGACGGTCGCAGGGCAGGTGAGTGCATGTGAAGCTGGCGTAGCGATAATTTTCGCTACGCCAGCTATCACAAGATATCGTACCTGCTACGGGGGCGGGGACTATCGCATGCGACATCGCAGCATCGGCTTGCGATGTTGCAACGTGCAAAGCCCGCCTAATAGTGAGGAGGAAGTGTAAGGTACTGTATTTTGCCATATACGGCACATATGTCCCATTCACAACAGAATGATGTTATCTCTTACAGTGACACCGTCAGTTTGAGTCAATGATATGCACATATTCATAGAACCCTCTACCTGATCAAAAAAAAACTAAAATGGATATTTATTTTTTACTTTTTTTAAATCATTAAATAAAAAGAAAACCATTAATAGTCTGTTAGTCAACTGGGTGTTTTATTGGGCTGTTGGCATAACTGGTTTTCTATCTGTATATGTTTTGAGGTCACTTGGCATTACTAAGGCTGTGTTTGAATTAAAGAGATTTAATGAGGTGTGATACAGTCATAGGAGACTTTAGATTCTTGTACACATATTTTAATGGAAGTTAGATACCCGTGATCCTCTGCAGACTTAAGATTTTTGGGAAAAATTTGCCTAACCTGATAAACTGAAACTTCAAAGATTCAATTCTTTTTTTAGCATAAAAAAAATGGAGGCAATGAAAATCTGTTGCGGATAAAACAAATGGGTTTTCTGGGGAGGTTTTACTGTATTTTCATGTTACTTGCTGCATTCATAGTAAACACAATATAACAAATATTTTCTAATTTTGGAATCTTTTCTGACTTTTGCTAATAAAAATTTAACATGTTGAAAATATATTCAGACTTTGCAGTATCGTAACCTGTGTAAGGCAGAAGTAACACTACACTGTCTGTCTTGATTTACAGTATATTTCATTCTTATAATTCATATATTCTTTTTATTGTCCTCAAAAATATTCTGCCAGGAGAAAATTATATGTGTAAATATGTCATTGGCAGTCTACTGCAACCTACACAAAAGCTTTATTATTTGTAAGTTATTAAAATATACACTTTATAGAAATACACTTAACTTTAAATGGTTCAAAGTAACAAGGGGTCAATATTCCTTAATTTATTCCAAAACCTATATAGTCTCAAATTCTGTCATGCAAAAAAAATTGCTGGTATCAATATTAGCTAGTAAAGAATCTTTCTTTTAAATCCATCCCATCAAATTGCCATTTATAATTTTGTATCTACCTAAAATGTAGTCTCTATAATTTAAATGAGAAATAAGTGCATTAAAAACACATGTAGCATGCCAATATTCAAGGTTTTGTCAGACATGCCTAAGAATAAAAAATGGTCTATCAGCTAATTGCTTGTATGAGGCTTACCACGTCTGATCCTTTGTTTTTATGCTCCTAGGGGTCCTCAGACTCGACCTCACAGACTACCTATTGTTCAGAGTATCATTGAACAGTCATGTTATGCATACGTTTTATTAGGCATTTCTAACGCTACAAAAGTTTTCTCGTTTGATAGAAAACTTGTGAGTAGAGATGAGAAGACTCATGGAAGTTTGGTTCGGTAGGTGCAGCAGGATTTTTTAAAAAGATAGATTTGGGACCCAGACTTGACCTGAACCCCAATGGAAGTCAATAATTGGGCAGTTTGGGTGTCCACCCACATGCATCTAGCCATAATCATATCACTTCCGGGGAAAGGTGGACGAGGTCTTTCCTTTTGTGCACAATCTGATCATGCTGTTGTTACTGCCAGTGTGAGCTAATCAAGCACTGCAAGTGGCTTGCACTGGGCTGTGCATTGAACGTACCTGAGTACATCGATGCTCGCTCCAGTGGTTTACATACATAAAGCACCCGATCTCCAAACTCAAACTCTGTTTTTCTTGTAAAGTCGGTGTTCAGTTCGAATACTGAACACCAAACCTCACTTTTGCTCATCTCTACTTATGAGTAAAAATGAGCTAATTTGAAAAAAGTTTAATTTGGTAAATTGTGCGGAATTTACTAAAAATTCGGTTTTGCAGCTAAGCAATTGTCATATTGAGATTTTCACAAACTTTGCCAACTGTTATGGTAGGATTGGGTTCTGTTCGGACTACAGATACACTATGCCATGATAAATTCTCTGTTGTCTGTAATCTACGCAGGTACAAACACAAACTCTGATTGTCACACCCGGTCAGCGTAGGGGTAATTATACAAACACTATTTGCCCAACGGGCAACAAGAGGTACCCTAACTAAAGACCTAATCAAATAAACTTTATTAAGTTATATAAATGGACAAGGATTAACATTGGCAGGTGGGAAGCCAATTCCGTATTAGATAAGTGCGGCCGCGGACCGACACTGCTCTGGATAAATTCCTAAACATTATATGGCTGGCTATCACCTACACTGCCTGTTAAAACTACCTAACAGCTAATAGCCTCCACGACATGTTTTGCCATGACTGGCTTCATCAGGGGGCTGAGGCTAGGTTTCTCAGTGGGTGAAACAAAATTATAAACTTGCAGTCTTGATACCTTTTAATGGCTAAAAAAAAATAAATGAAATGATGTTACAGAGCAAGCTTTCGAGACTCCTCAGGTCTCTTCATCAGGCTTGGTAAAACAAAGTATCTGATGAAATACAAATATATACACAAACAGAGCAGAGGCAGTATAAAAAAATAGACATATAAATAAACAAACACTGAGCTTAGAGAGAGAATCCTTAATTAGGCGTCAGTGTAAAACTGTGCTAAGCTGACCTTACTTCACTTTAAGGCACACATTTTCCTTAACCTCTTCCATAGTCATTAGTTTCTCTGATGTTGCTGGTCCCAGCTCCTCTATGCAACCTAGCATCACAATACCATTCTTGGGAGTCATTAAGTCCCATCACAATCCCATGCACAAGGAGTCATTCACTAGCGATTCAACAATCGTTCGGAATGAATAGGCTATACATCTCATCTCATGTTCATTCATGTACCAACCTGTTCACTCAGGTTCATGCTAAGAGTCCTCCCAGGGACTTGTACTCTGGGGGTTAGTAAATTATTGGCTAGGGAAAGCAATCATGGTGGCCTGCTGTGTTTCCGTCCGGTTTCTGGGCCTGAAGTAGTTTATAGTGTGACAGAGGTAGTCTCCTATACTTCCATGCTCCTCAAGTCCTTCCCAGGATCCCTAATCTCATCATTCACAGTCAGAAGATAGTGGCTGAAGTCCCCACAAATCACCTACCAGATGCAGCCTAGGTATTCTCTGGACCTGCAAGTGTGGCGCCCTAGGACCTGGTCGCCACAGCAGCATTGCCCTCCCAAAGGGTTAATGCTGAGCCTGGAGGTAATTGGGAGATCCATTGGCCAGCAGGTTTAACACCCAACACAGTTCTCCCTCCGGCCAGCAGGGGGAGCTCTGAACCTGGAATTCCAGGGAGCCTTCCTCTACCTGACCAGAGGGAGGAAGTGCAGCCAGTCTGTAGGGAGTAGTGGAAGTGAACAGACGCAGAGTGAGCTGTCCTGTGAATCTGGGGCCTAGAGCTGGAGCAGCTTGGCCCAGAGAAGCAGGAATAGCTGAGAGGCAGCAGAGAGAGACTCAGACATCGGAGTCTGTGGTTGCCAGGGTATAAAATCCGCCCCTGGTAGCCGAGTCCGAAGGGCAGGAGAGCTGCAAGCCCCTGGCCCAGAAACATCCAAGGTACAGCTGCAGCATCAGGGCCCGGTGTGGACTCCAGCGGAGAAGCACCAGAGAGAGGGTCTGCGCAGCCACCTACAGAAAGAAGGGACGTGCCATCGGTCCCAGCAGCAAAGAGGGCCATTGCTGGATTCAGAGAAGCAGGGTCCTATCATCACAAAGCAAAGTACAGGAGTAGGCCTCATACTCAGCTGGCCAGAAAGATCATCCCAAGTACTTCCAGGCCGACCGGATCCCCATCACCACCTGTAACGGTCTCCCAGGACTGGACTGTTCCCAGAGTAAAAGAGGAGAAGGTAAAGAGACTGTTGTTTGTGCCTGGTTCTTTCCTCGCCTGTCGGCCCTGCACCGTGTTAGCCACACAACACCATAGACTTTCACGGGCACCAACTGTATCCCGGGGCATCGCTCCACCTGTGGGGAGCAGTAACATCATAGCTGCCATAACATCACCCCGGAGTTCTCCCATAGCAGCGGCGGCTTAATAGCCGCATACCACAGGTGGCGTCACGAACATTAACTTCAACTCATCAGCCACATATTCAACTGACACCCACCAGGGCCACGGAGCCGGGCCCAGCCACCACTGACTACCACCGGACTAGTCCGGCCCGGCACCGGGTGTCCCCTAGCCCTGGGGTGGGCGAGTCAACTTTTGGCGTCACGAACAGGATTTCGTGCCCGGTTCCACCGGGTACTGTGCGCCTGAATAATTGCGCTTTAAAGACTGTATTACTGCGTGTTTCACTGTTTGAAAACTGCCGCCGCCATTATCCTCACTGAGCGCAGGAAGAAGGGGGGCGTGCCTGACAAAGAGCGCGAAGGGAGCGCGCCATCAGAGCAGAGCGCTGTTAACCCCGCGCGACCCGGAAGGAAATTTGAAAAGTGAACGGAGCCTGGTAAGGTTCACTAAGGGGGAGGAAGATGTCCGACGCAGAGGGAGGGCAGGTGGCTGCCATAGCCCGAGATGCCGCAGCGCCCGCCGAAGCGATCCCTGTCGCCGTCGCCCCATCCCCCGCTGTAGCGCCGGTAATGCCGATCACCATGCCGTATATACCGGGCGCAGAATGGCTGCCGCAGTATTCCGGGGAGTCCCATACCTTGAGCGACTTCAGAGAAAGCCTGCACAGCTTATTCCGGGTGTATCCGCTGACTGAGAGCCAGAAGGTGGGCATATTAATGGGACAGCTAGCCGGCGCAGCCCAGCGTGAAGTGAAGTCCTGGCCTGATACAGATAAAGGGACAGTAACCCAGATACTGGCCAAGCTAAAGAGTACTTTTGACACCCGCACCGCAGCAGAGATAAAGATGAGATTCTTTGGGTGCAAGCAGCGGCCCACAGACAGCATAAGGGACTATGCCTTAAACCTGCAGGAGGCCCTGAAAGCGGTTAAACAAGTGGACCCAGAGAGTGTACGTGAAGAACACAAACTCCTAACTGAGCAGTTCATAGAGGGGCTCCTGTCAGATGCCCACAGGACCCAGCTGCGTATCATGGTCCTGCAGAACCCTGCTCTGGACTTTGCAAAGTTTAAGGACCAGGCCATCCGGGTACTGAGAGAATCTACACCGAATGACCCAGTGCCCCTCCGGCCTCTTGCTATCACGTACCCCGGGGTGGTGCCTGCAACACGAGCCACTGTAGGGGCTGAGGCGCAGTCCCTGGATAAGGATCCCACTGCAGAGCTCAGACAGCAGTTCCAGGAGCTGACCAAGACTGTAGCTGCCCTTGCCAAGATCGTGCAGTCCCTACAAGTGACCCCATCGCCTGCAAAAATCGAATTGGCCTCCAGCCCAGATGACGTCCCATGGATGCGACAGAGGAGGGTTCCGCCGACCCGAGGCAGAGACACAGACCGGTATGATTCAACGGGACAACCGATTTGCCGCCGCTGCAGCCAGGCGGGCCACATTGCACGATACTGTCCTTTAAATGGGCCGAGCCTGGGGCCAGGAGCCGACCCCCAGGTGTAAGGAAGCCCGGCTCAACCCCCAGCCGCAGCAAGTATGTGGGAGGACGACCGGTCCTTCCTATTGTGCTGGATGGGATCCCTTTGAATGCCCTCCTGGATACTGGGTCCCAGGTAACGACCATCCCCTATAAACTGTACAAAAGATATTGGGCTGATTCAGACATTGACCATGGCCCAGATGATGATTTAACAATTGTGGCCAGTAATGGTCAGCCCTTACCTCAAATTGGGTATAAAGAAGTAACCATTAAAGTGGGGCGGGTGGAATTGCCATGTCAGGGGATGATAATTGTAGATATTGATCGCAAAGAATCTGACCCGCTGGTAACCATTGGTACAAATGTGATAGAAAATTGTATTGCCGAAGTGATAATTTTGTTGCAGCAGGCGTCTGAAACTGCCAGCTCCGGGCAGCAGCGTGCCCTACAGAGGGAGATCAGAGCCCTGATGAGGAGGCAGCAGGTGGAGCTGGCCGGAGGAGAAATTGGCAGTGTGAGGGTAAGTGACCCCCTACCCATTGCAATACCCCCAAGAAGTGAAATGTTGATATGGTGTCGGGCAGCAATAGGCCTCAAGGGTCAGGATTACCATGCCTTGGTAGAACCGGTGTATTCAGACAGTAGGCCTGGAGTCCTGATAGCCAGAGGGGTAGCAGACGTCCGCAAGGGGAGAGTGCCCATCCGTGTCCTGAATTGTGGGGAGGAGGAAGCCAAATTGCCCCGGTACGCCACTGTAGCAAAACTGTACACTGTCAGCAACAACACCATCAAAGCAGTGGAACCCTTGATCCCGTCCGACCAGGCGGAAGACAAGGGCTCCAAGGGGCAGCTGGAAGACTGGTGCCAAAACTTACATGTGGGCACCGACTCCACCCCCTCACACCAAAAGAATGGGGTTTACCGGGTGGTACAGGAGTACGAGCGGGTCTTCAGCAAACACCCCCTAGATTTTGGGCAGGTGAAAGGGGTTAAACATCAAATCCCCACGGGTGATCATCCTCCCGTTAAAGAGAGATACCGCCCTGTACCCCCCGCACAGTATCAGCGTGCCAAAGAAATGTTACGGGAAATGAAGGAGGCTGGGGTTATCAGAGATAGTTGTAGCCCCTGGGCAGCTCCACTAGTGCTCGTAAAGAAAAAGGATGGTACAATGAGAATGTGTGTAGATTACAGGCAAATTAACCGCATTACACATAAAGATGCTTATCCCCTACCCAGAATAGAGGAGTCACTAACAGCCTTAAAGTCAGCTAACTATTTCTCCACCTTGGATCTCACCAGTGGGTATTGGCAGGTTCCCGTGGCAGAGGCGGACAAGGAGAAGACTGCATTCACGACGCCGATGGGCCTCTGCGAGTTCAACTGCATGCCATTCGGGCTCTGCAACGCCCCAGGGACATTCCAACGGTTGATGGAGTGCTGCTTGGGCCACCACAACTTCGAAACCGTGCTGTTGTACCTGGATGACGTCATAGTCTACTCCAAGACTTATGAAGACCACCTGAAGCACTTAGCAGAAGTGTTCGAGTCTTTGTCAAAATATGGCCTGAAGATCAAGCCGTCCAAATGTCACCTCTTGAAGCCAAAGGTACAGTACCTGGGTCATGTGGTCAGCGCAGAAGGTGTGGCACCTGATCCGGAGAAAGTCACCGTAATCAAGGACTGGCCAAGACCCACCACGGTAAAGGAGGTGCGGCAGTTCCTTGGGCTGGTGGGCTACTACCGAAGGTTCATTGATGGTTTCACCAAGATAGCAGCGCCCCTTCAAGATCTCCTGGTGGGCCAGCCAAAGCAGGCTAAGAAGCAGAGCCCTCCATTTGAATGGAGCAGCCAACTAGAAACCTCCTTTGTCCAGCTGAAAGGGGCTCTCACGGGAGAAGAAATTCTGGCCTACCCTGACTACAGCCAGCCGTTTGTACTGTATACAGACGCCAGCAACGTGGGCCTGGGAGCCGTTTTGTCCCAGGTGCAGGGAGGCAGGGAGAAGGTGATAGCGTACGCCAGTAGGAAGCTTCGGCCCACAGAAAGGAATCCAGAAAATTACAGTTCCTTCAAGCTGGAGTTCCTCGCTATTGTTTGGGCAGTGACTGAACGCTTCAAACACTATCTGGCGTCGGCCAAGTTCACCATCTTCACGGACAACAATCCGTTGACACACCTGGCAACAGCCAAGTTAGGGGCGTTGGAACAGCGATGGATGGCCCGGCTGTCTAACTTTGACTTTACCATCAAGTACCGGGCTGGCAAGAAGAATAACAATGCTGATGCGCTGTCCAGAATGCCTCACTTACCCGAATCTGGAGAAGACCTGGATGAACTCGAAGAGATAGAGTTACCGGCTTTCCATCATCAGGGCGTTTCCCAGTGTGAGCATGCTGTGGGAGTGAAGCGCTCGAGCCAACACGAGGTCCCGGTTAACCCATTACTCCACCATAATTGGGAAGAGACACAGAACGGTGACCCGGCGGTGCGATTGGTCAAAGAAAAGCTAGCACAAGCTGAGACTCATCTTGGTCCAGATGCTCCAGAAGAAGCCCAGCAGTTGTGGAAAGAGAGGGGACGACTGTTCACCTACCAAGGCAAGCTCTGCAAGAGACACGTCAACTGGCGAACAAATGAACTTGTCTGGCAGATCGTGGTTCCGCAGAGGGATGCTCCAATGGTCCTAGCAGCTTATCATGATAACGCAGGCCACTTTGGGTGGAAGAAGTTGGAGGCCCTACTCCGTGATCGGTTCTATTGGGTGCACATGAGAAAGGTGATCGAGAAGTGGTGCCGAGACTGTGGCCCGTGTAACCTGAGGCGGAAGGATGATGCCAGCCAAAGGTCTCCCCTACAGCCAATTGTTACGAAGCAGCCCCTGGAGTTGGTGGCCCTGGACCACGTGAAGTTAACACCAAGCCGGTCAGGCTATGTGTACGCCCTCACAATTGTGGACCATTACTCTCGTTTCCTGGTAGTAGTGCCTGTGAAGGACCAGACAGCCAGAACAGCAGCTAAAGCGTTCCAGGCATCCTTTTGCCGGCCTCACGGTTATCCGGAAAGGGTACTGACCGATCAAGGCCCTGCGTTCGAGGCGGAGGTGTTCCAAGAGTTTTGTAACATGTACGGTTGTAAGAAAATCAGAACAACACCGTACCACCCCCAAACCAATGGACTGTGCGAGAAAATGAACCATGTGGTTATTGATATGCTGAAGACTCTACCTCTGGAAGAAAGGAACCAATGGCCAGAGAAGCTGCCAGATCTGGTCGACCTGTACAACCATATCCCAGTAAATTCGACCAACTGCAGCCCCGCTTACCTGATGCGAGCCAGACCTGGCAGGTTGCCTGTAGACTTTGAGATGGGGACTGTGTCGCCTGAGGCGGTTCAAGAAATAGAGGATTGGGATACAGAACGGCAGCAGCAGTACCGTAAGGTCCAGGAATGCGTAGAGAGGAGCCTGTCTCAAGCCAGAACAAGACAAGAGCAGCAGTACAATCAAACGGCCCCAGCAACTCCCTTAGCACCTGGAGAACAAGTCCTCAAGAAGAAGCGGAGGACGCATAAATTGGATGATCAGTGGGAGAACGAGCCCTACACCATTATCCCCTCCAACTTTGACAACAGTAAGGTGTGCCTCATAAGCAAGGACGAAGGCAAGACTTGTCAAGCAATATCCAGAGACCGCCTGAAGACGTGCCCTGAGCGGTGCAAAGTTCAAAGGGAAGTGGAGGAAGTTCGAGAAGAAGGGGAAGAGATGATACAAACGATCCTCGGCAAATTCCCCAAGACTTGGACCCGCATAAATGGTGCCGTAGTGGTACCGGTCCTGACGTTCCCACAGTTGGTCGAGCCAGAAACAGAACAGGTTCCGGATCCACCCAAAGAACCGTCCGCCCCGACACGCGGTGACACGCCAGCAGTGGAACAGGAGGATCAACCCCCTGTCAGTGGTGAACCTGTCATACCCTTGGCGACTCCTAGACCACATAGGCAATCATCATGCATACCTATTGGGGTTAGGCCTACCGGTAGTGCTGAGATAGGAGACACACTAAGTAGTCAGGGACAAACACCAGAGCTACGCAGGTCTCAACGCAGCACTCGGGGACAACCCCCTCTAAGGTATAGGGAATCAACTATATAAAGAAAGAGTATTTATTAGAATGTAAATAGTTATGTGAAAAGTCTGTAATGTCGTGTACAAAATGTTTTTTTTTTGTGATTGCGAAAATGGACAATTGGGCCACTGGACTATGGGTGGCCAACACCTAAATTGTTTATAGTTAGCACCAGTGTGCTCAACACCCCTGAAGAAAAACCCGTCCGGCGTGCATAGAGTGGGGTCATCAATGCTCTGACGCACGCCCAGAGCCTACGTTGGGGGTTTGATCGCGGCGGGTCCCCCATGGAGCAGTGTAATGGACACCCGGCAGGGAGCCACACTGGACTCTTATAGTACTGTCTGAAGTTGTAACGTTAAAAATAATGTGCCTCCCATATTGGGATGAAATGTATGACATGTTATGTTTTGTTTCCACAGTCCGGGAGTACTGAATTTAACTAAGGGGGAGTGTGGCGCCCTAGGACCTGGTCGCCACAGCAGCATTGCCCTCCCAAAGGGTTAATGCTGAGCCTGGAGGTAATTGGGAGATCCATTGGCCAGCAGGTTTAACACCCAACACAGTTCTCCCTCCGGCCAGCAGGGGGAGCTCTGAACCTGGAATTCCAGGGAGCCTTCCTCTACCTGACCAGAGGGAGGAAGTGCAGCCAGTCTGTAGGGAGTAGTGGAAGTGAACAGACGCAGAGTGAGCTGTCCTGTGAATCTGGGGCCTAGAGCTGGAGCAGCTTGGCCCAGAGAAGCAGGAATAGCTGAGAGGCAGCAGAGAGAGACTCAGACATCGGAGTCTGTGGTTGCCAGGGTATAAAATCCGCCCCTGGTAGCCGAGTCCGAAGGGCAGGAGAGCTGCAAGCCCCTGGCCCAGAAACATCCAAGGTACAGCTGCAGCATCAGGGCCCGGTGTGGACTCCAGCGGAGAAGCACCAGAGAGAGGGTCTGCGCAGCCACCTACAGAAAGAAGGGACGTGCCATCGGTCCCAGCAGCAAAGAGGGCCATTGCTGGATTCAGAGAAGCAGGGTCCTATCATCACAAAGCAAAGTACAGGAGTAGGCCTCATACTCAGCTGGCCAGAAAGATCATCCCAAGTACTTCCAGGCCGACCGGATCCCCATCACCACCTGTAACGGTCTCCCAGGACTGGACTGTTCCCAGAGTAAAAGAGGAGAAGGTAAAGAGACTGTTGTTTGTGCCTGGTTCTTTCCTCGCCTGTCGGCCCTGCACCGTGTTAGCCACACAACACCATAGACTTTCACGGGCACCAACTGTATCCCGGGGCATCGCTCCACCTGTGGGGAGCAGTAACATCATAGCTGCCATAACATCACCCCGGAGTTCTCCCATAGCAGCGGCGGCTTAATAGCCGCATACCACAGGTGGCGTCACGAACATTAACTTCAACTCATCAGCCACATATTCAACTGACACCCACCAGGGCCACGGAGCCGGGCCCAGCCACCACTGACTACCACCGGACTAGTCCGGCCCGGCACCGGGTGTCCCCTAGCCCTGGGGTGGGCGAGTCACAAGACTTACCTTTTCACTTGTCAGACACTACTCTCTACATTGCCCTAAGATGGAGTCTCCCCTCTACACCCCAGAAATAACTCCACCCTTGTGGGATGATCTACAACTTACCTCTCTGTCATGTTTCCTACAGGTGCTACCTAAACTAGATGGCACCATTTTCTGCAATATCCTACATAGCTAACCTGACTTTACATTTGCATTTCTACAAACAATCCTATTGTACATTCTATACATTAATACATATGTGTCTTTGGGGCAGGAATCTGACCACCTCCTTATGCCAATATTATGTACATTTATGTTATTTGGTATCAAAGGGGTTAACATGTGCCAAACAAACATATGACTATTTTTGACCAAAATTAGTTTTCTCGATTGTGTTAATTCTAGTGACATTTTAAAAACTTTGCCCAACATTATTTTGCTCTAGTATTGTTGTAATATAAAGCAGTCAGTTTCTGGGGTCCATGATGTTAGATCAGTCAGATAAAATTCACCAATTATTTAAAGGGAACCTGTCACTACTTTTTCGGCCTATAAGCTGCAGCCACCACCACCGGGCTCTTATATACATCATTCTAACATGCTGTATATAAGAGTCCAGGCGCTGTGTAGAACATAAAAAACACTTTATAATACCTAACGGTCACGCTGTGGTGGAGTTTGGCCATATGTACGTTTCTGTTCTCCAATGTCGGCACCGCCTCTTTCGTCCCTTTTGTCCATCTTCTTCCTCCTTCTGAAGCCTGTGTGCATGACGCATCCTACGTCATACACACTCTCCGATCCTGCGCAGGTGTACTACCATACTTTGATCTACCCTGCTCAGGGCAAATCAAAGTGCACCCGCGCAGGACCTCAGTGCCGGCGTGCGGGAATGACGTAGACGCATCATGCACCCCGGCTTCAGAAGAAGGAAGACAAAGATGGCCAAAAGAGGCGGCGCCGACACAGGACAATGGAGATGCCCATCTGATCCAACTCCACTGCAATGCGTCCGTTAGGTGAGTATTATAAAGTATTTTTTATGTTTTACACAGTGGCATGGGCTCTTATATACATCATGTTAGAATGCTGTATATAAGAGCCCGGTGGTGATGGCCACCGCTTATAGGCCGAAAAAGTGGTGACAGGTTCCCTTCAACTTTTTAAATTTCATATTATTGAACAGTGTTTATTCCAATTTATTTACAATAAAGTAACATTTCAAAACAATCAAAGTTAAGTTACAGCACAAATTGCAGTCCAAGCTGCATGAATAGTAAAATGGATGAGGTTCACAATAGTCCAGGTATATAAAGGTGAATTATGGGATATGATTAGACGATCGACGAAGTGTTTAGCTCTTAATTTATGTATTTGGCAGCAGAAACTTAGAATCTGCAGAATCAAAAGAAGAGCTAGGATAAATGTTCTAAACCAAGCTCCACAGAGAGCTCATACAATTTAATAGAGACAAGCAAGACAAGCTAAATTGCATCTTATACCATCTAATGTGAGCTGATATGTAACAAATAAAAGTAAATGAATTCATATTTAAAACACAACTAAAACTTAAGTTAGCAAAATAATTTACTTAGCTGATAAGTTCATTATTAACAGCCTAAGGGCTTGTTCACACGAGGGTATAAATTGGACATGTGCTATCTGATAAAAAAATTATTTCACTCGGACCAATGTTATTCAATGAGACAGTGCACATCTGTGGTTTTTCCTCACTCGGACAATGTTATTCAATGAGACAGTGCACATCTTGAGAAACATGAGATTGGTACACCACACGGAGCCCACTTCCAATTACTGACAGCTTCTCTCTCCGCCTTCGGACATATGATTAATCAACAGGAGGAAGAGCTGTGGCTGGCTCACTTCCTGTTGATTACTCATACATGAAAAAGTGGGAGAGAGAAATGGGCACTTTTTGGGTGTGGGGCTTGCATGATGTAACAACTAGGGATGGGAGGAACCCCATATGTAAAATTCCAGATTCACGCAAGTTCAAAAGTACCCAAGCACAAACCCCGGGTCTAGAGTTCTCAGTGACCTCTAGGTAGTGATCTGGGTCCAGCAACTTGGGTAATTCAAAAAATGAACAAAAATAAAGAAAAAAAGAGGAAAGCAAGCATGTTATACTTACCAAGTCTCTCTCGTGGCTGTACTCTGCTTTGAAGACCGCTTACACTACATCCAGGGCTGCTCATTAACCTCAGACATATGCACAGCTTTCCCCACCCACAGGCAGTTTGGGCATGTCTTTATTGGTTGTAGTCAGACACGCCCTCACTCTGTGTAACATCATGTCTGACTGCTTTCAGTCACAGATACTGTGTGTGCCTCCTTATTAGTGTAAAAATAAATAAATTAAAACAAAATTGGCATAGGGTCCCCCTGTAATATGATAACCAGCACAGATAAAGCATATGGCTAAAGGCTGCAGCCCCTAGCTGTACGATTGTCTTGACTGCGTAACAAATTAAGAGGGACCACATATCGCTTTTTAAAATTATTTAATTATTTCAATATTATTGCTTATTGGGTCCCCCCAGCCTAATAATAGCAGCCTGCAGTCACCCAGGATTGCTGCATACATTAGATGTGACAATCTTGGAACTTTACTTGGATCATCCGAATTGAACTGGTGTAGTGGCAATCGAGATAATAAGGGGTTAATGACAGCTCACAGCTGCCATTAACCACTAGATTGGTAATGGGGAGGGTCTATGAGACCCATTATTGCTAAGCTGAAAGTGAAAAGAAATAAACACAAACATCAAAAAACTCATTTATTTAAATAAACTACAAAAAACACCCTCTTCCACCCCTTTATTAACCACAAAAACACCCAGGTCTAACGTAATCCACATGAGGTCCCAAGATGATTCAAGGTTTGCTAGATTACTGAATGCACAGTGCGCCGACACAGAACATGACCATCCGCTGTGAGCTTCAGGCAGAGACTGAGCCTCAGCAATGAGTAGTGAAGTCACTTAGTTTATTTATTTATATTCCTTTAAAGGTCTAATTTTCAAAAAGGGAGCACATCTGGGGGAGCTCCACTGTTTCAGCACACCTGGGTCTCTCTAAAGTTATATGGCTTCCGCTTACGATTCCAGCCAATTTTGTGTTCAAAAAGTCAAATGGCGCTCCTTCCCTTCTGAGCCTTGCTGTGCACCCTAACAGTTGATTTTCACCACATATGAGGTACCGTCATACTCAGGAGAAATTGCACTATAAATTGTATGGTGCATTTTCTCCAGTTACCCTTGTGAATAAAAAAAAACAAAACAAAAAAAATTTGGGGTTACAACAGTTGTTACCTCTGGATGTGGTTTTCAGCAGCAGCTTAAAGGGTGCAGTTTATAGAACTGTCACTTTTGAATATTTTCTGTCACCTAGGCCTCTCAAAATCCCTTAACATGTGATGTGGTCCCTATAAAATGGTTTTGTTAATATTGTTGTAAGAATTAGCAATTGCTGATAAAAGCCTTCTAACTTGCTAACCAAAACAAAATTATATAATTATATTTCAAAAATTGTGCTGATATAAAGTAGACATGTGGGGAATTTTATTTATTACCTATTTTGTGTGACATAACTCTCTGGTTTAACCCCTTAACGACCGCGGGCAGTAAAATTACGTCCTAAATGTCATAATGTTACTGCCCGCGGTCCTCCGGCGGCAGCATGCCGCGATCGGCGCACATCTCAGCTGATTTTCACAGCTGAGATGTGTGCCTGCTAGGCACGAGCAGAATCGCTATCTGCTCGTGCCGATTAACCCCTTAAATGGCGCTGTCAATACGTGACAGCGCCATTATAAGCGCGATTGCGGTAAACTTTGACTTACCGCCCGATACCGGAAGTCACGTGACGCGATCACGTGACTTCCAATAGTTGTCATGGTAGCACAGGGTCATGTGATGACTCCTGTACTACACATGACTTGCTTTCACTTTTGCTGTGCCAGCGCACAGCAAAAGAGAAAGAGAGCGTATCTGCTGTTTACACCTGTGTAGCTGTGATCAGCAGATAGTGCAGAGCGATTGGATTGCTGATCGCAATAGCCCCCTAGGGGGACTAGTAAAATAAAAAAAAGTTTTAAAAAATAAAAAAAAAACAAAAAAACCTAAAAGTTCAAATCACCACCCATTCACCCCATTGAAAATTAAAGGGTTAAAAAAATAAAAAATATACACACTTTTGGTATTGCCGCGTTCAGAAACGCCCGATCTATCAAAATATAAAATCAATTAATCTGATCCGTATACGGCGTAGCAGCAAGAAAATTCCAAACGCCAAAACGACATTTTTTTGTCGCCACAACTTTTGCGGAAAATGAAATAAGAGGCGATAAAAACGTAGCATCTGCACAAAAATAGTACCGTTAAAAACGTCAGCTCAAGACGCAAAAAATAAGCTATCACTGAGCCATAGATCCCGAAAAATGAGAACACTACGGGTCACGGAATATGGCGTAAAACGTGCGACACTTTTTTCGGACAAACTTGCGATTTTTTTTTAACCCCTTATATAAAAGTAAACCTATACATGTTTGATGTCTATGAACTCACACTGACCTGAGGCATCACACACACTCATCAGTTTTACCATATAGTGAACACAGTGAATAAAATATCTCAAAAACCATAGTGCTATCGCACTTCGTTTTTTGCAATTTTTCTGCATTTGGAATTTGTTTACCGTTTTCCAGTACACTATATGGTAAAACTGATGGTTTCATGTAAAAGTACAGCTCGTTCCGCAAAACATGAGCCCTCACATGACCATATTGACTGAAAAATAAAAAAGTTACATCTCTCAGAAAAAGAATGGCGAAAAAAAAAACCGGAAAGCGAAAAATCGGCCAGTCGTGAAGGGGGTGACGTAAAAAATCAAATTTTAAAACTTGACTTGAGAAATTTTCAAAATGTTCTACAAATTTCCAATTTTTTCACATATAAATGCAAAAAATATCATCACATTTTTATCACTATCATGAAGTACCACATGTCATAAAAAAAATCTGGTACTTCATGTAAATCTGAGAATCACCGGGATCCATTGAATCGTTCCAGAGTTATAACCTGTCACAGTGACCTGTCACAATTGGAAAAAATTGGATGTCAGGAAGGTAAAAACAGACTGAGTAATAAATGAGTTAATGACCTCCTCTAGCAAAACACATTCTATTGTTCTAAAGAGAAACTTATGAAGACTTTTTTGAGTTTTCTGATGACATTTTTTTTTATCATACATATCCCTTTTATTACTGTTGAAAGTTTGCATGATTAGTAAGTTTATTAATGGCATCTGTTGCCCCCCCCATTCTAGTAAGGAGGTGGCAAAAAAAAAAAAATTGGAGAAACACATCTAGTCAAAAGTGTTAAATGTAAAAATCTAAAAAAATCTGTGTAACTCCATGCCACATAGTTGGATTGCAGCTTCCAGAAAAGCTGACCTTAAAAAACCTCTTGTGGTAAAGATATACATACAGTATCTCTATTTTCTCTGCGAACAAATCCTCCATCTCCTTTCCTTAGAACTAGATTTATATTTGTATCTATAATCCAAAATTAATGAATAAGTTCTGAATAATAAGTGTTGAATTATCATATTTTGTGTTGCTGGAAGAAAAGTATATATAACTGCATAAATGCAGCCCAAAATAAAATGAGAAAAGTCTCCTAAGTTTTTATCAATATTCAGTCACCAATTTCTGGATCTACAATATATTATTTTCAGCTTTATAGCAAAATATTGAGAATTAAAGAAATGTTACAGTATTTGTCTTTTTAAAGCAAAGAAAAGTCTGAAATTTAGGATTCCCATCAATACAAAAGTCAGTTATATTACAAGGTTAAAGTAGGGTTCTGTCTTGAAAGTGAAATGGCCCAAAGGCTTGATCTGAGTCAAATTAACACCATCAGAATTACCTCCAGAAACTCCAAAAAGGATAAGGTCTCTTTCACAAATCAGTCAGAAACACACACTTTTTTACTGATGTGTTAAAGAAACATTTGACCCTCCGTGTGCCGTGATTTTGGCACATGTGTGTTCTCCATGTGCTCTCCGTGATAGCACATGGAGATCAGGCACTTATACTCACCTGTCCATGCCCCTGCTGTCCGTGGTGCTGATGCTTCCGACTCTCCTGTGTCCGGTCGCTTCTGTATCCCCCCTCCTGGAACTTCTGGGTTGCAGTGCAGTAAATATGCATGATCATAATTAGCCAGCCTGGAAGCAGGAGACAGTAGTGGCTGAAGACAGCATCGCTAGAGACAAGTGAGTTTAAAAAGCTTTTTATTTTAAATGTACGTGATTTTTATGGTATGTGTCCCACAGATCACACTACTGTGATATCAGTGATGCCAGAGAAACACGGACTTGTCTCTCTAAGGAACACATGGACACTCGTGTACGTCGCGTGGTAACACATCAGTGAAAAATCACTGATGTGTATACAGACCCATTGATTTTAATGGGTCTGCGTATGTCCATAATTCTGTTATGTATATTAAAACTGCAACATACGTATCAGAATAACTGATGTGTAAAGGCCCCATCACACACAGAGATAAATCTTTGGTAGATCTGTGGTTGCAGTGAAATCATGGACATATTGTTCCATTTGTACACAGCCACAAACCTGGCACTGATTGTCCACAATTTCACTACAACCACAGATCTGCCGCAGATTTATCTCTGTGTGTGACAGGGCCTTAAAGGAGGCCTAAGGTCAAGCCTGGTGCCTGTAGACTGCAGACTATGTGGCTGCAAACTTATTTAATCCTCACAACACGCAGTGTGCATGCTATCAGGATTCTGGAAGTGGGAGGGTGTGTGACCCCAGGTATGCAATTTGAATTCATGTGGTCATAAGCCAACCACACATGCGCAGCCTTGCTTAATATAACAAGTCTAGTCAAAATGTGACTGAAAATATGCAAATTGTATACATTGCCGTCTGCTCCCGACACTGGAGAATCCTGACAGAATGCACACTGCACGCTGTGAGGATTCACAAATAGAATGACTGCAGACTTGTGCCCCAATCATGGACAACTGCTGTAAGCTTAATGACTGGAGGACTGTAGACGGAACAACACCACTGCAGTAATGTCAACAGAGACCAGTGAGAATCTTTGGAAAGACAGGTTGGAGTGGCAGTAATGGTCCATGTTATATTTTTCGTACAAATTAAACCTCTAGGCCATTTTCCTGTGAAACTATTCAAAAGAGTCATTATTTCTACTGGACTCTTAGTAACCCCAATAAGAGACTTTAAGCAGTAGTGATGTTCAAATAGAATTTTTTTATTCAGAGAAAAAGTCCATAAATAAATAAACGTTTTCGACCTAATTCGGTCTTCCTCAGAAAGGACTTATCTATGGAGATGCAGGGTAAAATTATGATCTTCCTTTGTAAGATCCTCCTTTATGGATCCACCGCTTCAGAACAGACCTTAAATGAGGTTGAATTGGACAATACTGAACAAAAGAGGAAAGCCCTCACGATTATGTTACAAAGTGGACATATGTGTGTGGGGAACCGCTCCGTGGACTTCACTGAGGAAGACCGAATTAGGTCGAAAACGTTTATTTATTTATGGACTTTTTCTCTGAATAAAAAAATTCTATTTGAACATCACTACTGCTTAAAGTCTCTTATTGGGGTTACTAAGAGTGCCGGAGTTCTTTCCTACATATATATATTTTTCTCCAGAGCACCTAATTGGTGAAGCAGGGTCCTAACCTACTTGATTATTTCTACTGGTTCTGTTGTTATTAGTACCAAAATGTTAGATTTGTTGTCATTTTAGAGTCAATTATTTTACTGTTATTTAAAAAAAAAAAAAAAGCAAAACAGGAAAAAATGTGATACAGACAAACATTCTTACACGCTGTCCTTCCTTACTTTCCAATTTAGTTTCAACAGAATAAATGACCTGGACCTAATTTTAACTGATCTCGAAAATGTCTAATAATTGCTAATAATTTCCTAGTCAAATTAAATGCCGCCTTGTTTGTTCTTTGATTATGTTAATTATCTGTCTTCTCTAGTTACTAGCTGGAAGACAAACTTCACTTGCATGTTGAGACCTTGTCATTTATGCAAATTGTTAACTGTCAACTACAAAGATTTCACTGCTTTCCTTCTAGACACAGAAAGGTATCTAGCAATAAAGCAATACTGAAATACAGTACAGCAGCATAACTAGAGTCAAATGGTCCCCAATTCACAATGTGCACATGACCTCCCACCAGGATGTTGTTCAAATGTATAAGCCCCTGGTGTTCTAGATCCCCCCATTAAAAAAACCGAAACAAACAATAAAAAAACCAAACAGATAAAATATATCAATTACATAGAAAACACAACAATAAGGTCATTTTCTAAGTAATACTTGTAAATAGTGGTCACACTGTTATTAAATAAAAAATATCGCCATACTGTTACTGAATAATTCTACAATACCAAAACTCATATAATAGTAATAATAATAATAATAATAATAATAATAATAAAAAAAAACATAGATGGTATAATACTGCCACACAATGGTTATATATTACCACCTCATAGCGTCTGAGTACCGCCACCATCCTGTTACTAAACAAAATCCACCATATCAAGACCAATATACCAATACTATCACGTATAATACTATCACGTATAAGGATGTGCGAGTAGTGAACTACCCAGACTCGCTATACTTGTAACGAGTAGGTCCTAATACTCGGGTACTCGTTACGAGTAGCGAGTCCAATGCAAGTCAATGGGAAATGCGAGTAATTGCCTGCTGGACTCTGCAAAGCAATCTGGGGCCTGAGTAAAAGGCTGAAATGGATGCATGATTGTTTAAAAAGTGGGCAGCAAAAAGCCGCCGGCTTTTTTAAACAATCAGCTGATGCACGCTTTCCGCCCGGTTCCTTTGCTCCCCACTCCCCGTGCGGTGCTCCCCACCCAGTCCTAACTTAGAATCGGGCGAGGAGGCAGCGGGGGAGTGAAGCACCGGGCAGTGGGGAGGGAAGCATAAGGCGCAGGAGCGAGGCAGCGGGGAGGGAATCATCGGACGGGAAAGCCGTCGGTGCTACTCTCACATCAGCGGTATCCTGCCGCACTGACGGATTCGGCACAAATGCAGTACAGTTCAATACAGTTCACAGGCATCGCGGAAAACTCCAATCACATGCGGTTATGTGACCGGAGCATGTGACAGCTTGTGACAGGAGCTTGCCGCGATGCCAGTGAACTGTATTGAATTGTACTTCATTTGTGCCGGATCCGGCAGTGCGGCAGAATACCGCTGATGTGACCTGTCATTACACTTAATGTAATATCATCGCCCCGCCCACTCCATGTGACAGCCGAATGTGTAAATAAATAAATAAATTAAAAAAAACGATGCAGGGTCCACCCCAATTTTGATAGTCAGCCAAGATAAAACAGACAGCTGGGGGTTGTTATTCTCCCCCCTGGGAGGGGCACATGGTTATTGCCCCCCCCAGGGTAAGAAGAGCAACCGGCAGCCGCCCCAGACTTGGCGCATCCATTATATCTGGCGTTTATCCCAGCTCATCCCAAATGACCTGATGCGTTGGCAATTGGGGTAATAAGGGGTTAATGACAGGTGATAATTGACACCTGTCATTAAGCCCTGGATTGGTAATATTTAGGTTTCGATGAGACCGCCATATTACCAATCCTGTAATTAAATAGTTAATAAAACACTCACAGAGATAAAAATCCTTTATTTAAAAATAAACACACAGACACCCTCTTTAACCCATTTATTAACCCCAAACATACCCAGCTCCAATGTAAATCCACAACCGAGGTCCAACGCCGACTCTGCTGTATCCAGTCCTTGTACTGACTCTGAGCGGTGACATGAAACTGCCGCTCAGAGCAAGAACCAGCACAGAATGACAGCTCTGAAGCCCACTGTTATCGGAATGATGTCAGAGCTGTCATTCTATGGCTCGGTGTCTCCCTGCCAATGCTAAACTGTGTCGGGCAGCGATGACGTCATCTGACACACTGTCAGACCTGCCTAATCCCCACCACATTACCCAGTCATTCTGTTGTTAGCGGCGGTAGAGAGAGGATTAACCCTCACTACCGTCACTAACATGGAGCTAAGCTGATGACTGCATGGGACCTCGTATTGGACTACTTTGGAGGGGTTTTGGGGATTTAATAAAATGGTAAATGAGGGTTTATCTGATTTTATTTACAATAAAAGTTTGTTGTCTGTGTTTCATTTTGAATAATTGTGTTTTGAGTGCGTGTTATTTTACTTTACTACAAGTGAATTAATAAAGTCCGGCTTCAAGCGAATCTGAACTTTATTAATTCAGGGCTTAATGTCACCTGGTAAAACTCAGGTGATATTAACCTCTTATTACCCCGATTTCCACCGCACCAGGGCAATTGAGATGAGCCGGGATAAACGTCAGATATGGTGCATCTAATGGATGCGCCGAATCTGGGGTGGCTGCCGGTTGCTATTTTTCCCCGGGGGGGAAATAACTATGTGGCCCCCCCAGGGGGAGAATACTAATCCCCAGCTGTCTGTTTTATCTTGGCTGACTATCAAAATTGGGGGGACCGCACGACGTTTTTTTAAAATCATTTATTTATTTATTGTATTGCATGATATAGACCCGCCCACCGGCGGCTGTGATTGGTAGCAGTGACACAGCTGTCACTCAGCGTGGGGGTGCATCATCTGACTGCAATCAATCATAGGCGTCGGTGGGCGGGGAAAGCAGTGAATATGAGATAGAATAATGAGCGACTGGCATTTTCTAAAGCTGGAGAAGCCGCGAGAGCAGTGTGACAGCCGTGCAGTGCCGTGCTGTTGATCGGTGAGTATGAGAGAGAAGGTGAAAGGGAGAGACCGACCAGTGCTTCGCTTCCTCCCTGCCCGATCCTGAGTTAGGACTAGGTGGGGAGCAAAGCACAAGGCAGCGGGGAGCGCAGCACCAGGGAGCTGGGAGTGCAGCACAGGGCAGCTGGGAGCGCAGCACAGGGCAGCGGGGAGCGCAACACAGGACAGCGGGGAGCGCAGCATCGGGGAGCCAATGACCAGCGCGGGGAGCGCAGCACCAGAGACTGAAGAACCCACGCGGGGAGCATGCATCAGCTGATTGCTTAAAAAAGCCGGCGGCTTTTTACCGTCGGGCTTTTAAACAATCCTGCATCCATTTCATCCTGTTATTCAGCCCCCAGACCGCTTTGTAGGGTCCAGCAGACAATTAAGGCCGATCTACACGCTGCGATATCGGTACCGATATTGCTAGCGTGGGTACCCGCCCCATCTGTTGTGCGACACGGGCAAATCGCTGCCCGTGCCGCACAACATCGCCCAGACCCATCACACTATTTACCTGTCCGGCAACGTCGCTGTGACTGGCGAACCGCCTCCTTTCTAAGGGGGCGGTTCGTTCAGCGTCACAGCGATGTCACAGCTGCGTCACTGAACCGCCGCCCAATAGAAGCAGAGGGGTGGAGATGAGCGGGACGTAACATCCCGCCCACCTCCTTCCTTCCGCATTGCGGCCGGGAGGCAGGTAAGGAGAGGTTCCTCGTTCCTGCGATGTCACACATACCGATGTGTGCTGCCGCAGGAATGAGGAACAACCTCGTTACTGCCGCAGTAACGATTTTTGAGAATGGACCCCCAAGTCACCGATGAGCGATTTTGCGACGATGCAAAATCGCTCATAGGTGTCACACGCAACGGCATCGCTAATGCGGCCGGATGTGTGTCACCAATTCCGTGACCCCAACTAGTTCACATTAGCGATGTCGTAGTGTGTAAAGCCCCCTTAACTCACATATCCTATTGACTTCCATTGGACTCGCTTCTCCTAACGAGTAATTACAAGGATACTCGCGGAGTAACAAGTAGCCCGAATACCGTACTACTCAGCGAGTACTGAGTAGTAATGAGTATATTCGTTCATCCCTAATCACGTACAATGGATACATACCATCAAACCATGACCAGATCACATATTACATAACATATACTGTATATGATAAGTACAGTGACATTCTGGTAATGGTCACAATTGAAGTCATAATTTTAGCTTTTCTTCTTAATCTAGCACAGACAGTGCTAAGACATCTTCCAGTTGAGACTCATATTTGTGGAAGAAACACACACACCTATGACTGATCACTTCTAGAGCACCCTCCACATTTGCTCCCCCATTTCTACACTGCAAGTAAAAAATTGTGGTGCCCAGCAAAGTAAAAGCACCTCCCTTTCATTCCTTCCAAAGTAACAGTACCTCCAGAAATAACATTTATTACAGCAGTAATAACATCTATCTTTTTTTGCTTTGATACAGTTTAAAAATTCTATATTGTCACACTATAAATGAATAATTAATTAATTAGACACGGAAATTTAGTCAAGTGGAATTGATTTATATTAGAATTTTTCAAAAATCCCCATTAAGAAGGTTAGTTTCATAATTTGCTTTGAGCAAATTCAGGAAAAAAGTGGCTAGCTTTGGCTGCCATCTTGCAGCACATGAGTGCCAACAAAAGGTTAAAAAGGAATGAAAACATATAGTCACTAGTGATAGGTGAGAGTGTTTGGCAGTTGGCACTGCTTGTTTCTTGATGGAGCACTCCTGGTGCTCTAGTGCTTGAGTTACAGTGAAGTAGCTTCTTTCAATCATTGGAGCAGCTGCACTGAAGCTGGATTTCCCCATCTGAGTCCAGGGACTCTTCTCCCTCAGCTGGACTCTTAAGCGGGCTTTACACGCTGCGACATCGCTAATGCGGAGTCGTTGGGGTCACGGATTTTGTGACGCACATCCGGCCGCATTAGCGATGCCGTTGCGTGTGACACCGATAAGCGATTTTGCATCGTTGCAAAACAGTGCAAAATCGCTAATCGGCGACACGGGGGTCCATTCCCAATTATCGTTACTTCAGCAGTAACGAGGTTGTTCGTCGTTCCTGCGGCAGCACACATCGCTGCGTGTGACGCCGCAGGAGTGAGGAAGCTCTCCCTACCTGCCTCCCGGCCGCTATGCGGAAGGAAGGAGGTGGGCGGGATGTTACGTCCCGCTCATCTCCGCCCCTCCGCTGCGATTGGGCGGCGGTTCAGTGACGTTTCAGTGACGTCGCTGTGACGCCGCACGGACCGCCCCCTTAGAAAGGAGGCGGTTCGCCGGTCACAGCGACGTCGCCGGACAGGTAAGTATGTGTGACGGCTCTGGGCGATGTTGTGCGGCACGGGCAGCGATATGCCCGTGTCGCGCAACAGATGGGGGCGGATACCCACACTAGCGATATCGGGACCGATATCGCAGTGTGTAAAGTAGCCTTTAGGCTATGTGCATTAGAAAATGGACTTTTCTTAAGAAAAATCCACACCCTCTGGCAGAATACCGCACCCGCGTTTTTGCTGCAGTTTTGCCTAGGTTTTGCCGCGGGTTGTTCCCTGCGGTTTTTTTACGGTTATCTATGGCAAAAACCGCAGATACCTGGAGAAAAGAAGTGACATGATCATCTTGTTTTCTGCATTCTGCAAATTCTGCAGCAAAACCTGTAGAGGAAAACAACGCAGTGTGCGCACAGCATTTTTTTTTACCATAGGTTTTGCTGGGGAAGGACTGCAGAAAGGTTATAAAGATTTTCTGCAGCAAATCATTCAGCAAAACTGTTGCAAATACCGCAGTGTTTATCTTTCCATCTCTCTTCACTGTCTCTGCTCTACTAAATCTGACCATCTCACTCAGATGTACAGTCATGGCCAAAAGTTTTGAGAATGCTACAAATATTAATTTTTACAAAGTCTACTGCTTAAGTTTTTCTAATGGCAATTTGCATATACTCCAGAATGTCATAAAGAGTGATCAGCTTAACATCAATTACTTGCAATGTCAATATTGGCTAAGAAAATGAACTTTAACCCCCAAAACACATTTCAACATCATTGCATTCCTGCCTTAAAAGGAGCAGCTAACATTGTTTTAGTGATTGGTTCATTAACACAGGTGTGGGTGTTGATGAGGACAGGGCTGGCGATCAATCAGTCATGATTAAGTAAGAATGACACCACTGGACACTTTAAAAGGAAGCTGGTGCTTAGTATCATTGTTTCTCTTCAGTTAACCATGGTTATCTCTAAAGAAACACGTGCAGCCATCATTGCTCTGCACAAAAATGGCCTAACAGGGAAGAGTATCACAGCTACAAAGATTGCACCTCAGTCAACAATCTATCGCATCATCAAGAACTTCAAGGAGAGGGCTTACATTGTTGCCAAAAAGGCTCCAGGGCGCCCAAGAAGGACCAGCAAATGCCAGGACCGTATCTTAAAACTGTTTCAGCTGCGGGATCGGACTACCAGCAGTGCCGAGCTTGCTCAGCAATGGCAGCAGGCTGGTGTGAGTGCTTCTGCACGCACTGTGAGGTGGAGACTGCTTGAGCAAGGCTTGGTTTCAAGGAGGGCACCAAAGAAGCCACTTCTCTCCAGAAAAAACATCAGGGACCGACTGATATTCTGCAAAAGGTACAGGGAGTGGACTGCTGAGGACTGGGGTAAAGTCATTTTCTCAGATGAATCCCCTTTTCGATTGTTTGGGACATCTGGAAAACAGCGTATTAGGAGAAGAAGAGGTGAGCGCTACCACCAGTCTTGTCTCATGCCAACTGTTAAGCATCCTGAAACGATTCATGTGTGGGGTTGCTTCTCAGCCAAGGGAATCGGCTCACTCACAGTCTTGCCTAAAAACACAGCCATGAATAAAGAATGGTACCAGAATGTCCTCCAAGAGCAACTTCTCCCAACTGTTCAAGAGCAGTTTGGCGCCCAACAATGTCTTTTCCAGCATGATGGAGCATCTTGCCATAAAGCAAAGGTGATCACTAAATGGCTCATGGAACAAAACATAGAGATTTTGGGTCCATGGCTAGGAAACTCCCCAGATCTTAATCCCATTGAGAACTTGTGGGCAATCATCAAGAGACAGGTGGACAAACGAAAACCAACAAATTCTGGCAAAATACAAGCATTGCTTATGCAAGAATGGACAGCTATCAGTCAGGATTTTATCCAGAAGTTGATTGAGAGCATGCCAGGGAGAATTGCAGGGGTCCTGAAGAAGAAGGGTCAACACTGCAAATATTGACTTGCTGCACTAACTCATTCTAACTGTCAATATAACCTTTTGGTACTCATAATATGATTGCAATTATATTTCTGTATGTGATGTAAACATCAGACAAACACAATTAAAAACCAGAGGGCAACAGATCATGTGAAAATATAATTTTGGTGTCATTCTCAAAACTTTTGGCCATGACTGTAGTAGAACTGAGATGGTCAGATGTAAGTAGAACTGAGATGGTCAGATGTAGTAGAGCTGAGAAGGTCACAGCTACATCAGATGTAGCATCTCTGACAATCCCTGCTATGCTATATTTGTTCACTTCTGCTTTGTTACATCTGATCATAACAGTTCTGTTACACCTGAGTTGAGCAGATGTAGCAGAGCAGAGACAGATGTAGAAGACATCTGATGTAGAAGAGCAGAGATGGTCAGAGACCCTACATGTGTTTCTACTCTGCTATATATGACCTTCTCACTTAGATGAAGCAGAACTGAGAGGGTCAGAAATGTTACATCAGATGTGGCAGGGCAGACTGACAGGGCAGAGTGGCAGGGCAGAACAGAGTGAAAGGGCAAAGTTGCACGACAGAGTGTCAAAGTAGAGTAGAGTGACAGAGCAGAGCAGAGTGATGGGGCAGAAAGACAGGGCAGAGTGGCAGGGCAGAGCATAGTGACAGAGGAGAGTGGCTGCCTTGCCCTGTGACAGAGCATAGTGGCAAGGCAGAATGGCAGGGCAGAGCAGAGTGATGGGGCAGAAAGACAGGGCAGAGTGGCAAGGCAGAGCACAGTGACAGGGCAAAGTGGCAAGGTAGAGAGATGGTCAGTTCTAGCAGAACAGAGAAAGATGTAGCTACTCCAACCCACTCTGCTCTGTTGCATTTGACCGATTTAACTTTGCTATATTTGAGTGAGACAACCTGATATTGTAGAATGTAACACAATGTAATGTAAATTGGCTACTATATGGCGGTCTTTTGATGGGTCTATATGTACCGCCCCGCACTCGGCTGCAGCCGAGCCGCTCGAATCCGGGCTCGTTGGTGGGTGGCTCGAGCGCCTCCGGACCCGGGGTAACTTCGCTCTGCAAGGATGCTGGCGCTACATAGGGGGTTAGGTTTACGGCCAGGGCCGTGGTTTTTAGTTAAGTTCGTGATGCCACCCACGGGCTGTGGTGAATGTGGACACCACCGCTGCTGTTTACTAGGCACCTGGGGAAGATGTTGCGCAGCAAAGGTGTTAACCCTTCTGTGGGTAGGGGTGATGGCCCCAGGACCCGATTGGGATGGTATGTCGGTGCTTGGTGGTGCAGGGCAGTGCGCGGCCCGAGGGCACAGTTGTACTCACTATGATTGATGCACAAGAGTCTCTGGTAAACCAAGATGATGGTGGTCGGTGCCCGCAGCCGGCTGCGTCTGGTCCCCCACCCGGTTTGGTGGTCTTTGCCTTTCTCCTGCACCGTGTAGTGCGTATGTAGACTGCCTTTGCTTCAGCGATGGGAGTCCGCTCCCCGGCGGTATGTGTGTCGTGAAAGCCCGTTTGCCTGCAGACACTGGCCCGTGGGATCTCTCTGCCTGTGCGGTGGCTTTCTATCCCTCTCGGTGAGCTGTTGTCTTCAGTCGGGACTTGGGTGGGAAAGGACCTATAGTCCAGACCTCAATCAGTAAATTAACTCAGTCCAGAGGCTTCTGGACCTCATTTCAGGGTCTGAGTACCCCCCTGTGTGCTCCAGTTTTCACTCGGTTCCCCGGTTCGATACAGGCGGGCCACTACCCTGTCCCGGTTCCTTATGGTTCCACCTGGCCATCTTCCCGGCTCCTGCAAGCTAGGCCACCGTATGCCTCCTAGCCAGAGGTGACTGGGCTCCGACCCAGACACCTGTTGTCAGTCTGCGGCAGACCTGGGCACAAGTCTGGTGCACTTGAACTTCAGACTCAAAACCCCTTTTTTGTGTTTTCCTGCCTCAAGCCCTCTGAACTCCTTCGTGGGCGTGCCAACCACCTGGCTCCGCCCCCCTGGTGTGTCCATTAAGCATTGAGGGAGGTGACTGGGGTGTATGTGTTTGGCGGGTGTTACCTAGTGTGGGACTGGTGTTATGGAAGGGCCTACCTGTGACTACCTGGCTAGTCCAGGGCGTCACATTCCCCCTTGGTTTAATACAGACCGTCCACGGGCTGTCCAACTACCACAGTTTATTTTGATGAACTGAAAAAGATAAACCGGGAAAACATATACAATTATATTAACTTTTTACATTTTAAGCAGGTTTTATGGATCATCCCTTACGGGAGGCATTTTTCTTAAACACTGCAAACGGGTAAAACATTTTTATTCAACGGGAACGGGACCGGGTCCTTTCAGTTGCCCACCCAAACAAACCTAGCCTTGATGCTGCCCCTAAAAACAGGTCAACACCCCTTTTCCCCAGTCCAGGAATCAGGTTTAGGTCCGGGTATTGCCCACAACGGGCCGGGTACAAAGTTCCATACCCGGCAGTCTCTCAGAGGCCCTACGTCAAGGGGATCCCTGACCCGGAGGGTAGTCACCGGTTTGCATGGTGATGGGACCTCAGCCTCCTTTGCCGCAGGCCCTTCCTCCAACCAGCCTCTCCGGAAACTGTAGGACCTGAAAGGGTGGTCCGGGATTATTTACAAGCCCAAAAGTTATTGGGTGGCCTGCAAGTTCTCGGCCTTGTCTATGTAAATGGGGTATACAATGGGATCAAACAAAGTCCCAAAGGGGACGGGCAGTATGGTAGCCAGGAACCGCTACCTTAATACTCCTCTTTATCTTCATGACTGTATGGTGAGGGAGGGGACTGGGTACTGCGACTCACCCTCCTCTTCACATCAAGGGCGAACCAGCCCCTCTCCCCGCAATGCCGGGTGTACGTAACAAGCTCACCGGGCTCCAGATCATGGTCCGGGTGACCCATCGGAAGGTGGGGGTACACATCCCTCTGAGAGACAAAGACCTCGGCCTCCCTCCGGGCTCAAAAATGAACGCCCATCCACGGCGGAGGTCAAACCAGCGGACTTGGCCTTCCCGGGTCGGGCCCGCACCCGATAGGTGGCGCTGCGGAAATTTTCCTTCTCCCAGATCATCCAGGCCAGCACCTCTGCCTTCTGCCTCTCCCGGGCCGTGATCTCCTGGCCCAGCTGGCGCTGCTGCCGCTCCCAATATGGAGAGTCTGCCTGCTCCCTTTGCGCGGGGGTTGGGCTCAGCCGGAGCTCCCCCGTTCTGGCTACGACCTGCACCCTCCTTGGGGAACCCCGCTGTGTCACGGCCGGCTCTGCTGCTGGGCAGCGGCAACCCCCCGGACCTCAGCCGAGGCCTGTGATCTGGGAACGGCCAGCGTTACCTGCTGGGCCCTCTTCCGGTCGGCATCGCCTCCATCTTGGCCGGGCGGACTGCCGGGGCCTTGAGTAGCTGGGGCGCGGTCACTTCCGGGATCGGCAGATTCACCTCGGGAACGGGCATCTTCCGAGGACTGATCTTTTACGGGAGCGGTGTAGACCGTACAATCGGCCATCCGCGGGCTGCTTTCACAGGCGGGTCCTTGTGGGTGGATGGGACGGACTCCGCTGGCGATGTCAGGGGCAGCGGACCGAGCGGGGAGGCAACGGCAACCAAAATGGGAGGTGAGGGAAGCAACATGGAGGGCAGGGGCAGACGGGGTCCCTCAACCGCGTCGGCCGGTCCATCGGGGACATAGGGCCGTGGGTCGCATACCCGCTCTCCAAAATTTGCCTCCACATCACACACTCGCACGTCCGCAGCTATCTCCTCCATCTCGGCCACCCATCGCTCCATCAGGAACCACACCTGGGCTTGCAAGCGGCAGCACATTAGTGTCGTCCGGGCTTCCACCCACGCCGCTGTTCCAGGCGCGGTCTCCGGGATTGCGGGCTTGCCAGACGGGGCGGACATGGTGCACTCTTGGAGTCCAGGAACCAAATGGGTGCAGAGTCCTGGAGTCCCTGCCCTTTATCTTAGCGGTCACATGACACTGCGTCTTCACCCGCCCCCCCTTGGTCTTTTCGCGGCACTCGCTTCTTCTGCCGATCAGTTTCGTTTTTTGACTGCTCACTTTTCAGCACGGCCGTGTTCCCAGTGGGCGGGGCTTCAACTTTCGTGCTCTTTTCGCGGGGAAGGAGGCTTTGGCGGGAATCTTCGCTCCAAAAGATGGCGCAAAGATGGCGGATTCTGAAATTTTTCAACGGGTCACCGCTGACTTCCACTTCAAGGTGCAGTTCACCAGGTAGGTGATTAGGTAAGTATCCTGTTCGTGACGCCAGAAGAGTCGATGTCTACCACCCCGTGCTCGGCTGCAGCCGAGCCACTCGGATCCGGGCTCGTTGGTGGGTGGCTCGAGTGCCTACTGACCCGGGGTCATTTTGCTCTGCAAGGATGCTGGCGCTACATAGGGGGTTAGGTTTACAGCCGGGGCCATGGTTTTTAGTTAAGTTTGTGATGCCACCCATGGGCTGTGGTGAATGTGGACACCACCGCTGCTGTTTACTAGGCACCTGGGGAAGATATTGCGCAGCAAAGGTGTTAAGCCCTCCGTGGGTAGGGGTGATGGCCCCGGGACCTAATTGGGATGGTATGGTGGTGCTTGGCAGTGCAGGGCGATGCGCAGCCCAAGGGCACAGTTGTACTTACTGTGATTGATGCACAAGAGTCTCTGGTAAACCAAGATGATGGTGGTCGGTGCCCGCAGCCGGCTGCGTCTGGTCCCCCACCCGGTTTGGTGGTCTTTGCTTTTCTCCTGCACCGTGTAGTGTGTATGTAGACTGCCTTCGCTTCAGCGATGGGAGTCCGCTCCCCGGAGGTATGTGTGTCGGGAAAGCCCGTTTGCTCACAGACGCTGGCCCGTGGGATCTCTCTGCCTGTGCAGTGGCTTTCCATCCCCCTCGGTGGGCTGTTGTCTTCAGTCGGGACTTGGGCGGGAAAGGACGTATAGTCCAGACCTCAATCAGTAAATTAACTCAGTCCAGTGGCTTCTGGACCTCGTTTCAGGGTCTGAGTACCCCCCTGTGTGCTCCAGTTTTCACTAGGTTCCCCGGTTTGATACAGGCGGGCCACTACCCTGTCCCGGTCCCTTATGGTTCCACCTGGCCATCTTCCCGGCTCCTGCAAGCTAGGCCACCATATGCCTCCTAGCCAGAGGTGACTAGGCTCCGACCCAGACACCTGTTGTCAGTCTGCGGCAGACCTGGGCACAGGTCTGCTGCACTTGAACTTCAGACTCAAAACCCCTTTTTTGTGTTTTCCTGCCTCAGGCCCTCTGAACTCCTCGGTGGGCATGCCAACCGCCTGGCTCCACCCCCCCAGTGTGTCCATTAAGCACTGAGGGAGTTGACTAGGGTGCATGTGTTTACTGGGTGTTACCTAGTGTGCGACTGGTGTTATGCAAGGGCCTACCTGTGACTACGTGGCTTGTCCAGGGCGTCACATATACAATTTAATCTCTTTACTATATGGCGGTAAATGATATGTAATGTGGTTACTGTATGTTGATATTATAGGTCTATCCAATGCAATCTCATTACTATATATAGCGGTATTATGCTAGGTCTATTCATTGCAATGTCATTACAATATGGCAGCATTATGCTGAGTCTATACAATGCAATTCAATGTGGTTCCTGTATGGCAGTATTATGTGGGTCTATACAATGCAATCTTCTTACTACACTGTGTGCAGAATTATTAGGTAAGTTGTATTTTAGAGGAATTTTTTTATTATTTATCAACAACTATGTTCTCAATCAACCCAAAAGACTCATAAATACCAAAGTTTAATAATTTTGGAAGTTGGAGTGGTTTTTTTTAGATTTGGCTATCTTAGGAGGATATCTGATTGTGCAGGTAGCTATTACTGTGCAGAATTCTTAGGAAACTTGTCAGGACCGGGAGGACTGGTAGACCCAGGAGGTGGATCCGCTGGACCGAGCACCCCACCGGGGGGCAGGGTACACGGCAGCCGGAGCACTGGCGTGGCCAGGACGGGAGCCTGCGTCCCACAGGGGACGGGAAGAACAAAGTCACTGGGGTCACGGAGTTCCTAAGACTGTACGGTATACTGGTACAGGTGCCAGGTAGGAAAGACAAACAGTAGTCCAGGACACGGCACAAGGGGACCTGAGCACCTAGCTCACAAGACAAGGCTTCAAGACTAGAGATGAGCGAACCGGTCCCGGTTCGGCTCAAGGTCGGTTCTCCGAACGGAGCTCCCGTTCGAGTTCGGTTCGTCGAACGTTCGACGAACCGAACTCGAACCGCATAGGAAACAATGGCAGGCAATCACAAACACATAAAAACACCTACAAAACACCCTCAAAGGTGTCCAAAAGGTGACAAACAACTCACAACACAACACAAACACATGGGAAAGTGACAAGGACATATACTCATGCGAAAACAAAGGAGCTGGACAAGGAAAAAGAGGAGGAGACACAGATATGAGTATATGCAAGGGAACGTCGATGCCATTACTGAGCAACTTGAGCCCTGCTAATTTTAGGCTTCCAATCTGGATAAATTGCCTGATTTCGCCACGTACGCCTTGGGGATCTTGTTGTGTCCTGTAGCCAGCGTTCTCTCGGAACCTGTCTTCAGTGCTGCTGGGGGTCTGCTGGCAGATAAGCACACGTGTCTGTCCACTGACAATGTGGACATGGCTCTCAGAGGACTTTTCTTCCCCTGGGTCAACCAGGGTACGCGAAAGGCACGCGTATTTTTGATAGTGCTTCATGCAAAGCATCTTTTCCTTTTTCAAAAGGGGGGTCAACTGATGCCAGTCAAGTGGGGTGTGTGTGGCCCAATTAGTGGCAACGAGGGAGACTGTGGTTGGAGTCCCCTCGCTGTGTTTCTAAAAGAACCAAGATGAACAAGTCATGGCTCTCAGCGGACTTTTCTTCCCTTGGGTCAGCCAGGGGACGGGAAAGGCACGCGTATTTTTGAGAGTGCTTCATGCAAAGCATCTTTTCCTTTTTCAAAAGGGGGGTCAACTGATGCCAGTCAAGTGGGGTGTGTGTGGCCCAATTAGTGGAAACGAGGGAGACTGTGGTTGGAGTCCCCTCGCTGTGTTTCTAAAAGAACCAAGATGAACAAGTCATGGCTCTCAGAGGACTTTTCTTCCCCTGGGTCAGCCAGGGGACGGGAAAGGCACGCGTATTTTTGAGAGTGCTTCATGCAAAGCATCTTTTCCTTTTTCAAAAGGGGGGTCCACTGATGCCAGTCAAGTGGGGTGTGTGTGGCCCAATTAGTGGCAACGAGGGAGACTGTGGTTGGAGTCCCCTCGCTGTGTTTCTAAAAGAACCAAGATGAACAAGTCATGGCTCTCAGCGGACTTTTCTTCCCCTGGGTCAGCCAGGGGACGGGAAAGGCACGCGTATTTTTGAGAGTGCTTCATGCAAAGCATCTTTTCCTTTTTCAAAAGGGGGGTCAACTGATGCCAGTCAAGTGGGGTGTGTGTGGCCCAATTAGTGGAAACGAGGGAGACTGTGGTTGGAGTCCCCTCGCTGTGTTTCTAAAAGAACCAAGATGAACAAGTCATGGCTCTCAGAGGACTTTTCTTCCCCTGGGTCAGCCAGGGGACGGGAAAGGCACGCGTATTTTTGAGAGTGCTTCATGCAAAGCATCTTTTCCTTTTTCAAAAGGGGGGTCCACTGATGCCAGTCAAGTGGGGTGTGTGTGGCCCAATTAGTGGCAACGAGGGAGACTGTGGTTGGAGTCCCCTCGCTGTGTTTCTAAAAGAACCAAGATGAACAAGTCATGGCTCTCAGAGGACTTTTCTTCCCCTGGGTCAGCCAGGGGACGGGAAAGGCACGCGTATTTTTGAGAGTGCTTCATGCAAAGCATCTTTTCCTTTTTCAAAATTGGGGTCCACTGATGCCAGTCAAGTGGGGTGTGTGTGGCCCAATTAGTGGCAACAAGGGAGACTGTGGTTGGAGTCCCCTCGCTGTGTTTCTAAAAGAACCAAGATGAACAAGTCATGGCTCTCAGAGGACTTTTCTTCCCCTGGGTCAGCCAGGGGACGGGAAAGGCACGCGTATTTTGAGAGTGCTTCATGCAAAGCTTCTTTTTCTTTTTCAAAAGGGGGGTCAACTGATGCCAGTCAAGTGGGGTGTGTGTGGCCCAATTAGTGGCAACAAGGGAGACTGTGGTTGGAGTCCCCTCGCTATATTTTACATGATTTTCGAAGGGCATGACATGCCTAAGAGGTTGAGTTTCATCATCTGCAACTTGTTGGCAACAGAAAGGCTGCCTTTACACCCTTTTGAGACCGAGGATTTTCTAGACCTTATGCCCATTGCAGCGCCCCAAGAGCCGATGGCCAGTCGTCACTCCTTCTCCAAGAAAGGCGTGCCCGCGCTACCACAGTAGGTCGCACACAACCTCACCGATTCCTTGAGAAACTCTGTGTGTGAAAGGGTGCATTTCAACACAGATACTTGGACCAGTAAGCATGGACAGGGGAGTTACATGTTGCTGACTGGGCACTGGGTAACTATGGTGAGAGATGGAGAAGGGTTTGCTGTATAAGTCTTGCCGTCCCCACGACTTGTGTGTCAATCCTTCTTCTGTATGTACAAGTTCCTCCACTGCTTCTGCCTCCTCAACCTCGTGTGGGTCCTCCACCTTGGCCCAAACCCTGTGTGGTCAGGCCACCCTTCCTTGTAACTGCGCCCAAGGAATCCCACACACCTCCTTACTATGCTGGCAGCAGAGCTCAAGGCCATCAGGCGGTCAAATGTTTACTTTGAAATGTAGGGGAAATGTGAGACACCGCTGAGGAATTGTGGACGGTTAGCTCTGGAGAGTGAGACCGAGTTTCATCAATGGTTGTCTCCACTCAACCAGCAGTCAGGGAAGGTCGGGTGCGACAATGATGCAAACCAGTCTGCGACCCTTCTTCAGGGCAATGTGACACACGTGCCTTGTATGGCTCACGTGTTGAACCTGGTTGTCCAGCAATTTTTAAAACACTATCCCGGCCTGTAACGCCTGCCTGGATCGACACACCCAGATGGGCTGTAAAGGATAGGCTAGAGGCAAGCCACTCACCAAGCTGGACACCCAGAACCCTGAAACCCTTTAACCCCTATACAGTGATTTGGAATTACACAGGGCCCAAGTTGATTAATACCTGTGGAAGGCTGCAGTTCCAGAGAATAGTAGTCATGCAGGGTCAAAAACATTAATTGAGGAAGAGGAACAGAACGGGACGGCCAGGACTTAATCAGAAAACAAGCAGAGGTGAAATGCGGATCGGCCAACGAGGTACATAAACAGCAAGCAGGAAACATAGTCAGGTAACAAGCACACAAACTCATAAAACTGAACTGGGGGTAACAGTAACAAGAGGTTCATAGCTTTGTCTGGCAGTGGTCTGCAGACAGGAGGGGCCTAAAAAAGGGTGTGGTGTCTTCCCATTGGGACCAGAGTACAAATTGATTGAGTGGACTACGTTGGTGACTTAACAGCCATGTGCGGCAATGATGCAAACCTGTCTGCGGCCCTTCGTCAGGGCTATGTGACACACGGGCCTTGTATGGCTCACGTGTTGAATCTGATTCTCCAGCAATTTTTAAAACACCATCCCGTCCTACATGGCCTT
Source organism: Anomaloglossus baeobatrachus (assembly GCF_048569485.1). Classification (NCBI taxonomy): domain Eukaryota; kingdom Metazoa; phylum Chordata; class Amphibia; order Anura; family Aromobatidae; genus Anomaloglossus; species Anomaloglossus baeobatrachus. The sequence continues at coordinate 141,018,624 of NC_134355.1, forward strand.
TTGCAGCGGGCACGCTGCTATGTGGTCACTTTCATCCTTCGCACCCAGCAGCTCAACAACTTTCATCGCTCCGGAAGTCTTAGGGTCTGGCGGTTAAACGCCGGAAATGCGATGTTCCAACACGCAGGAATTGGAATCTGCACATGTTGCAGCATGTGTGGCAGCACCGCAGAGCCCTGCTGAAATACGGTATGACGTATACCCTGGGCTAACTTGATCCAGAGGTGGTGCAGATCACGCTGCTGGAGTGGTGTCAGATCAAGGACCTATGCACCCTTCTACACAGTTTACAAATGTCGACGAAGATGTTTAGCACTAGCGATGCCATTCTCAGCGTGACAATTCTGGTCATCTACAAGATGGAGCACACTGTAAGCATTATTCGGAGTCAGGTGTTGGTCCAAGAGGAAGGGGAGGAAGTACAGGAGGAGTCATATGCAGAAGGGATAATAAGATATACAAGGTCCATACGTTGAGCGGCACCTAGGCGGCAGTCATGGTGGGGGATAGGGATTAACAAGGGCGCATAGTATCAGCAAAAATTGTTGAGGAAGGTGCAGGAGCCATGAAGAAATGGAGGACGAACTTGCGATGGGCATGGAAGACTCAGCAGATGAGTGAGAGCTTGCTCACATTTCGGTTGTGCGAGGTTGGGGGGAGAGGGCAGAGGAAGGAGGCACGATTCTCACCTCTCTGCCACCAACACACCAAGGACTTGGTCCTCCTGGATGCACAAGACACATGAGCGTCTTCTTGCTGCACTACCTACAACATGACCCTCGGATTGTACGAATTCGAAGTAATGCTAACTACTGGGTTGCCACACTGTTAGATCCCCGGTACAAGACAAAATTTGGCGAAATAATTCCTGCCATAGAAAGGGACGCACGTGTACAGGAGTATCTTCAGAAGGTGGTACGCAATCTTCGATCTTCTTTTCCACTAAACACCAGTGCTGCACAGAGTGAATCTCAACGGTTTGTCCTGGATAGGAGGAAATGGTCTTTTACTTGTCCACATCTGAGGGACCGAGGGCTGGCTGCTGTGCTGAGATGACATTGAGTACGGTGTCCCTGCAGAGTTGCACTTTTGGTCATATACAAAATGAGTTGAAAAAGGACAGATGCTGGTGAAAAGGGGAACAGGTGTGTTGGAAAGGGGAAAAAAGTTTTGGTCCGTGGGTTTGGTGGTTAAGCAAAAGTAACATTTGATGAAGAAACACCATCTGTTACGGTGGGACTGGCAGATTTGGATAAGGTGATATATACTATGTTACCACTATATAACGAAAATTAATATGAAAAGAAAGAGAAAGGTATATATCCCCATCAGCAGTCAGTGTCCACCGTGCTCCCAGATGGAAAAGGAGAGGTTGGCAACTGGAAGGTTCGGTGGAGGATACAGAGCTGTGTGGCTATGAAACTAATAGTAGCCTGAACCAAGTTAGACGCCACTCGGATCTTGAGACTGGGAGCCCTGTTAGCGTCACAGGGTCCACATGCCCACCCAGCCCAGGAACTCCCTGTTAACATCACAGGGGCCATTCAGTACGCTGACCATGTGCATTGGGGCCACACCTGTGAACAGCAGGCGCATCAGCAGCAGCAGGCCTGTTAATGCCACTGGGCTGCACAAGCAGGACTTGTAGGACAGGAGCTGGTCTTAACCGTTCTGCGTTACCAACTGTAGTGGCGGCCTGCATCGACGCCCTATCCCTGCCTACCTCTGGCCTAAAGCCGCAATGGGTTCAACACATGGAGGTGTGCTCTTTCGGAGCATAATAGAAGACTGCGCACCTCCTTGTTGTCTCCAGACCCTTCTATAACCTGGATCCGCCCCAAACCAGGGTGGACCACAATGCACCTCCTGGAGACAAAAGCAGAGTGATACATCATGAGTGGCATAACTAGCGTCCTATTTGGAAACGCAACTTCAATGATGACCTCATGGCTGTCATGACCCAAACACCTCACCAGTCATCGTCTGACCATCAATAATGAGGTGACAAGTCATAGGGGCGGGCCTCTGCAAGCCATTTGGGAGTGGCCTGGCCACATCGTCAGGACACATGATGCCCTGTCGTCTAAATGGGCCCCCCACATCAGGGGCAGGGCCAAAGAGTTCATTACCGGACCTAGTTTCTGATGCAGTAAGTGCCTGACCATGGTCAGTTGCATGAAATACAGTCTCTGAAAATAGACTATCAGCTTTAGCATGGTGTCTATGCACAACACAGGACTTAGACCCGGCACGGAGTGCAAGTACCTGTGCAAAGAGGCTTTTCGCACTAAGTGTGGGAGCATGCGCTGTAGCCCGAAATGAAGACTTAGCCTCAGGAATGGCACAGTAAGGCTGAGCATACTCACTAGGCGAAACACTGGAGTTAGGCTGCGGCTGGGGTAAATCGGCACACGCATGTGCACTAGCTGCCTCTCCACACTTAGACGTGGAGGAGAAAGTAGCCAGCTGGACAACCCGAGGCACAGGCCTAAATGGCAGCTGATGCCTGGGCGCAACTGAAACCGCAGCAGGCTGCTTGCGTTTAAGGCGTCACCGTTTTGTAACAACAAATAACATCCAAAAGAACAGGTGTACTTCTTCCCATGGATAATCTGATATGATCCCTTTTTTCATGGACACGACCATCGCTAACAAATGTAGATGAGGCCAAATCAGCAGCTGCTAAAATGGATCTGAATTGCTCCATAAAGTGGCCTCTCCTCCACCCCAATTTCAAGATCCCAAATACTCTATTCCTCTGTGGTGTCAATCCAATCGCACTTGCTTCCTAAAAGCTCTCAAGTTTCCACCAGCCCTGCTGAGTATGGGGTGACAGAGATGGTTGAGTTTGCATAGCTGTTCAGTCGTACTATAGCCTGGGAATCAGAGGTCTGCTCCAAAGCTGCAATGAGTACAGACAAGGAAGTTATTATTATTTTTATTATTATTGATTTATAGAGCACCATTGATTCCATGGTGCTGTACATGAGAAGGGGGTTACATACAGAATACATATACAAGTAACTATAGACAGACTGGTACAGAGGGAAGAGGGCCCTGCCCTTGCGGGATTACATTCTAAAGGATTTTTGGGAGGAGACAGTAGGAGTTGTTTAGGTTGAGCGTCAAGTACGTGTGGTGGTGGTGTCATTGAAGGTTATAGTAATTTCTGAACAGATGAGTTTTCAGATTCAGTTTGAAGCTTGCGTGTGTAGCAGATAATCTAACGTGTTGAGGTAGCGAGTTCCATGAGACAGGGGAAATGATCTGCGCAGATGGCCAGAAGCTTTGTGACTGGGATCCAGGCCCCGATGAAGAAGGTGCTGAGCCTAATCTACACCCTCATTTCCAAAAAGTAAATCCTCCTGGTGGAGACAATGGGGAACATGATGAGGAGCACAGATACCTGATTGGAAGGACAACTTTACTATTCGGTCAGGGCAGGAAGAGGTTGTCTCGGAGGACTCAGGACGAGGGGAATGAAAACACACAGGGTTATTGATGAGGTTGGAGACCACACTTACTGAAACACCAAAGTCAGCCAGTCGATGAGGTCAGCAGAGGAGGTGGAGGAGGATGCTATTGACGACGAGGTTACGTTGCGTCTTCCTGGCCAGAGACAAAGTACTGGAAGCACGTCAACAACTGAATCCTGGACCACAACTTTGACTCTGAGCAGATCTCGTGTTGGCTATGCAGGTCGCATGGGCTGTAAGCCTTTCCTAGCCTGTGAATTTTTGGACATCGCAAAGGATCACCCAAGTCATGGAATCTGTAAGATTTGTCAACAATCTGTAAGTAGAAGGCAAAAACTCACACTTTTGAGTACTTCCTCCATGAAGTATCACATGGATATGAATTGACAGCGTGAAGGTGTATTGCTCAGCTTTAGCAACTGTCAACGCAATATGCTTATTTGCCGTTCATTTCATGCATTGTTGCAGACTACACACAAGGGGCTGCTGTTTTTTTGGATCTGCCTTTGGTCACTATAGCAATAGAAAATTGCTCTTCGGGGATGGACTTGGAGATGCTGTCTATGAACAGAAGGAAAAGCTAAAGGTGTGTGTTACAGCAAGGACCCACCGTGGAAACACTTCGTTCAATTGTGAGGGGAGTTGTGTTGTACTTTGATGATGAGCACTGTAACGTCAGTGAGCAGCATCCTGTGCCACAGACCAACATTCTTACGGTGCTGTCTATACTGTTTACCGTGAGAGGAGCGTAAAGTCTGTATTTCTGGCAACTGGACATCACAGTACCCGGGAACGGTAGGCTGTGCCCAGACAATAATGCGGGCACGCAACACTTTGTTTTATTAGCAAAACACATATCTGTTCTGGGTAGGCCAACTATATAGACAATAAGACTTGCTGCCTCTGCACTGTCAAATTGTCACGTACAGTTTAAATCAAAGAGGGACAGCAACACATGTTTGCATTGACTGTTGCTTTTCAAGATTTCCATGACTGTGTTGCAGAGCTGTGTGGTTTGCATTCACACTGTTATCATCTGCATTATCTGTGAGGCTTCAGCTAACAAGGGTATTCAGGGGGGGTCATGTGTTTTGTCTATGTTTAGGTAGATAACTTGGAAGCTCTTGTGATGCGCCACTGGTAAGTCGTGTTCGCACACACACACACAAACACACAATTACTGCTACACAGAGGGATTAGCAGGTAGTAGGCAACAGAATAGATTATTTAAATTGTATGCATGGTTCTTATTGTTTGTTTTGGTAAAGTTAAACAATCATTTATCAACCCAACTGCCTAGAGTCCTTTTCCTGTTGCCTGGTTTTGCTGCATACTGGGGAGCCCACCCTGTACACGACTTAAAATGAAGCATAAGTCGCAATGTGAATTTCACTGTGCTACAATGCGGCCTAGCGTGCCTGTGCAACCACCGCCTGCCCCATCAAGTGCATCTGCGTGCTCTTCATCCTCTGTGACTGTGGGGACAGCAGTCACACATGGCTTTTCACACTGAACTTCCACTCCTTAACCCGCAACAGGGAGTGTGATTGGCAGGTCATCACTTGTTTTGGAAGTGGAAACAGAAGGTATTGTTGGGCTGTCAGACATCGAGAGAACCATCATTGGATGCAGGCTACATTATATCCACGCCTGCACCTTCGTCACAGATTGCCTGGACTACCTGCAGTTAATAATTGCATTCCAGAAATGGAAAGGAGTGTAGAATGCACATGTGTTGTACCTTGCTTGGCAGCAAAGGAACACTAACTTAGTATTCCAGACAATTTTAGGATGGCAGAAAAAGAGTCAGCTTTTTGTGCAAATTAAATAGCGTGGCAAAAGTGGAAAGATGGGTACAGTGGCCGTTTTCTGTGGGTACCAGGACAGTAAAAGAAGCCTCACTTTCTATCCCTCCTAATGATCAAATGCAGCAAGGAATTCCCTGAGTTTGCTATAAAATTAGCATAGCAAAATGTGCATGAGGGTAGAATGCAGAGGTGCTTGAGATTGCTTGGCACAAGTGGCACAATAAAGGAGTCCTACAGGCATTTTTTGTATACCAATAAGTTGAAGTATTTTTTGCTATCATTATAGCTTATTAAAAACAGAGCAGGAGGGTGTCATGCAGAAGTGCTAGAAATAGCTTGGCACCAGTGGGGCACTAATGGAATACAACAGCCAGTTCTATGATGCCACTAAATGGCAGTATTTTTTGATATCATTATAGCTTATTAAAAACAGAGCAGGAGGGTGTCATGCAGAGGTGCTGCACATAGATTTGCACCAGTGGGGCTCTAATGGAGTACAACAGCCAGTTCTTGTATGCCACTAAGTTTACTCAATTTTTGGTATTATAATGTATTAGTAACAATGAGTTTGAGTGTGCAATGCAGGCAGACGTGCTGCAAATATCTTTGCACTAGTGGGACTAGACAAAAGTCCAATAGCCACGTTTAGGATGCCACTAGGTACACTGAGTGTTTGCTAGTATAATGGCTTAGTTATAATGAGTTGGAGTGTGCAATGCAGGCAGACGTGCTGCAAAGATCTTTGCACTAGTGGGACTAGACAAAAGTCCAATAGCCACGTTTAGGATGCCACTAGGTACACTCAGTGCTTGCTAGTATAATGGCTTAGTAACAATGAGTTTGAGTGTGCAATGCAGGCAGACGTGCTGCAAATATCTTTGCACTAGTGGGACTAGACAAAAGTCCAATAGCCACGTTTAGGATGCCACTAGGTACACTCAGTGTTTGCTAGTATAATGGCTTAGTAACAATGAGTTTGAGTGTGCAATGCAGGCAGACGTGCTGCAAATATCTTTGCACTAGTGGGACTAGACAAAAGTCCAATAGCCACGTTTAGGATGCCACTAGGTACACTCAGTGTTTGCTAGTATAATGGCTTAGTAACAATGAGTTTGAGTCTGCAATGCAGGCAGACGTGCTGCAAATATCTTTGCACTAGTGGGACTAGACAAAAGTCCAATAGCCACGTTTAGGATGTCACTAAGTACACTCAGTGTTTGCTAGTATAATGGCTTAGTAACAATGAGTTTGAGTGTGCAATGCAGGCAGACGTGCTGCAAATATCTTTGCACTAGTGGGACTAGACAAAAGTCCAATAGCCACGTTTAGGATGCCACTAGGTACACTCAGTGTTTGCTAGTATAATGGCTTAGTAACAATGAGTTTGAGTCTGCAATGCAGGCAGACGTGCTGCAAATATCTTTGCATTAGTGGGACTAGACAAAAGTCCAATAGCCACGTTTAGGATGCCACTAAGTACACTCAGTGTTTGCTAGTATAATGGCTTAGTAACAATGAGTTTGAGTGTGCAATGCAGGCAGACGTGCTGCAAATATCTTTGCACTAGTGGGACTAGACAAAAGTTCAATAGCCACGTTTAGGAAGCCACTAGGTACACTCAGTGTTTGCTAGTATAATGGCTTAGTAACAATGAGTTTGAGTGTGCAATGCAGGCAGACGTGCTGCAAATATCTTTGCACTAGTGGGACTAAACAAAAGTCCAATAGCCACGTTTAGGATGCCACTAGGTACACTCAGTGTTTGCTAGTATAATGGCTTAGTTATAAGGAGTTTGAGTGTGCAATGCAGGCAGACGTGCTGCAAATATCTTTGCACTAGTGGGACTAGACAAAAGTCCAATAGCCACGTTTAGGATGCCACTAGGTACACTGAGTGTTTGCTAGTATAATGGTTTAGTTATAATGAGTTGGAGTGTGCAATGCAGGCAGACGTGCTGCAAATATCTTTGCACTAGTGGGACTAGACAAAATTCCAATAGCCACGTTTAGGATGCCACTAGGTAGACTCAGTGTTTGCTAGTATAATGGCTTAGTAACAATGAGTTTGAGTGTGCAATGCAGGCAGACGTGCTGCAAATATCTTTGCACTAGTGGGACTAGACAAAAGTCCAATAGCCACGTTTAGGATGCCACTAGATACACTGAGTGTTTGCTAGTATAATGGCTTAGTTATAATGAGTTGGAGTGTGCAATGCAGGCAGACGTGCTGCAAATATCTTTGCACTAGTGGGACTAGACAAAAGTCCAATAGCCACGTTTAGGATGCCACTAGGTACACTCAGTGTTTGCTAGTATAATGGCTTAGTAACAATGAGTTTGAGTCTGCAATGCAGGCAGACGTGCTGCAAATATCTTTGCACTAGTGGGACTAGACAAAAGTCCAATAGCCACGTTTAGGATGCCACTAGGTACACTCAGTGTTTGCTAGTATAATGGCTTAGTAACAATGAGTTTGAGTGTGCAATGCAGGCAGACGTGCTGCAAATATCTTTGCACTAGTGGGACTAGACAAAAGTTCAATAGCCACGTTTAGGATGCCACTAGGTACACTCAGTGTTTGCTAGTATAATGGCTTAGTAACAATGAGTTTGAGTGTGCAATGCAGGCAGACGTGCTGCAAATATCTTTGCACTAGTGGGACTAGACAAAAGTCCAATAGCCACGTTTAGGATGCCACTAGGTACACTCAGTGTTTGCTAGTATAATGGCTTAGTTATAAGGAGTTTGAGTGTGCAATGCAGGCAGACGTGCTGCAAATATCTTTGCACTAGTGGGACTAGACAAAAGTCCAATAGCCACGTTTAGGATGCCACTAGGTACACTCAGTGTTTGCTAGTATAATGGCTTAGTAACAATGAGTTTGAGTCTGCAATGCAGGCAGACGTGCTGCAAATATCTTTGCACTAGTGGGACTAGACAAAAGTCCAATAGCCACGTTTAGGATGCCACTAGGTACACTCAGTGTTTGCTAGTATAATGGCTTAGTAACAATGAGTTTGAGTGTGCAATGCAGGCAGACGTGCTGCAAATATCTTTGCACTGGTGGGACTAGACAAAAGTTCAATAGCCACGTTTAGGATGCCACTAGGTACACTCAGTGTTTGCTAGTATAATGGCTTAGTAACAATGAGTTTGAGTGTGCAATGCAGGCAGACGTGCTGCAAATATCTTTGCACTAGTGGGACTAGACAAAAGTCCAATAGCCACGTTTAGGATGCCACTAGGTACACTGAGTGTTTGCTAGTATAATGGTTTAGTTATAATGAGTTGGAGTGTGCAATGCAGGCAGACGTGCTGCAAATATCTTTGCACTAGTGGGACTAGACAAAATTCCAATAGCCACGTTTAGGATGCCACTAGGTACACTCAGTGTTTGCTAGTATAATGGCTTAGTAACAATGAGTTTGAGTGTGCAATGCAGGCAGACGTGCTGCAAATATCTTTGCACTAGTGGGACTAGGCAAAAGTCCAATAGCCACGTTTAGGATGCCACTAGGTACACTGAGTGTTTGCTAGTATAATGGCTTAGTAACAATGAGTTGGAGTGTGCAATGCAGGCAGACGTGCTGCAAATATCTTTGCACTAGTGGGACTAGACAAAAGTCCAATAGCCACGTTTAGGATGCCTCTAGGTACACTGAGTGTTTGCTAGTATAATGGCTTAGTTATAATGAGTTGGAGTGTGCAGAGGACAGGAGGGTACAGTGCCAGGGTTGTGGGGCTCTGGGTAGAGGAAAGGAAGCCTGCCTTTCTATTCCCTCCTAATGGGGAAATGCAGCGACGAAATCCCTGACCTTAGCTACACAGACGCTGTCTCTGTTTTCAGGACCTGTCACCTATGGCTCTGACCCTGCCGGTACGAGCCCTTAAAAGGACTTATAGAAAGTGCTATCCCTAAACTGTCCAGCGCTGTGTATGGAGCGCATACAGCAGTATCGGCGATAGGACAAAGGACGGAGCTGCGCCAGTGATGTCTGACACCAAGGACGCAGAAGGCAGATAATGGCGTGCTGGAGGAAAATGTCCGGTTTTATAATGCAGGGACATGTGACATGGACATCCTATCACACATGCCGTTTCTTCTCTGGCTAAAAGTCCACTTAGCTGAGTATGTGTCTGGGATTGGCTGACATGCTGGCCCAACCCAGAAGACGCGCGCGCTTAGGGAAGGAAGACAAGGAAAAAAAAAAAAAAATGTGATCTGAAGGCGCTGTTCACGCACACTATACACTGAAATTTCATAATAGTGTGAGTCACAGAGTGACTTACACTATTACAGCGGAAAGCCAGCTAGGAATTAGCTGTTTTTTTGCTGCTAGAACCATTATCGAACGTTTCTAGAACTATCGAGCTTTTGCAAAAAGCTCGAGTTCTAGTTCGATCTAGAACAGGCCCCAAAATCACTCGAGCCTAGAACTGGAGAATCTCGAACCTAGACCCGCGCTCAACTCTATTCAAGACACGTTGATCAGGCCCCGCCCACATGGAAAGGCCAGTCTTATATACCCAGCACAGCCTCATGTCATTTCCTGCTGCAGGTGTGCTGGGCCTATAAGACCAGGAGAGTGGGCGCGGCCCGGTCCTATACAGAACCATGTGGCTAAGACTCAGAGTCAGACTCATAAGACCAGGAGCAGGACACAGGAGAGCACGAGCGGGATCGGCAGCCATGACCGGTGGACACGTGGACTGGATCAGTGGTTAAGGAGCAGTGCAATGACGGGGAGGCCGGATCAGTGGGTACGGAGCGGTGCCAGGATGGTGCGACCGGATCAGCGGGTAAGGAGCGGTGCCGAGGCATCGGGAGCATGACAGTACCCCCCCCTTCATGCCCCCCCCCTCCGTGCAAAGTACCCCCGGGGCACACCGGACCGAGCTTCCGGACCATAATCCAACGCAAAGGTAAGGAAGGACTGCTGACCCCGTGCCACCTTCTTGACCGCACCACGCTTAGCCGAAGAACCCTTGGCAGTGGCAACAGAAAGAAGAGGCGGACGGGCAGAAGCAGGACGGGAATCGTGGACGACCGGATCGGTAGTACAGGCGGTAGAAGAGAAGGTATCAAGAACGACCGGCTCGGGTGCCTCGGACCGGGCACAGGATATTGTCACATCATCAGAAGTCGGTGGTATCAAAGTCTCAATTGCCAGGGACGGCGGAACGACGCTGGACTGCGTCGTCTCTTCTTCTGGTTCCAGTGGTACCACAGGCACAAGTGCCAGGAGCTGTGGTACAACGCTGGACTGCGTCGTTTCCTCTTCTTCTTGCGACATGACAGGTTCAGGTGACAGGGGCCGAGGAACGGGCTGTAGGCAGTGGTCATGACACAAGGGCCCCCAGCGAGTAATAGCGCCAGAGCGCCAACTAATGGCAGGGTCATGGAGTTGAAGCCAGGGCAGACCCAGCAGGAGCTCAGGAGCCACTCTTGGGATGACATAGAAGGCAATGGTCTCAGTATGCAAAGTGCTAACCTGAAGTCTCACGGGTTCAGTGGTATACCGGACAGGTTCGTATAGTGGTTTACCATCCACGGAGGCGAACCAGAGGGGCTTGGCAAGCGGGATCACAGGTACCTGGTATCGGTTCACTGCAGACTGGTGTATGAAATTACCCGCTGCCCCAGAATCAATGTGGGCCTCTGCTGTGAACCTGATCTTCTCCATCGTCACCTGGACAGTCTGCTTAACTGGAACGGAGGGCATTCCGGTGCTAAGGGTGGCGGTTCCCACCATCCCTTGGAGCCGGGGTCTACCTGGTCTCTCAGGGCATGAGCGGAGCAGATGTGAACCGCTTCCACAATAGAAACACAGGCCCTGGGCGAGTCGCTCTGCACGGCGTTGCTCAGCTTGGCTCAGTCGGTCAATTTGCATTGGTTCAGGAGTAGAATCGCAGAACGGCAGTGGCGGGGGAACGGTAGACCTCTGCGGAACGGAGATGTGACGGATTGGTCGCTTCTCCAGGGATACTTCCTTGGTTCGCTCTTGGAAACGGAGGTCAATCCGGGTGGCTAGGGATATCAGAGCGTCTAAAGTACGGGGAAAGTCACGACCGGCTAATTCGTCCTTAATGTTGCCCGACAGGCCCTCCCAAAAGGCTGCCGTCAATGCCTCGTTGTTCCAGCCTAGCTCGGAGGCAAGCGTGCGGAACTGGATGGCGTACTGGCCCACCGTCAGGGTTCCTTGGCGTAGCCGGAGGAGCGAGGAGGTAACCACGGTGGTGCGTCCCGGTTCATCAAAGGTATCACGGAAGGCCTGCAGGAATTCCAGGAGGTTGGTGGTCACTGGGTCCTCATTCTCCCACAAAGGATTCATCCAGGCCAATGCTTTGCCTTCCAGATGGGACATTAGAAAGGCCACCTTAGCTTGGTCTGAAACAAACAAATGGGGAAGCAACTTGAAATGCAGGGAGCTCTGGTTCAAGAAGCCTCTGCAGGTCTTGGGATCCCCCGCATAGCAAGGTGGAGCAGCGAGGCGCAGTTGCGAGTCCGCGGAGACAACAGGTTCGGATCCAGACACCGATTGCTGTGTGGACTGAGACGAGGCGGCGGTCTGTAACGTGTACAATCGGTGGTCCACAGATGTCAGGAACTTCAGTATGCGGTGTAAGTTGTCACGCTGTTGCACCAGTTCCTGGCGTAGTTCAGCCAGCTCAGACGTTTGTGCTCCAGAGGGATCCATGGCCTGATCAATCTGTCAGGACCGGGAGGACTGGTAGACCCAGGAGGTGGATCCGCTGGACCGAGCACCCCACCGGGGGGCAGGGTATACGGCAGCCGGAGCACTGGCGTGGCCGGGACGGGAGCCTGCGTCCCACAGGGGACGGGAAGAACAAAGTCACTGGGGTCACGGAGTTCCTAAGACTGTACGGTACACTGGTACAGGTGCCAGGTAGGAAAGACAAACAGTAGTCCAGGACACGGCACAAGGGGACCTGAGCACCTAGCTCACAAGACAAGGCTTCAAGACACGTTGATCAGGCCTCACCCACATGGAAAGGCCAGTCTTATATACCCAGCACAGCCTCATGTAATTTCCTGCTGCAGGTGTGCTGGGCCTATAAGACCAGGAGAGTGGGCGCGGCCCGGTCCTATACAGAATCATGTGGCTAAGACTCAGAGTCAGACTCATGAGACCAGGAGCAGGACACAGGAGAGCACGAGCGGGAGCGGCAGCCATGACCGGTGGACACGTGGACTGGATCAGTGGTTAAGGAGCAGTGCAATGACGGGGAGGCCGGATCAGTGGGTACGGAGCGGTGCCAGGATGGTGCGACCGGATCAGCGGGTAAGGAGCGGTGCCGAGGCATCGGGAGCGTGACACAACTTAATAAAAACCAAATATATTCCCATCTCACTTTTTTTTATTTTCACCAGGTGAACCAATATAACTGCACAAAATATAGAAATAAACATTTCTGATATGCAAAAACAAAACCCCAAAAAATTAGTGACCAATATAGTCACCTTTCTTTATGATGACACTCAACAGCCTACCATCCATAGATTCTGTCAGTTGCTTCATCTGCTTACGATCAACATTGCGTGCAGCAGCCACCACAGCCTCCCAGACACTGTTCCGAGAGGTGTACTGTTTTCCCTCCCTGTAGATCTTATATTTTATGAGGCACCACTGGTTCTCTATGGGATTCAGTTTAGGTAAACAAGGGGGCCATGTCACTATTTTTTCATCTTTTAGACCTTTACTGGCCAGCCACGCTGTAGAGTAGTTGGATGCATGTGATGGAGCATTGTCCTGCATGAAAATAATGTTTTTCTTGAACGATACCGACTTCTTCCTGTACCACTGCATGAGGAAGTTGTCTTCCAGAAACTAGCCGTAGGTCTGGGAGTTAAGCTTCACTCCATCCTCAACTTGAAAAGGTCCCACAAGTTCAACTTTGATGATACCAGCCAATACCAGTACCCCACCTCCACCTCTAAGTCGGAGTGGAGCTCTCTGCCCTTTACTGATCCAGCCTCTGGCCCATCCATTTGGCCCATCAAAAGTCACTCTCATTTCATCAGTCCATAAAACCTTTGAAAAATCAGTCTTAAGGCCGCTTTACACGCAACAACATCACTAACGAGATTGGTTGGGGTCACGGAATTCGTGATGCACATGCGGCCTCGTTAGCGACGTTGTTGCATTTGAAACGCATGAACAAGCGTTACCGATCAAAATTACTTACCTAATCGTTGATCATTGACGCGTCGTTCCTTTCCCGATTATCGTTGCTGTTGCAGGATGCAGATTGTTCGTCGTTCCTGCGGCAGCACACATCGCTACGTGTGACACCGCAGGAATGCGGAACATCACCTTACCTGTTGCTGCCTTAGCAAGGAGGCGGTTCGCCGGCAACAGCGATGTCGCTAGGCAGGTAAGTATGTGTGATGGTGACGAACGATATTGTGCGCCTCGAGTAGCGACTCGCCCGTGATGCACAAACGACGGGTGTGAGTGCGATCGGCTGCGACATCGCTAGCGATGTCGCTGTGTGTAAAGTGGCCATTAAGACATCTCTTGGCCCAGTCTTGACGTTTTATCTTGTGTTTCCTGTTCAAAGGTGGTCGTTTTTCAGCCTTCCTTACCTTGGCCATGTCCATGAGTATGGCACACCTTGTGCTTTTTGATACTCCAGTAACGTTGCAGCTCTGAAATATGGCCAAACTGGTGGCAAATGGCATCTTGGCAGCTTCACGCTTGATTTCCTCAATTCATGGGCATTCATTTTGCGCCTTTTTGCGTAACATGCTTCTTGCGACCCTGTTGCTATTTGCCATGAAACGCTTGAATGTTCGGTGATCACGCTTCAAAAGTTTGGCAATTTCAAGACTGCTTCATCCCTCTGCAAGACATCTCACAATTTTGGACTTTTCAGAGCCCGTTAAATCTTTCTTCTGACCCATTTTGTCAAAGGAAAGGAAGTTGCCTAATAATTAAGCACACCTTATCTACGGTGTTGATGTCATTACACCACACCCCTCCTCATTACAGAGATGCACATCACCTGATTTACTTAATTGGTAGTTGGCTCTCAAGCCTATACAGCTTGGAGTAGGACAACATGTATAAAAATTATCATGTGATCAAAATACTCATGTGCCCAATAATTCTGCACACAGTGTATATAGTGTTATAATGCTGGATCTATATAATGCAATCTCGTCACTATATGGTGATATTATGCTCAGTCAATATAATGAAATCTCATTCCTGCTCTGTTACTTCTGATCATCTCAGTTTTACTACATCTGGGTGAGATGGTCAGATGTAGTAGAGCAGAGACAGATATTGGTGATGGTAATGTTACTAATATGCTGGATCTATACCATGTAAGGTAATGGGATTACTATATGGCACTATTATGCTTGTCTATAAACTGCAAACGTATTACTATATGTTGATAGTATGCTAGGTATATACAATTCAATATGGTTACTATTAGAGTTGAGCGCGGTTCGCGGTTCGAGGTTCTCCAGTTCGCGGCTCGAGTGATTTTGGGGGCAGTTCTAGATCGAACTAGAACTCGAGCTTTTTGCTAAAGCTCGATAGTTCTAGATATGTTCGAGAACGGTTCTAGCAGCAAAAAGACAAGCTAATTACTAGCTGGCTTTCCGCTGTAATAGTGTAAGTCACTCTGTGACTCACACTATTATGAAATTTCAGCGTATAGTGTGCGGGAAGAGCGCATTCAGATCACTGCTGTTTGGATAATGGCGATCGCCATTTTTTTTTTTCCTTGTCTTCCTTCGCTAAGCGCGTGCGTGTAGTGGGGTGGGCCAGCATGTCAGCCAATCCCAGACACACACACAGCTAAGTGGACTTTTAGCCAGAGAAGCAATGGCATGTGTGATAGGATGTCCATGTCACATGTCCCTGCATTATAAAAACGGAAATTTTCCTCCAGCACGCCATTATCTGCCTTCTGCGTCTTGGTGTCAGTCACCGCTGGCGTAGCTCCTGTCTCCGATACTGCTGTGTACGCTCTATACACAGCTCTATACAGAATAGGGATAGAAGTTTCTATTAGTCCTTGTAAGGGCTAATACCGGCAGGGTCAGAGCCATAGGTGACAGTCAGGTCCGTGAAAACAGATTATAAGAGCTACACAAGATGACAGCGTCTGTGTAGCTAAGGTCAGGAATTTCCTCGCTACATTTTCCCATTAGGAAGGATAGAAAGGGAGGCTTCCTTTCCTCTACCCAGACCCACAACCCTGCCACTGTACCCTCCTGCCCTTTGCACACTCAAACTCATTGTTACTAAGCCATTATACTAGCAAACACTGAGGAAACTTAGTGGCATCCTAAAAGTGGCTGTTGGACTTCTATTAGTGTCCCACTGGTGCAAACCTATGTGCAGCACCTCTGCATTGCACACTCAAACTCATTGTTACTAAGCCATTATACTAGCAAACACTGAGTAAACTTAGTTGCATCCTAAAAGTGGCTGTTGGACTTCCATTAGTGTCCCACTGGTGCAATCCTATGTGCAGCACCTCTGCATTGCACACTCAAACTCATTGTTACTAAGCCATTATACTAGCAAACACTGAGTAAACTTAGTGGCACCCTAAAAGTGGCTGTTGCACTTCCATTAGTGTCCCACTGGTGCAAACCTATGTGCAGCACCTCTGCATTGCACACTCAAACTCATTGTTACTAAGCCATTATACTAGCAAACTATGCTGCCAGTTTAAGGGCCATAGTTGCATTGTCAGGGATAGTTATTGTTGTTTATTCTGCTGTTAATAAAGATAGACCACCGCTGAAATGTACACCACCTCTCAATTTTTACTACCACATTTTAAATGAACATTCTTGTCGCAATCAAAATGAGTGGCAAAATGACAGATGCTGGTGGAAAGGGGAAGAGGCGTGTTGGAAAAGGAAAAAAAGGGTTTGTCCGTGGGGAAGGTGGCAAAGCTCCATTCACTTCTGCTGAAGATAGACCATCTTCCAGCAAAAGTAAGATGTCTACAACTTACCGTGGACAATCCGATGTGCTCCCTTTTTTACGGACACGAACAACTGGAACAAAGGTAGATGATGGCCAAAAAAAGAAAATGCTTGAATGGATCTCAAGTGGTCCAACAAGTGCCCTCTCCTCCACCTCAACTACCGCATCCAAAAAACACCAGTCCTCTGAGTTGTCATCCCAATCACACTTGCTTTCTCCCAGCTCTGAAGTCTCCATCCGACCTGCACAGTATGGTGGAACTGAGATGGCTGAGTCTGCAGAGCTGTTCAGTCACACTATAGCCTGGGAATCAGAGGTCTGCTCCCAAGCTACAGTGAGTACAGACCAGGAAATGGTCTGCAGTGATGCCCAGAACCTTTGTGACTCAGATTAAGGCCGTGATGACCAAGTTTCTGAGCATAATGTTGACCCTTATTCACAAACTGAAACACCTGTTGTAATAGACAATGAGGAACATACTGATGATGATGAGACGCAGATACCAGATTGGGATAACAACTTAAATATTCGGTCAGGGCAAGTAGAGGCTCGGTCTGAGGGTGAGGAGAGTGCAAACACAACAATTGATGAGGAAGTTCTAGATCTCACCTACTGTCAACCCTCAGTCAGGCCCTTGAGGAGGTCAACAGAGACGGTGGAGGAGGATGCAGCTGACGACGAGGTTACCTTGCGCCTTCCTGGACAGAGTAGGAGTACTGGTAGCGCGTCTACAACTGCATCCTCAGCCACCACTGTGCCTCTGAGCACTAGTCGGGGTGGATCAGCAGGTCGCATGCCCTCTAAGCCTTGCCTAGCCTGGTCATTTTTTACATAGCAAAAGATCACCCAAATTATGTGATCTGTAAAATTTGTCGTGATTCTGTTAGTAGAGGGCAAAACCTCAGCAGTTTGACAACTTCTTCCATGAATCGTCACATGAATAAATATCATATGTCCCAGTGGGAAGCTCACCGTGCTGCAATGCGGCCTAGCAGAGCGAACAAACCACCGCCTGCCCCTTCCAGTGCATCCGCGTGCTCTTCATCTTCTAGGACTGTGGGGACAGCTGTCACACCTGGTTTTCCACGCACAACTTCCACCACTGTAACCGCAACAGGCAGTTTGCTTGGTAGGTCGTCAGTTGGTTTGGAAGGGGAAACAAGTGCTTGTGTACAGCTCTCTCAGACATCGATAGCACCAACGTTGAATGAAGGCAACATCATGTCTACGCCTGCACTTTCCTCACAAACCTGCAGTTTTCCAGGGACACCCTACTCAACACTGTCTACACACAGCAGCCAGATCTCTGTCCCTCAGATGTGGACAAATAAAAAGCCATTTCCTGCGACCCATGACAAAGCTAAGAGGTTGACTTTATCCGTCTGTAAGCTCTTGGCTACCGAAATGCTGCATTTCCGCCTGGTGGACACGCAGGATTTTAGAGACCTTATGTCTGTCGCTGTGCCCCAGTACCAGATGCCCAGTCGCCACTACTTCTCTAAGAAAGGTGTGCCCGCGCTACACCAGCATGTCGCACACAATATCACCGCTTCCTTGAGAAACTCTGTGTGTGAACGGTTGCATTTCACCACCGATACTTGGTCCAGTAAGCATGGACAGGGACGTTACATGTCGCTGACTGGGCACTGGGTAACTATGGTGATAGATGGTGAAGGGTCTGCTGCACAAGTCTTGCCGTCCCCACGACTTGTGTGTCAATCCTCTGTCTGTCCAAGTTCCGCCACTGCTTCTGCCTCCTCCACCTCATCTGGGTCCTCCACCTCCGCCCCAAGCCTGCCTAGTCAGGCCACCAGCGTTCTCACTGCGCAGAAGGAATCACGCACCCCTCATTACTATGCTGGCAGCAGAGCGCAACGGCATCAGGCGGTCTTTAGCTTGACATGTCTTGGAAATAGGAGTCACACAGCGGATGAGTTGTGGGCAGCTCTGGAGACTGAGTTTAATAAATGGTTGTCTCAACTCAACCTGCAGCCTGGTAAGGCCATGTGCGACAATGCTGTAAACCTGGGTGCGGCCCTTCGCTTAGGCAAGGTGACACACGTGCCTTGTATGGCTCACGTGATGAACCTTGTTGTCCAGCAATTTTTAACACACTATCCCGGCCTAGATGGCCTTCTGAACAGGGCACGAAAACTGTCTGCTCACTTCCGCCGTTCAACCACCGCTGCTGAGTGACTTGCATCGCTCCAGACGTCTTTCGACCTGCCGGTTCATCGCCTGAAATGCGATGTGGCGACACGCTGGAATTCGACTCTCCACATGTTACAGCGACTGTGGCAGCACCGCCGAGCCCTGGTGCAATACGTCATGACGTATAGCTTGGGCCAACGAGATGCAGAGGTGGGGCAGATCACCCTGATGGAGTGGTCTCAGATCAAGGACCTATGCACCCTTCTGCACAGTTTCGACATGGTGACGAATATGTTTAGCGCTGACAATGCCATTATCAGCATGACAATTCCAGTCATTGACATGCTGGAGCACACGCTAAACACTATTCGGAGTCAGGGGGTGGGACAACAGGAAGGGGGAACTACAGGAGGATTCATATGCGCAAGACACAACAACATCACCAAGGTCCAGACGTTCATCATCACAAACACGGCAGGCATGGGACCATGGGGGACAGGGATCAACAAGGGCGCATGGTAGCAGGCGAAATGTTGAGGAAAGTGCAGGAGAACATGAAGATATGTAGGACGAACTGACCATGGACATGGAAGACTCAGCAGATGAGGGAGACCTTGGTCAAATTTCAGTTGAAAGAGGTTGGGGGGAGATGTCAGAGGAAGAAAGAACGGTTAGCACCTCTATGCCACAAACACAGCGTGGACTTGGTCCGCATGGCTGCGCAAGACACATGAGTGCCTTCTTGCTGCACTACCTCCAACATGACCCTCGTATTGTCAAAATTAGAAGTGATGATGACTACTGGCTTGCCACACTATTAGATCCCCGGTACAAGTCCAAATTTTGTGACATAATTCCAGCCATAGAAAGGGACGCACGTATGCAGGAGTATCAGCAGAAGCTGTTACTCGATCTTAGCCCGGCTTTTCCACCAAACAACCGTGCAGGTGCAGGGAGTGAATCTCCCAGTTGTAACTTGACAAACATGGGACGGTCTCGTCATCTTCAACAGTCTACCCGTATCAGTAGCACCGTATCTGGTGCTGGTAACAGCAATTTTATTGAATCTTTTCATAATTTTTTTAGACCCTCCTTTGCAAGGCCACCAGAGACAACAAGTCTGACACATAGTCAACGGCTGGAGAGGATGATACAGGAGTATCTCCAAATGAACATTGATGACATTACTTTGCAAATGGAGCCTTGCTCATTTTGGGCTTCAAATCTTGAAAAATGGCTAGAGCTCTTCACTTACTCCTTGGAGATTTTGTCGTGTCCAGCTGCCAGCGTTGTCTCTGAACGTGTCTTCAGTGCTGCTGGGTGTGTGCTGACAGATAAGCGCACGCGTCTGTCCAGTGACAATGTGGACAGACTGACGTTCATCAAAATGAACAAGTCATGGATCCACAAGGAATTTACTACCCCTGTGTCATTCTGGGGAGAGTAAATGCTTGTGCATTTTGAATGGGCTTGATGCAAATAAAGCTGTGAAGTGTACAACTAGGGCACAAGTCCTGCCACTGATGGGGTGTCTGTGTGGCCCAATTTTTGGAATAAAGGGAGACTCCTCTTGGAGTAACCCTTGCTGTGTTTTTAAAAATGATCCAAGATGCACAGCGCTGGGATCAGGAAAGACTTTGCTACTACCCGGTGTCATCCTGGTGACGGTTAAGCATGGCGTATTTTTGAATGTGCTTGATGCATATAAAGCTGTGAAGTGTACAACTGGGGCACAACTGCTGCCACTGAAGGGGTGGGTGTGTGTGTGGCCCAATTTTTGGAAAAAAGGGAGACTCCGCTTGGAGTAACCCTTGCCTACATTGTTTTTAAAAATGATCCAAGATGCACAGAGCTGGGATCAGGAAAGACTTTGCTACCTACCCCGGTGTCATCCTGGGGACGGTTAAGTATGGCGTATTTTTGAATGTGCTTGATGCAAATAAAGCTGTGAAGTGTACAACTGGGGCACAAGTGCTGCCACTGAAGGGGTGGGTGTGTGTGTGGTCCAATTTTTGGAAAAAAGGGAGACTTGGAGTCACCTTGCAGTGTTTTACATGATTTTAGAAGGGCGTGCCATGCCTATATCTGTGTCTCCTTCTCTTTTTCCTTGTCCTGCTCTTTTGTTTTCGCATGAGTATATGTCCTTGTCACTTTCCCATGTGTTTGTGTTGTGTTGTGAGTTGTTTGTCACCTTTTGGACACCTTTGAGGTTGTTTTCTAGTTGTTTTTATGTGTTTGTGATTGCCTGCCATTGTTTCCTATGCGGTTCGAGTGGTTCGTCGAACGTTTGCCGAACCGAACTCGAACGAGACCTCCGTTCGGCGAACCGAACTCGAGCCAAACCGCGACCGGTTCGCTCATCTCTAGTTACTATATTGAAGTATTATGCTGAGTCTACAAAAGGCAATGTAGTTACTATATGGCAGTTATATGCTGAGTCTATACAATGTAATCTCGTTGCTGTATGGCGGTATTAGGCTTGGTCTGTTCAATGAATTCTCTTTATTATATGGTCATATTATGTTGGGTCTATACAATGTAATCTTGATACTATATAGTGTTTTTATGCTGGGTCTATACAATGCGACGTGGTTACTATATAGTGGTATTCTGCTGTGTCTATACAATGCAGTGTAGTATATTTAATATTATGCTATGCAATGTAATGTGGTTACTATATCTCTTTACTATATAGCGATATTATGCTGGGTCTATCCAATGCAATCTTGTTACTAGATGGCGGAATTATGCTGAGTCTATACTATATCTATAAAATGTAAAGAGTAATGTGGGTTCTCTCAGCTGCACAGAGCATTTCTGGAAAGTAGTGTCCTGACGGTAGGGTAGATCCCATACAGAAAGTTTCATGGTGGAAGAGGAAGGGTCCCCAACAGTGCAGACTAATTCAACAGAAGAATGTCTTATAGGAGGTCCGAGGCACAGAGTATTTCAGGAAACCAGTAGGTTAATGTGGTAGGTCGCAGATGCAGTGTTACACTGTGAAAGATGCAGGGCCCCGACAGCATAGAGGATTTCAGGATCAGGATAGGAATGTTGTGATATTGTGGTAGGTTACAAGCTGGAAAGTGCAGGTTCCGTCCACAGCACAGAGTATTTAAGTGGTATGATAATGTTGTGGCTGGTCTACACAGTGGAAAGACAATTGACTTCCAACAGCACAGAGTATTTCAAGAAATTAATGTAGTAGGTGACAAGCAGGAAATTGGAGGTTCCACCAGCAGCACTCAGTATTTCAGGGGTCTGATATTTCCACCAGCAGCACAAATTTTTTTTTCCCCCTCTTTCTCTTTCTCTTTCTCTCTCTTTCTTTCTCTCTCTCCCTTCCCGGGAGCCCTCTGGAAAAAAGCTCGAGTTTCCCATTGACTTCCATTATGATCATTACTCTAGACTAGCAGTTGAGCATTTCAAATTTCCCGACTTGAGAAACGAGCACCTGAGCATTTGAATGCTCGCCCATCACTATTAGTCACCTCACTGCTCACCACTCTGCCTTCTCAGTATTGTGAGGCCATGGGAAGGCATTGATCAGCGGGAGTGGCCAAAGAGGTGCTGAGGTGAGTATAAGTACCGTACTTTTAGTTTTATAAGACGCACCCGATTATAAGACGCACCCCAAATTCAGAGCAAGAAAATGTGAAAAAAAATGGGGTCTGTCTTGTAATCTGGTGGTGTATTACCGGAGGGGGAAGTAACGATTGGGGAGGAGGCTATACTAGTGCAATTGCTGTGGCTGGGGCTGCGACTGAGGCTGTGGTGAAGGCTGGGATTTTAGTGGAGACTGGGGTTACGGTGGAGGCTGGGGCTCGAGCTGCAGAGGAGGCTGGTGCTGCCATGCTGGGGAAACTATGCTTTGGCTCGGGCTGCGGCGGCTGTTTCTGCGGCAGAGACTGGGGCTCGGTCTGTGGTGGAGGCTGGTGCTGCCATGCTCGGGCAGCTGTGCTGGGGCTCGAGCTATGGCGGCTGCTGCTGCGGTGGCTACGGACGGTGAGGGCTTTAAAGAAATGGCGCCTGAAGTGAGCAAAGATTGAGCTCTAGGCTCAATGGCAAGCCAAGATGTCATCTGCGCAAGCGCCACCTCCGAACGCCATTTTCCTGACATCCGCTGAAGGGAGATCAATGGGCCAGAGGTGGAGCCTGTGCAGATGAGAGATTGAGCCGAGAGCTTCAACTGCGCACGCGCTGACTCCGGGCGGCATTATTTGAAGTCCTCACTGCCTGACCCACAGCTTTAGTAAAGCCGCCAGAGACCCCGCACAGCAGCCCCAGCACCAGCCACCGGAGACAACATGCAGACCCCGCACAGCCGCTGCAGCAGCCGGAGACCCCGCACTTCAGTTGCTGACACTGCACATGCACAGACACCCCAGCACCAGCCTCCACAGACCTTGCACCAGCCCAGCCACTGCAGCCCCTGCACAGCCGCTGCAGCATTCCCCAGGCCCCTTGAGACCCCTCATCACCAACCCGTTAAGCTACATTCAGATTATAAGACGCATCCCTCCCTTTCCTCCCAAATTTTTGGGAGGAAAAGTGCGTCTTATCCGAAAAATATGGTATTTATTTTCATTTTTACATGTTATGTTTATTAAGCTCTGGGACATAGAGAGACATAATAAAGGATATTACATTTGTGTAGAATAACTTCTTTGAAAACTTTATTATAAATATAACATCTATCTTTAAAAGCAGATATCGCCGAGCCCGATTTCTGTGTTTAGTCTCTTTAATGTTGCTAGCAAATATCCTGATCAAAAATATAAACACAACACTTGTTTTTGCTCCCATTTTTCATGAGCTGAACTCAAAAATGTAAGACTTTTTTTATACACATAAAAGCCCTATTTCTCTGAAATATTATTCACAAATTTGTCTAAATCTATGTTAGGGAGCATTTCTCCTTTGCTGAGATAATTTATTTACCTTACAAGTGTAGCATATCAAAATGCTGATTAGACAGCATGATTATTGCACAGGTGCGCCTTTGGCCGGCCATAATAAAAAGCCACTCTAAAATGTGCAGTTTTATCACACAGCACAATGCCGCAGATGTTGTAAGTTTTTAGTCAGTGTACAATTGGCATGTGACTGCAGAAATGTCCACCATACCTGTTGCCCATAATTTGAATGTTAATTTCTCTACCATAAGAAGTCTCCATAAGTGTTTCAGAGAATTAGGCAGAACATTAAACTGGCCTCACAACTGCAGATCACATGTAACCACACCAGCCCAGGACCTCCACATCCAGCACCTTCACCTCCAAGATCGTCTCAGACTAGCCACCCGGACAGCTGCTGCAATAATTGGTTTGCATAACTAAAGAAAATCTACACAAAGAACGGGACAAAACATTTTATAATAATAATTTGTGTATCCATCTGGGCCAGAAGATTTAGCTAAATTTAGGGTGTTAATTATATTGCTGACTTCTTGTTCTGTAAAGGGAATGCTAAGATTAGTTAAATTAACAGGAGTTAAGGCCCCGTCACACACAGATATAAATCTTTGGCAGATCTGTGGTTGCAGTGAAATCATGGACATATTGTTCCATTTGTACACAGCCACAAACCTGGCACTGATTGTCCACAATTTCACTGCAACCACAGATCTGCCGCAGATTTATCTCTGTGTGTGACAGGGCCTTTAGGGTGATATGTAACGTTTCCATTCGAAGTTCTAATTGATATTACGTATTTTTTGCTTTATAAGAAGCACTTTTGTTCTCCCAAATTTTGGCGAAAAGTAGGGGGTGCGTCTTTTAAACCGGATATACGGGGGGGGGGTGTATATATATATATATATATACATATATATATATATATATACATATATACTGCAGGGTCCGCTCTGGAGCACTGCTGGGGGCAGGGAAAGCTGCGAGCAGCAGCGTTAGATCTCCTGCTCCCGCTCATATAATATTCACAGCCGCTGTCCATTGGTGTGGTGCTTAAATTGCATCGCGCTGAGGGGCTGGGGCAGCGGGGCATATTATATCTGCCTGTGCCCTCCTTTGATCGCACATGATCCCCCCTGTGTTAAATATGGCCCTCATGCTGCTGCCCATAGTAAAATAAAAAAGCTTTACTTACCTCCAGCACTGATCTCCAGTCTCCTGCTGCTGCTGTCTGTGATAAGGCACGCAGAGATGATATCACTCTGCTGTGCCGATCACATGACCGGCTGCAAGAACCAGGAAGTAAGGAAGCCGGAGCTCAACTGCGAGGAGGGAGACAGAGGAGGGACAGCGCTGAGGAGGTAAGGAAAGAGTGTTTTATTTTATTATGGGCCGCAGCATGAGGGCATATCTAACACAGGGGAGATGTGCCATCTATAGGGGCCATGGGCAGCTGTATGGGGGCCATATCTAACAGGGGAGATGTGCCATCTATAGGGGCCATGGGCAGCTGTTTGGGGGCAATAGCAAACACAGGGGAGATGTGCCATATATAGGGGCCATGGGCAGCTGTATGGGGGCCATATCAAACACAGGGGAGATGTGCATCTATAGGGGCCATGGCCAGCTGTATGAGGGCCATATCTCATCCAGGGGAGATGTGCCATCTATAGGGGCCATGGGCAGCTGTATTGGGGCCATATCAAACACAGGGGAGATGTGCCATCTATAGGGGCCATGGGCAGCACAGGGGGACGTGTCCCAGCACAAGGGGGCTATATTCAATATAAGGGGGCCATATCCAGATTAAGGGGGGCTAATTTTACGATGGGGGGCTATGAGGGACATATACCCTATATGATTTGTTAGACGGACACTGGCATTATAAGATGGACCCCATTTAACATTAAAAAAAAATAAAATCTCTTTTCCTTCACCAAATTTGGGGGTGCGTCTTATAATCAGGTGCGTCTTATAAAGCGAAAAATACGGTAATCTTTTTCCGAATCGTTAACTTTACAACTTTTTGGGCCAATATCTTAGTTGCTTTGTTAATAGAGGAATAGAAAGTTCTCCTCCAGTAAAGATTAAATATATCATAATCTTCAAGGAAGACCAATCTGAGTTGAGCTCTAAGGTATAGTAATTCCTTATGGATAGCTGTTGATGGGGTAGCAAGGCTTTGTTGTAACTTTTCATTGATGTTGATTTTATTGTGAATATTTTTGATTTTTTTTCTTTTTTTATTTTCCTATAATGAGCTGAAATCCCCATTAGCTCTCCCCTCACCACTGCTTTATGGGCATTCCATATTGTGGTGAGACAGATCAAATCGTTGTTGTTTTCGATAAAATAGTTTTTGATCGCTTGTTCTAGTTGTGGTTTGTAGGTAGGGAAATTAATTAATAAGGGACTACATTTCCATAAAAAAATCTTTTGAGCATGGGAATTTAGAATGATTTCACATAGGACTGGGTTATGGTCTGAGAAGGCTCTTTAGGGAATAGTAAGTTTTTTTAAATTTGGAAATAGATAGGGCAGTGGTTAGAATTAAATCAATTTGAGTGAATGTGTTATAAATATCAGAGTAGTAGGTAAATTCATATGATAGAGCATTTAAACTTCTGTAAGTATTCAAAAATTAATTATTCAACAGCCAATTTCTGAGAGAGTGGGTATATTTCTGACTTGGGCAGTGAAGTCTAGAACACGATCTGCGATATCTCCTACCATAAGGACGTTACCTATTTTAATGTTGTTCAACATAGTGATTACTTTATCTAGAAAACCAATTTGTCCATAGTTGGGGGCGTAAACATTTACTACCGAGCAAGGATTGTTATTTATTTTGCAGGTTAGGCTATGCTCGCCCGCCTTTGGACTACGTCGGAGGATTTTTATGGGGGGTAATAAAGAAAGAGTCCTAAATGTTTTCTGCTTTATTTCTAATAAAATATTTTTTTCTCTACATTGTTGTTTTATTTTACTGTTAAAATAACACACAATCACAGATGCTGTCAAAGAGTGGGCGCCTGTGATTGGATGTTGGAGTAACCTGAAACCAGCCCATACATTCTGGCATGTAGCAGATTCCAGGTTACTTCAACAGCCAATCACAGACAGCCATTCTGCATGACAGTATCTGTGATTGGCTGTTGGGTCCCTTACACATATAGTAGTATAAAAATAAATAAATAATTTTAAAAAATGACATAGCACTCCGTGGTATTTTTGATTCTCAGCGCAGATAAAGAGGATGGCTATGGGCTGCCACCCCCATCTGCCTGGCTTTACCTTGGCTGGCAATCAAAATACAGGAAAGCCCATTAATTGTTTAATTATTTAAAAAAAAAATTAAAAAAAAAAATGCATGGGCTCCCGCCATATTTTGATCGCCAGTCAGGTAAAACCAGACAACTGGGGATTGGGATTCTCAGCTGGTTAGGCCCAAACATTCTGGGCCCCCCCCACACTAAAAACCGCAGCCCACAGCCACCCCTGAAAATGGCACATTGTTTCTTAGTGCCATTTCCAGGCACTTTACCTGGCTCGTCCATCGGCCCTGATGGCAGTGGCACGCTAGGTATTAAACGAGTTAATACCAGCTTTGTATTCTCAGATGGTACTAAGCCCGGAATTCATGGTGTCACACCAAATTAGACATGGCCACCATGAGTTTCTAGTAAACAGGTAAAAAAAATGCAAAACATAGAAAAAAAATGTTTATTAGGAATAAAACAAAAAAAATTTAGAGACTACATCTTTATTTAAAAAAAAATCCTTACTCCCACGTAGTCCACAGGGAGAGCAATGTCAGCTTTTCTTTATCGCTCTGTACAAACACATACAGAGCGAGTGAAAGGCTCACAGTGAGGGTGTGATTCCACTTGCATATGACTCCTTCAAGTCTCGCATCGGTATCACCCGGCATGGCGCACACTCTCCTGACAGAAGCGTCTCAGCTGCATGGAAATACATGCAGCCATCCTGCTCCTGTCAGGAAAGTGTGCCCCGTCCTGGGTGATACTGATGCGAGATTTGCACAGTGGCAGTCAAAGTTCAATCGAGTCCATGGCTAAGCCATGGACTCGGGTGAACACTGACGTTACCGCGAACATGGCTGAAAACAGCCGAAAACTTCCAAGTGACAAGCAGTGCAATGAAATACCACTGAAAGTTAATGATCGGACCCGGAAGCACAAGCGGTCGGGAGACAGAGTCTGCAGCACGCGTTACTGGACCTATAAGTATAATGACAATGTTTATCATTAACTATATTCTTTATTTTACAGCACCCCTGCCCCATTCCATAACAGTGAAGTCCATGCTCGGGGTTCGGATGCAAATTTGCGTTATCTACGACCCCGAACACGGACTTTACAAAAAGTTCGAGTGTGGCTCCCAATCCCGAACATCGGGGGTTCGCCCATCACTAGTGGCAGGTTTAACTGCAGAGCCAGGTCACTTTGAAGTGGAGTCAAGGGATATGTGGAAGGAAGTATTTACTGGTTTAATGGCTGTTGTGTAGTGGAAGCCAGAGAGAGAAGATGTAGTAAGGAAGGTGTGACCAGCTTTATAAAGCAGATGTAACTTTCCAGAGGAGGACAGAGCAAAAGGGACTCCTATCAGGAAAGCTTTATGAAAAATTGCAGAAACATTGTCAGGCCAGTGAAAAAGGGGACCTTAGTGAACAAGGGATGGCCTGCTGAAGGACAGTGTCACTGGTACAATTACTTTAAGACCAGTCCTTGAAAATAGCATTGTAGTTAAGGCAACAGCAAAACACCTGGACCTGTGTGGTTGAACATCAGTAAGATGCAGACAGACCAGCCTTCTCCTCACTCTGTGGCAGCCTCTGTGGAAGAGAATAAGATCATGTCTGTAACCCTACTAGAAGAGACGGTCTATCTTACTATTGAAAATGGATGATATATTACTTGCTATATTCTGTACTTGAGTTACCTTGAATACAAAGAGATTGAATTTTTTAAATCCTGTTCTGGATTTTTTAATGTGAAAACAAGAGGCATCAGAAGTCGGACTGCACTAAGTGATAGGCCCTCTTTATGCCGGATTCAAACGCCTGTGCTAAAATGTAGTCTTATCAAGTCAGCAAATTACATCATGTGCAGATCTGTGTGCTTGTCTGCATAGTGGACAGGAGCAGGAACTGCATACTATTCCCATATATTAGGCTGGTTGATAAATTGGATCAGAATACTGCATGCTGCATTTTTTTCCACTCACCCAGCCATGTGCACTAGCACATGACTACAAAGGGTACATGTGCTCCCTGTGTTGTATAAAGACTACACACATCCATATAAAATGATGAATGAGCTCATATGGGGAAATTATCATGTTATTACATTGCTGTAGTTAGACAAACTTGACATTGACTTTCATCTATGCTTTCATTCTCCTGTTGTGTGAGCTTTTATCTTATATTTTATCCAGCTTGTTTCCAAGGTTCTTGACCTCCAGAGCCTGGTTAAGTATGTGCAATAATTACATTCCAGGAGAAGAAAGTAATTAACTCCTACAATCCTATTCAGCTCTTTTAAGGCTATGTGCACACGTTGCATTTTTTTCCCCGTGTTAACGCTGCGTTTTGAACTGCAGCGTTTCAGTGCCAAATTGCGTGCATTCTGCTTCCCCAGAAAAGTCTATGGGAAGTCCGAAAATTCAATGCGCACGGGTGAATTTTGGATGCCAAAAATCGATGCGGAAAAAAAAGCAGCATGTCACTTCTTTTGTGCGTTGTAGCTGCATTCTCCACCCATTGAAATCAATGATGTAGGTCAAAACGCAACCAAAATGCACTTGAACTGCTTTTTTGTTGCGTTCCGCATGCTTTTTTCACAAGCAAAACGTAGGTGTGTCGCCCTGGGCAAGCCAGGGGACACAGATCACACACCACCACACCCCACATCCCAGGTAGGCACATCAAAGCTGAACCAAAAATCCTTGTTGCCTTCCTCCAGGGGCTGATGATTCACACCAGGGGGTGGGCCAGGCGGTTGGCTCCGCCCACCAAGGAGATCACAGCTCTGGAGGCGGGAGAAAACAGGCAGTCCAGTGAGGGACATGGAAGAGTAAACAACAGACTTGAGTCAGGGAGGAGGAAGTGGAAGGAGTGGAGGAGTAGCCCAGACAGGGCTTGAGTAAACAAGTAGTGAAAGTAGAAGAGTGGTAAAGGAGGAAAGCAAGTGAGGTGACAGTAAAGAAAGAAAGCCTGAGGTCAGCAAGGTCAGCAACGGCGGTGACTGTCTGGAGGGGGACCGTTTGGAAGTTCCTGGAAGGACCCCGGAGGCTGTGTGCCCGGTGGTCTGGAGCAGTGTTCCGAAGGACAGTCAGCACCAGGGCAGGGGCCTCTCGGACCCCGGCAAGGCTTGGAGTCGCCGTAAATTGCCGAATCCGTCAGTGAAGGGGACGTAGATCCCCCAACAACCAAGACCCGAGTGAAGGCAACAGCTCAACCTGTACAACAGAGACACCGCCACCGCCAAGGCACCAGTTTCTGAGGGCCAGTGCCTGTGGGCAAAGAGTAGAGCTCCTCCGGCCCAGCTTGAAGCCGGGGAGCGGGTTACCGGTGGGGACCCATCGCAACCAATTAGTACACAAGGTGCAAGGAAGAGGGACATCACCGTCACCTACCGGGAGAGCAGGTGCAGCCGTCTGTGGGACCGTCCAACTAGCCGTTTGGTTTACCGTACAAACTGTGTCCACGTCTCAGGCTGAGTGAGTACCACAGTGCCGCAAGGCACAGCGCTGCCCCCGCGTCCCTGCGCCCACCAGGCCTTGCACCTCCCAAGCCATCACCGGGCCCCGGGATCACCAACCCCTACCCACGGAGGGGCAACACAACACCTAGCTGCTCCGCATCACCATCCCCGGGATCCCCGTATTGAGCAGCGGTGGTGAAATCACCACAACCGTGGGTGGCGTCACGGACTATAAACAATCCCCACACCCAACAAACCCCCTTTCACTCACGGGCAAGGAGTGCCGCTCGAGAGACCCCCGGGATCCGGCCTACAGCTCGAGCCACCACTGAGCAGCGGCCGCCGGACCCGAGCAGAAGGGGTGAGCGCGGTGTGCTGACACCCTCCTCCCCGCCCGCGACATAGGTCTTTTCAGTCTCTCTCTGTCAATATCTGTCAATTTCCTTCTGTTTGTCGGTCGGTCTCTTTCTCTGAAAGTTGGTCGCTCTGTCTGTCTCTCTCTCTCTCTATCCGTCGGTCTCTCCCCCTCTCTCATTCTCACCGATCTCTGATCACCAGCATGGCGCTGCACGGCTGTCACAAAGCTCCGGCGGCTTTTCCTCTTTTGAAAATGCTGGCCGCTCATTATTCTATCTCGTATTTCCTGCTTTCCCCGCCCACTGGCGCCTATGATTGGTTGCAGTCAGACATGCCCCCATGCTGAATGACAGCTGTCTCACTGCAACCAATCACAGCCGCCGGTGGGCGGGTCTATATCATGCAGTAAAATAAATAATTAAAAAAAAATGACGTACGGTCCCCCCCAATTTTGATACCAGCCAGGGTAAAGCCACAAAGCTGAAGGCTGGTATTCTCAAGATGGGGAGCTCCATGTTATGGGGTGCCCCCCAGCCTAACAATATCAGCCAGCAGCCACTCGGAATTGCCGCATCCTTGAGATGCGACTGTCCCGGGACTCTACCCGGCTCATCCCAAATTGCCCTGTTGCAGTGTCAATCAGGGCAATAAGGAGTTAATGGCAGCCCATAGCTGCCACTAAGTCCTAGGTTAATCATGGCAGGCGTCTCCCCAAGATACCTTCCATGATTAACCTGTAAGTTAAAGAAAATAAACACATACACCCAAAAAATCCTTTATTTGGATTAAAAGACAAAAAAAACACCCTCTTTCACCACTTTATTAATCCCCAAACACCCATCCAGGTCCGGCGTAATCCACACGATGTCTCACGATGCTCTCAGCTCTGCTACATGAAGCTGACAGGAGCAGCCACAGACCAGTCCACTCTCTGTCAGCTCCACGCAGCAACTGAAATGAGCCACGCGATCAGCGATGACGTCACTCAGGTTACCCGCGGTCATCGCTCGATCCTCCAACTGTGACAGCAAGTCGCATGAGTGACTAAAGGGATCAGCGGTGCCGTCACTCAGGTTACCTGCAGCTACCGCTCTCAGGTGGAGGACTCCAGCTGTGGCCACGGGTAACCTGAGTGATGGCAGTGCTGATCGCGCTGCTCCCTTCAGTCACTCAGGGGATTTGCGGTCACCGGTGAGGCCTTCACGAGTGACTTCTAATTAGGACGCAACACACAGACAGAGTCGTGGTATGACAATGAAGTCGGGTGAAGTTCATCCGAGTTCATTCTCATCACGCGACTCTGTCTGTGTCTGCTGTCAGTGGGCATGTAGCAGAGCTCAATTGCCGTGGGACCGCACTGCAAAATATGCATCCAGAACATATGCAAAATGCATGCAAAACGCATGCAAAATGCATGTAAAATGCATGCGTTTTGGATCCATATTTTTGTTACAAACGCAGTGTTTACAGTTTTAGAGGGTGTGTTCTTTTCTGCACTGCACAGAACGCAACGTGCGCACATACCCTAAGCCTACTCATTTCCACAAAGCAGTTAGAGATTTACCTCCTTCACTATCCCTCTGAACTCTTTATCCAGCTGTTCTTTTCTGTCCCTCATAATATCTCACCCCCACCATTGGCAGTTTCCAAAGCAGTTTTCCTAATCACTATTCTCACTTCCTTGAAGTAAGTAGTTGATATGCACTGTTATCTCTATATGTAAATATAACAATAACAGTATATAATTCAGAAGAATGACAATAAGTGCTCGCTTGTACAAGCATATTACACAGACAAGGGCTAGATGATGTTTTATTAGATAGCACTCAAATCAATATTATGCTAAAGGGAAGTGCTGATCAGCATTTTTTTTTTGGTTGATTCGGCATTAGAGAAAATAGCAGCATGCTGCGAAAGGCATCAAATATCCATTCCAGTCTATGGAATGCAAAACATCGGATTGCACTCGGACACCATACAAGTGTGTCATGATTCTGCTTGGTGGTGCTTTACTCTCCTGCAGAACTGATGATTGGTTTTCTATTTTTACCAGTGGTCTGGTCGTTCCCGGTCTCGGGCTCTGTGAGAAGGGCCTGTTCATTGGAGCCTCGTTCCGGGTGATTGCGCTGCTTTATTTTGAAGCTACTTCATCTGGAACGCCGCCAGTGATAGTTACTTTGTTGCAGCAGTTGTTGCTGACTCCCATAAGTGTGTTGATCTTGTTCCGCTACCTTGTTTCTAGTACCCTCCTCCACCTGTTCGTCTGACCTAGACTTGATTTCCTGACTTCTTGACCTTGGCTCCGCTCTCTCCCTTTACACCTGACGTGTTCTCCTGGCTTCCAGACCTCCAACTTATATCCTGACCATGCCTCCACTCTCTCCCTTTGTACCTGACATGTTCTCCTGGCTTCCAGACCTCCAGCTTGTATCCTGACCTTTGCTCCACTCTCTCCCTTTGTAAGTGACAAGAATTCCTGGCTCCTGACCTTTGGCTTGTTTGGCTACTCCTCCACTAGTATATTTAGCGACATTTAGTGTTCAAACATCACAACTCTCCTCCACTAGTGTATCTAGTGACAGTTTGATTTATGCCAGTGGAAAAGATGGAGAAATTAAGTTCTTCATTTTTTCCTCACCTGTTCTTCGATTTGTGCACGTGAGAGAATTGGATCATAGTAAATGACCACGTCTTTATTTCATTATGCAGACACAGAGAATAGCATGACCAGCACTACGCGTTTCAGGTGAAAACACTCACCTGAATCACTTAAGCACTTTACATATTCAAAAATAGCAAAATCCAGTTGTGGCACTTTTAGAGTTTGGTTATTCTGTCAGTATTATCTGACAGATAATTATAACTCACAATACGATTTGGTGGCCTCTGCTTGAACACAATATATATTTTCATCTCACTCAGTTGGGTACAGCCTAATATTAATAAACCGGGAAAAAAAAATTCTATATAATAAAAAAAATTAAAAAAAAAATTTCTTAAAAATTTTTTTCCCTAAAAATTGTTATTAAAAATTCATTGGAGTACAGCGCTTGCACAAAAATGGATCATTTTAGGCAACTCTGGTCATTTTGCACCCAAAATTGTAATTAAAGGAGGCATGATTTTTCAATAGCACATGAGGGGGAGATAAACACATTTTTAAAAAAAATATTGTAGCTAAGCACATAAAAAATTCTTGTGTGCATCCTCATATATGTGCAGATTCATTCATATATATAGTCATGCATTTGCATATATTATATGTGCACTTACTTGTAGATGTTATATCTGCATATGTATATTTGTGCACCACAATTAATATGTCAGAATTTATATACATTCCTAACTTAGTCCAGAAAACTATTGATACCTATATTGTATTTGTATTTGCATTTTATTTTACATGTAATAACTTTCATGGTAACTTTATTTCTGAATATGTAAAGTGCTTAAGCGATTTAAACATCTGTTCTGCTAATTAGCATTTGCATATAAACTCTGTAGCGCCGTCTCTCCAGCATCATGATTAAGGGTGAGTGTTTTCACCTGAAACGCGTAGTGCTGGTCATGTCATTCTCTGTGTCTGCATGATGAAATAAAGACGTGATTCTTTGCCTGAAGAGCTGGACATCCTCTTTTTTCTGCATTTCATTGGGCTGTGGCAGTGCCTGTCCGTGCTCCAGGATGGAATCGGGATTGAGCTTTTATACGGTGAGCTGATTCATACAAATTGGATAGTAAATGTCACCCAGTTCAAATTCTAATCAGAGTTTCTGCTAAATGTCAGCAAAATCAGGCCAATTCTCATGTATGAGAGAACATACACTCATGTGACCTCAGCCTTACAGATGAAAACTAACTGGAACTTTAAATCTAGGAAAGTCCGCACACCAACAATCAGGAAGTGAGCAGACTGCCGAGCTGTGTGCTGCTAACGATGTAACCTCAGAATACCCTTTTAGGTTTATGTTTATACTACATTGTGATTCTCCTATTGTAATTGATTAGCAATAGTTACAGCGCAGAGCAATAAACTGAATTGTGTACACTTATAGTTAAATTTCGAGTTTGTATCAAACATTATGAATATATTTACATCAAAATATCTTCTTATGCTTTTTTTTTTCCAATTCATCTCTTTAGCTTATTTGTTTACTTTTAGCTGATTTCTAGAGTAGTTAATGACTATTCTGATAAGAAGATTGCATGTTTAATTAAACTAGTAAAGATAAAGTTTGAGATCTTTTAAACAGACACAAAATTGAAACAATTGAAGCATTGCTGAGATATTATATTGAGTTTGCTGCTATATCAAGTAGATGCCAAGTGAATTGAACTGAGGTTAATTACTTGGCTTCTAAAATGAAAATTCTAATACTAAGTTCAACTTGATTTTCTGGCTTTCTTTTAGTGGTGATGAATATTTGCATTACTAGTATTATCCAATACACTCTTCATGCAATATAATATGTGCATTGTACTGTGGAACATAATATCAGATCTTACATTATGACTGAATATGCTATGTATCATTAAAATAGCTTTTTACATTTCATTTGAGCCATTTTCATTTGACAACATAAATGAGAATTAGCAAGTGTTATACAAATGAACCTTTAATGTTTCTGAAAAATGTGCAAAAAGTTTTCAGTAGCTTTCTTGTTAGTGTTATCAGTGCTCAACTGTACAAGCTAGAAGCATGCAACTCTTCTGTTACATTCCCATGATGATTCAATTCTATGCTTTAATAGGTCATCGTTGTCATAAAGATATTGTGTGCACATCATAACACCAACTCGTTCTAAGTTGCTGTATAAATATACTATAACTATTTAAGCCATTTATGTTAGTTACGATACAATCTTAATGTCTATTTGATTCCCTACATGTTCTTTAAAATAGATCTTACAATTAAGCACTGATAGTCTGTTAGTTTCCATCTCTACCATCTCACTAATCTCTAAAGAGCAGGCGTAGGCACTTAATTTTCTCGAGGGGCCACATGAGAGACCATGACTTGTGTGGAGGGCTGAGCCAATAGGCTAAAACTAATTCAGTTCAATATATATATTAACTATTATTTTTTTTTAACGTTAATCGTATTACATATTATAAATCAGAATTAAGTATGCTGACATCCCCGTATATACAGTATAAGCACAAATACAGCCCCTTACATACAGTAAGAGCCTCCACACAGTCCTCTTATATACAGCATGAGCCCCCACTTAGCCCCTATATTCAGTATAAGCTTCCACATTGTCCCTTATATACAATATGAGCCCCCACATTGCCCATTATTTACAGTATATGCCCCCACATAGCACAACTAAATAAAATGTGATACCCCATATTGCCTCTCTATATACAATGTGAGACCCCCATATCCCCTCTATATACAGTGTGAGCCCTGACATAGCCTTTCTATGTACAGTGTGAGCCTCCACATAACGTCTCTATGTTCAGTATAAGTCCCACGTAGCCTCCTATTTACATGTTGAGCCCCACATAGCCCCCTATATACTTTAGAAACCCTCACATAGCATCATATATACATTATGAGCCCAACATTGGCACATAAATAAAGCAAGAGCCCACACATAGCCTGCCATATATGTTATGAGCCATCCTATGGCCTCCTATATACAGCATGAGCCCCCACAATCTCCTAAATACAGTATGAGCCTGCATATAGCCTGCTATATACCGTATGAGCCCTAAAATAGCCTCCTGCATACATTATCCCCGATTAGCCTCCTATGTACACTATGAACCCCACATAGCCTCTTATATTCATTATGAACCCCACATAGCCTCCTATAAACATTTTGAGCACCACATAGCCTCCTACATATATTATGAGCACCACATAAACTCACATATACAGTATGAGCCCCCAGATAGCCTCCTATATACATATTATGACCCACATGGCATCATATATACATTATGAGGCCCTTATAGTCTCCTATATACATATTGAATCCCCATATAGCCTCATACATATTTTATGAGCCCTCACATAGCCTTATATATACTTTTTGAGCACCCACATAGCCTCCTATTTACTTTGAGCCCCCACCTAGCCTCATATATACATTATGATCCCCACACAGCCTCCTACATACATGCAAACATCCCATTCACATGAAAAAAGACACCACATACTCACCTCACTCTCGTTCTCCTGCTGTTCTGCTCCGGTCACCAGTGCACTAATGCTCTGCACAGCACAAGAGATGATGTGACATCATTGCATCTGCTGTGCCTCACTTTGATTTGTGAAAGAGGGAGTCAGCAGCCTCTCCTCAACCGATTCACTGCTGACTTTATCTTGATGTCATGCAGTGGTTCTGCTCTATATTCACCAGGTGTCACAATGATTTCTGACTCTTTTCCCACTGCAGAGTCTGATACGCCACCTAGTACTTTTGAGTTGTTCAGTCAGAGCCTGGCATCAACCAGTTTTGTGCACACTGGTGATCGGTCAAGCAGGAGTTAATTCATGCTGGCCTGTTAATAGCTGCTAGGGTCAAGTTGGTGAAGACATATCACAGCTGCCTTCGCCCTTTAAAAGATTGTGGAACCTGTTTCTCCCTGCCAATTATGTTTCTAGCGATACTTGTCATTGTGCATTGTGATCCAGCTATTGTTGAACTGCTGAGTGCTTTTTGGTGTGCTGTGGAAATAGCCTCAATGTTTGTTTATTTCCTCCCTGTGCTTTATTTCTTCCTGGGTATGTATTGTCTTTACCCCTGTGTGTGCTTGAAGAAAGTTTGAGCTGTGGTTTTCCCGTCTGTCTGTTTTTGTCGGATTCATCACTCCTATCCCGGCGCTCCCTGGGGGAGGCTGATCAGGAGTCAGGGCTACGCTGGCGGTCCAGAACTCTTTACCATCTGAAGTACCTCTGGCATAAGGGACACCTTAGGGTCCCTAGCCTGAAGGCCAGTCAAGGCATCCTCATTCCACCATGTCACACACCGTGTTACCTGAGGATGCAGATAGTGTTGACTTAAGAAAGCAAGCAGACAGGTGGTGGGGGAGGGATTGGTGCAGCCTGCAGGCCACTGATTTTAGCCCTTCGACTTTCTTGGACTGCTGACTGGACTGGTGTAAGGGGTAGTTACCGCGACTGTTAAGTAAAGAACCCTTTTGTTTCTGTTGGTCGCGGCTCATCTAAGACCGGGAGCGCTTGAGGAGAGCCTCCGGGCAGAAGATCAGCCAAGACCGGGAGCTCCCCTGGAGGGACTCCGGGCACCAGACTTGTGTGCCAATCTGGTGTGCTTTGATACGTTAGTTTTAAAATGTTTTTTTATTGATAAGAAAGAAAAAGAATACTGCTGAAGAAACGTGTGTGTGTTTTCTATATGCGTTGTCTTGCAGGTGCGGAACCTCGCCAGGAGGCTGAGGTTAAAGAGGGGAGGAATGTAAGGGGTAGTTGGACCCCCGAACCGGGAAAGAGAATCCCCCCCTGAAGACGCCACAGGAGTATGGTGGCACATTGTACAATGTTGTGTGTTATGTACGGTTCTTCCCCCCCTAGGTGCCAGTGTAGTGAGTGGTTCCCCTGGTAACAGTGACAGGGAAGGAAGGGGCAGGGCAGCCTAGGAGGGAAGAGAAGGGGGGTTGGGCTCTGAATGCAGGGCAGTGTGCTGTGAGATGTAACATGGGAGAGAGCTGAGGAGAAGTGCCGGGGCAGAGTGCAGGAGTGGGTGCTGTGGCAGTGGAGCGGAGAAGTTGGAGCTAATCCGGAGCCGGTAGTGAGTACTGGAGCTGTCCCCTAGTTCAATACAAATCCCTGGGAAAGGGCTGGACTAAAATCGGGATAGGAGTACCACTGCTAGGGGGATAACAATTGGCCCCTGCAGGCAAAGGAAAGTGCCCGTAGAGAAAAAGGAAACCGTTTTTGTAGAAAAGGACTTGTAACTTGTAACGTACTAAAGTAAACCTGCTGCAAACAGAAAGTTGGAAGCTTTGCCTAATAAAACGGTGTTTGGTTTATCCGCTGCCTGCAATTGTCTCTTTCCTGAAAGTGAAGAAGAAGCTGGAGAGCACAGAAAGAACGCTGTCATGAATGGGCCCCATGCATCCACACTCTGCCCCAACAACACACCTGTATTGCAAGTAACGGCCGGGCCGGGGTTCAGCCTGCGGCCCACAAGGCGAGGGGACTCGACTACACCCCCTGAGGTGCCCCTTGCCCCCGTTACATTTTGGCGTAGTCGGCAGGATCAAGCCCGCAGAAGAGAAGCCCCGAGCAGAGACCAAGTGGTGCCTGATGTACTGAACAGGCCACAAGATTGCGGCAAGATGGCGGCCGTCCTCATGGATTTAGTGAAGGCGCGAAAAGTGGGCGCAAAACGAAAAGCGCTGGGCTGGCCTGTAAAGAAGAAGCCCAGAGTGCACCGCCCAAAGAGGGGAGGTGCTTGCCCCAAGATACTGCAGAGGTCTAGTGATGTGGGCGGCGCCGCAAGAAAGAAGAGGCATCGCAAACGCTGTGCCGACCTGGTGGGTGAGGCCGGGGGCGGAGTATGGGCAGAAGCGGGAAAAGAAGAACCGCCTCCACCTTCCCTGGCGTGATTGCAACCCCGGCAGTGGAAGAAGAAGCAAACTCCAATACCTGGACCAAGCAGAATGGAGAACAGAGCGTGGCGCGCTCAGCATAAACAAGTGCTCGCTGAAGCCTGTGGGCTGAAGAGTACCCCGACGGTCGCGCCAAAAGCAGCCGCCGAACCTACGGCTGGAGACAAGCAAAGAGAAGCATCGGCATTACTGGTGATACATCAGAGTATGGTGTCGCACCAGGTAGTTGTTGTCGGCAGCCCACTGCGGTCCCGTCCAGCTACCCCCTCACCCCCGCAGGAGGCTGAAGGGCCTGAACCGGAGAAGGAAGTACCGGAGCCACCGGGTTATGAGCCGTTTCGTAGGCTACCCCGCTTACCTGGACAGTCCCTCTCCAACCATGTGAGGGCCCAGCGGGCTGAATGGCTGCGTGCATACCACCCAGCGTGAGGGTTAATCATCCGGAAGAATAAGATCTGTTTGTTGTCGAAAGCCGGTACTGTTGGAAGCCGGTGAGTGTTTATGGTTAAAGCTACGTTAAAAGAACTGAACCCGGGAATAGAAGAATGCAGGGACTATGCATGGACTTCTCCCGCGACTGTTAAGTAAAGAACCCTTTTGTTTCTGTTGGTCGCGGCTCATCTAAGACCGGGAGCGCTTGAGGAGAGCCTCCGGGCAGAAGATCAGCCAAGACCGGGAGCTCCCCTGGAGGGACTCCGGGCACCAGACTTGTGTGCCAATCTGGTGTGCTTTGATACGTTAGTTTTAAAATGTTTTTTTATTGATAAGAAAGAAAAAGAATACTGCTGAAGAAACGTGTGTGTGTTTTCTATATGCGTTGTCTTGCAGGTGCGGAACCTCACCAGGAGGCTGAGGTTAAAGAGGGGAGGACTGTAAGGGGTAGTCGGACCCCCGAACAGGGAAAGAGAATCCCCCCTGAAGACGCCACAGGAGTATGGTGGCACATTGTACAATGTTGTGTGTTATGTACGGTTCTCCCCCCCTAGGTGCCAGTGTAGTGAGTGGTTCCCCTGGTAACAGTGACAGGGAAGGAAGGGGCAGGGCAGCCTAGGAGGGAAGAGAAGGGGGGTTGGGCTCTGAATGCAGGGCAGTGTGCTGTGAGATGTAACATGGGAGAGAGCTGAGGAGAAGTGCCGGGGCAGAGTGCAGGAGTGGGTGCTGTGGAAGTGGAGCGGAGAAGTTGGAGCTAATCCGGAGCCGGTAGTGAGTACTGGAGCCGTCCCCTAGTTCAATACAAATCCCTGGGAAAGGGCTGGACTAAAATCAGGATAGGAGTACCACTGCTAGGGGGATAACAATTGGCCCCTGCAGGCAAAGGAAAGTGCCCGTAGAGAAAAAGGAAACCGTTTTTGTAGAAAAGGACTTGTAACTTGTAACGTACTAAAGTAAACCTGCTGCAAACAGAAAGATGGAAGCTTTGTCTAATAAAACGGTGTTTGGTTTACCCGCTGCCTGCAATTGTCTCTTTCCTGAAAGTGAAGAAGGAGCTGGAGAGCACAGAAAGAACGCTGTCATGAATGGGCCCCATGCATCCACACTCTGCCCCAACAACACACCTGTATTGCAAGTAACGGCCGGGCCGGGGTTCAGCCTGCGGCCGACAAGGCGAGGGGACTCGACTACACCCCCTGAGGCGCCCCCTGCCCCCGTTACACTGGAACACCCAGAGGGCCAGATGTGGCCCTCGGGCCGCACTTTGCCAAGCCCTGCTGCAGTGTATATGAATTTAGATCCCACCAAGAAAAATTAGCTGATTTTTCCTACTCCCTTTTGTCTCTCTCCCTTCACTAATGCTGTTTGCTCAATACCAACCGGCCAGGCCGGGGTTCAGCCTGCGGCCGACAAGGCGAGGGGACTCGACTACACCCCCTGAGGCGCCCCCTGCCCCCGTTACACTGGAACACCCAGAGGGCCAGATGTGGCCCTCGGGCCGCACTTTGCCAAGCCCTGCTGCAGTGTATATGAATTTAGATCCCACCAAGAAAAATTAGCTGATTTTTCCTACTCCCTTTTGTCTCTCTCCCTTCACTAATGCTGTTTGCTCAATACCAACCAAGTCATGCCTAATTCTTCAGAAAGCTCCAATACTTTCCGGGCCTCACCAAAAAGTCGTATTGCTGGTAATTTGTTATGCTCATTTGGCACTTAAAACTAATAACAATTTAAATAATCACATTTGCATTTAACATATACCTTATAGTTAAGTGTTATGGGGGGACTGGCAGATTAGGATAAGTTGGTACATATCCTAATCAGCAGTCAGGGTCCACTGTGCTCCAGATGACAAAGGAGCTGCTGACAACCCGAAGGTTAGGTAGAGAATACACAGCTGGGTGGCT
Organism: Anomaloglossus baeobatrachus; assembly: GCF_048569485.1. Classification (NCBI taxonomy): domain Eukaryota; kingdom Metazoa; phylum Chordata; class Amphibia; order Anura; family Aromobatidae; genus Anomaloglossus; species Anomaloglossus baeobatrachus. Next base: position 141,059,954 of record NC_134355.1, read on the forward strand.
CTGAAATAATAGGGGCCTGATCCAAGTTAAACAGCACTTGGATCAGGGGACTGTGAACCCTGTTAGTGTCACAAGGTCCCCTCACTGAGACCAGGAATTGCCTGTTCATGCCACAGGGGTCCTGGAGTATGCTGTCCGTGCGCGTAGGGGGCACAACCGGACAGGTGATGCAGCAGCCACAGCCAAGTTGCCTGCACTGGGCTGCACTAGCAGGACTGGATGGTAGGAAGTGGAATCCCAGCACCTGACCCTAGCGTGCTGAGCCACAGGTGTCTTGGCGTGACAAGCACTGGACACCTAACTCCCCTTTCGCTTCCAATTTAAAGGCTTATGCCTCAATGATGCTCTAAACATAGAGGTGTACTCTGTCTGAGCAACTGAGAAGACTGTGCACCTCCCTGTTGTCTCCAGCCCCTTTTATAACCTAGGTCCGCCCCAAAATCAGGGTGGACCACAATGGCACCTCCAGGGGCCAATAGCATAGTGCCACGTCATCAGTGACATCACCAGCGGCCTATCTGGCACCGCCACATAACTGATGACCTTATGGCAGCTACGCCCCAAATACCTCACCAGGCATCGTCTGGCGACCAATGGTGGGGTGCCAAGTCATAGGGGCGGGCCTCTGCGAGCCAGTACAGAATTGCACATCCTCAGGACACCTGATGCCCTCTGGCCTATCAGGGCCTGCCACCTCATGGACATGCCCAGTGAAGTGCTTCCAGGACTTAGCCTCCAATGCACTAAGTGCCTAAGCATGCTCAGTAGCCTGAACCACAGACTTTGTCTCAGAAATGAGGCTATCAGGCTGAGCACGCTCAGTATAAGCAAGGATGGTTGACCTTAGGGAGATCAACATCCAACACCGCAGAGACATCATCATGTGTTTCTCAACGCAGTGATTCTAGAACAATGCCCCCTGGGAAATATTCAAAACAAAAAAAGTCTGCGGAGAAACCATTACATGTTTCTCAACGGGAAGGTTGAACTAGATGGACCTAGGTCTTTTTTCAACCTTAGTAACTATGTAACTATGTAACGCTGACAGGAAACTAGCCGGGTCTTTCCCCGGGAAGGAACAACCACGGGAAAGGCAGTCTCCAGTCAAGGAGACCACCTATGCCAAACATGGTATCCATCCACAGACAGCTGTTTCGGGGTATTTGCTCCTCATCAGTGTGGAGTAGGAAACTGGCTAGTGGGAGCAATGCCTAGTAAAAGACTACATAAGCGAGGATGGTTCACCTGAGGGAGACCAACATCCAACACCGCGAAGACACCATAACATGTTTCTCAACACAGTGATTCTAGAGCAACGCCACCTGGGAAATATTCGAAACAAGAAAGCCTGTGGAGACACCATCACATGTTTCTCAACGCTGGCAGAAAACTAGCCAGGTCTTTCATTGGGGAGGACCAACCACGGGAACGGCAGTCTCCAGTCAAGGGGACCACCTATGCCAAACATGGTATCCATCCACAGACAGCTGTTTCGGGGTATTTGCCCCTCATCAGTGTGGAGTAGGAAACTGGCTAGTGGGAGCAATGCCTAGTAGAAGACTACATAAGCAAGGATGGTTGACCTTAGGGAGATCAACATTCAACACCGCGGAGACACCATCACGTGTTTCTCAACACAGTGATTCTAGAGCAATGCCCCCCTGGGAAATATTCAAAACAAGAAAGCCTGCGGAGACACCATCACATTTTTCTTAACGCTGGCAGGAAACTAGCCAGGTCTTTCACCGGGAAGGAACAAGCACGGGAAGGGCAGTCTTTTCGCACAAGTGTGGGAGCATGTTCAGTAGCCTGAACTGAGGACTTCGCCTCAGAAATGAGAATATCAGGCTGAGCATGCTCACTAGGCGAAACACTGGACTTAGGCTCTGGCTGGGGTAATCGGCACACGCATGTGCACTAGCCGTCTCTCCCCACATAGACATAGAGGAGGAAGCAGCCAGCTGGACGACCCGAGGCATGGCCAAAACTGGCGGCCGGCGCCTGAGCGTAACAGGAACCGCAGCAGGCTGCTTACAGCTATGGCGCCGCCGATTCGTAACAGTTAAGCACGGATAACATTGTCAATTTTCATCTCTATCATCTCACTGACCCCACAGAGACGTTTATTTTATCGGACCTAAATATATGCTGGATAAAAGAATAACATTCTGCAAAAACCTTCAATGCTACAATAGTTAAAAATTAAAAAAAACACAAAAACCTGGGCTGAAACAATGTTCAGTAAACATGCAACATTAAGCATGTGAATTGCAGCCTTAAGACTAGAAAAAACCAAGGAGAAAAATTGTATGAAAAATACCCTGAATATAAATAAATAAATTGCAAGTGCTTAATAACAGGGTACTTAGTGTATACATTTTTGCAAAAAGGTAAAAAGCTGTCTCACCTCGTCACGGTTTTTTACCTTTTTGCAAAAATGTATACACTAAGTACCCTGTTATTAAGCACTTGCAATTTATTTATTTATATTCAGGGTATTTTTCATACAATTTTTCTCCTTGGTTTTTTCTAGTCTTAAGGCTGCAATTCACATGCTTAATGTTGCATGTTTACTGAACATTGTCTCAGCTCAGGTTTTTGTGTTTTTTGTATGTTATCTTGCTTTATTGCAAGTTGGGGGCGCAGCCCTCCTAATACTGAGACTGAACAACTGATTGCGTCTCACTTTGCTGTGTATTTTATCTGGGACACAGCTGACCACTTGCCACCATCCACATTGGAGTTTTGACATGACACAAGTCAGGTATTGATAATGTTTTTAACTTCAGTAGGTTAGGGACTGTCTCAGATGGGTACACCGTGACGAGGTGAGACAGCTTTTTACCTTTTTGCAAAAATGTATACACTAAGTACCCTGTTATTAAGCACTTGCAATTTATTTATTTATATTCAGGGTATTTTTCATACAATTTTTCTCCTTGGTTTTTTAATAGTTGAAAATTAGGGATGATTGAATACCAAAATATCCGCTCCGAGGAATATCCGATTAATAGGTCGGCACTATTCAACTATTCGCAAATATTCAATGCGCAATGTAAGTTTATGGGAAACTCAAATAATTTCACGTTGGACCTAACGGTGAGCTGTTGTGACTGAGGAAAAGGCTGAAATGGATGGGAAAAGGCAGAAACAGTATGGGCACAGCCTGTAGAAGGTGTGTGACTGTATTTCTTATGTCTTGGAATAACGTGCTCAGAGCAGCATGTGGCTTTTACGTAGTCTCCAGAACAGCTCTCAAACCAAATCGCTTTTTTGACAAACACAATGCGGGTCTCTCCCTCTCCCCCCATCTCTCATACTCACCGATCACTGGCCAATCACCGGCACGGCGCTGCACGGCTGTCACACTGCTCTGGTGGCTTCTCCAGCTTTTGGAAATGCTGGCCGCTTATTATTCCATCTGTATTCTCTGCTTCCCCCACCCACCGGCGCCTATGATTAATTGCAATCAGATGAGCCCCCAAGCTGAGTGACAGATGTCTCACTGCAACCAGTCACAGCCGCCGATGGGCGGGTCTATGTAGTGCAGCAAAATAAATAGTTAATAAAAAATGCGTGCGGTCCCCCCCAATTTTGTTACCAACCAAAGTAAAGCCACACGGCTGAAGGCTGGTATTCTCAGGATAGGGAGCCCCATGTTATGGGGAGCCCCCCAGCCTAAAAATATCAGCCAGCAGCCACCCGGAATTGCCGCATCCATTAGATGCGACAGTCCCGGGACTCTACCCGACTCATCCAGAATTGCCCTGGTGCAGTGGCAATCGGGGTAATAAGGAGTTAATGGCAGCCCATAGCTGCCACTAAGTCCTAGGTTAATCATGATAGGCGTCTATGAGACACCCCAATGAATAACCTGTAAGTGAAAGTAAATAAACACATACACCCGAAAAAATCGTTTATTTAGAATAAAAGATAAAAAAAACCACCCTCTTTCACAACTTTATTAAAATCCCCAAATACCCCTCCAGGTCTGACGTAATCCACACGAGGTCCCACAATGCATCCAGCTCTGCTACATGAAGCTGACAAGAGCGGCCATAGAACACTGCCACTCCTATGAGCTCCATGCAGCAACTGAAGTTAGCCACGCCATCAGCGGTGACGTCACTCAGGTTACCCGCGGCACAGCTCTCAGGTGGAGGACTGCAGCTGGCCGCCGGTAACCTGAGTGATGGCACCGCTGATCGCACAGCTCACTTCAGTCACTCAGCGGATTTGCGGTGAATAAAAAATTTTGGATGAATTTTGAATGCATTTTGGATGCATTTTTGACAGTGCGGTCCCACTCGGCTCTACTACATCTCCTTAGAACGATCCCACTCGGATCTGCTACATCCCCATAGAGCATGGCTGGCTGCGAGACAGAGCCACGCGATCAGAAAGAACTCGGATGAACTTCACCCGACTTCATTGTCATCGTGCGGCTCTGTGTGTGTGTCACGGCCTGATTTGCGATCACAGATGAAGGACTCAGCATATACAGTGCAGACCAAAAGTTTGGACATACCTTCTCATTCAAAGAGTTTTCTTTTTTTCAGGACTCTGAAAATTGTAGATTCACATTGAAGGCATCAAAACTATGAATTAAAACATGTGGAATGAAATACTTAAAAAAGTGTGAAACTACTGAAAATATGTCTTATATTCTAGGTTCTTCAAAGTAGCCACCTTTTGCTTTGATTACTACTTTGCACACTCTTGGCATTCTCTTGATGAGCTTCAAGAGGTAGTCACCGGAAATGGTTTTCCAACAGTCTTGAAGGAGTTCCCAGAGATGCTTAACACTTGTTGGCCCTTTTGCCTTCACTGTGCAGTCCAGCTTACCCCAAACCATCTCGATTGGGTTCAGGTCTGGTGACTGTGGAGACCAGGTCATCTGGTGTAGCACCCCATCACTCTCCTTCTTAGTCAAATAGCCCTTACACAGCCTGGAGGTGTGTTTGGGGTCACTGTCCTGTTGAAAAATAAATGATGGTCCAACTAAGCGCAAACCGGATGGAATAGCACGCCGCTGCAAGATGCTGTGGAAGGCATGCTGGTTTTGTATGCATTCAATTTTGAATAAATCCTTAACAGTGTCACCAGCAAATCACCCCCACACCATCACACCTCCTCCTCCATGCTTCATGGTGGGAACCAGGCATGTAGAGTCCATCTGTTCACCTTTTCTACAAAGACACGATGGTTGGATCCAAAGATCTCAAATTTGGACTCATCAGACCAAAGCACAGATTTCCACTGGTCTAATGTCCATTCCTTGTATTCTTTAGCACAAACAAGTCTCTTCTGCTTGTTGCCTGTCCTTAGCAGTGGTTTCCTAGTAGCTATTTTACCATAGAGGACCTGCTGGACAAAGTCTCCTCTTAACAGTTATTCTAGAGATGAGAAGGTGTGTCCAAACATTTGGTCTGCACTGTACATTATATAGCTGATAGCTCATAGGGTGGCATGGTGGGTCAGTGGTTAGCACTGCAGTCTTGCAGAGCTGCGGTCCTGGGTTCAAATCCAAGGACCAACATCTGCGAGGAGTTTGTATGTTCTCCCCATGTTTGTGTGGGTTTCCTCCGGGTTCTCCAGTTTCCTCCTATACTCCAAAGACATACAGATAGGGAATTTAGATTTTGATCCCCAATGGGGACAGTGTTCCTGATGTGTGTAAAGCGCTGCAGAATATGTTAGCGCTATATAAAAATAAAGATTTTTTTCTTTTTATTTGATACTAAAATTGCTGTATGTATATAAAAAAAAGTTGCTAAGATACAATTCAATGCCCAGCGTCATCAATATATATATTTGTATAAAAGTAAATAATTTTAAAAAATGACGTAGCGCTCCACAGTATTTTTTATTCTCAGCGCAGATAAAGCGGACGGCTACGGGCTACCACCCCCATCTGCCTGGCTTTATGTTGGCTGGCAATTAGCATACAGGGAAGTCCATTTTATTTTAATTATTTAAAAAAAAAAAAATGTGTGGGCTCCCGCCGTATTTTGGTCGCCAGTCAGGTAAAGCCAAGCAGCTGGGGGCTGGGATTCTTGGTAGCCCCCAGCCGCCACTGGAAATGGCACATTGTTTTTAGCGCCATTTCCAGGCGCTTTACCCGTCTTATCCAGCGGCTATAAAGGCGGTGGCACACTTTGTATTCTCAGATGGTACTAAGCCCGAAATTCATGATGTCATGCCAAATTAGTCATGGCCACCATGAATTTCTAATAAACAGTAAAAAAAACAGAACACATAGAATTTTTTTTATTAGAAATAGAACAAAAAAATTTTGATATTCCATCTTTATAAAAAAAAAAACTCCTTAACCCGAAGTAGTTCACAGGGACAGCAATGTCAGCTTCATCACTCTGTACAGACACAGTCTATACAAAGCTGCTATGAGAAGCAGAGAGAGCATTGTCAGCTCCGCTACATTACTCTATACAGAGCGACAAGCAGGCTGACAGTGAGGACCTTCGATGACGTCATAATCATGTGACCAGTCTGTAAGCCAATGTCTGTACAACATTCACACCAGATTTGTCACATGGATATGACATCACGGAAGGTCTTTTAACCCGGCGGCACAGCAATGATTGGACTGGGAAGCAAAAGTGGCCGGGAGACAGAGTCTGCAGGACATGTCGTGGGACTTGTAAGTATAATGACAAAATTTATTATTAACTATATTCTTTATTTTACAGCCACCCCCCGCCCCATCCCATAACTATAAAGCCTAAGTTTGGTGATTGGATGCAAGATCGTGTTATCTCGATCTCAATCTCGATCTTTACTGAACGATCGGGCAAGGCTCCCGAATCCCGACTATTGGGGGGATTGCCCATCACTAATGGCGAAAGATGACCTGTCTATTAAGGCTAAGTTCACACGTTATATTATTTGCTATGACTTTTTTGCAGCATTTTTTTCTTGAGTTTTATGCCAATTAAAACCTAGAGGATTTAATAATTATAATGCACACAATTGTTTTTTTCCCTGACTGAAATGGAAAACTGATTTTGAAAGAAGCATATCAACTTTTTCAGCATTTTTGCAGCTTTTTTACATATTTTTTTCAACCATAAAAGCAAAGAGAATGTACAAATACATAGCAAAAATATGTGGACATAACCTAAGGGTATGTGCGCACGTTGCTTTTTACCTGCTTTTTACCTGCTTTTTTGCTGCTTTTTCTTCTGCGCTGTTTAATGCCAAAATGGATGTGTTCTTCTATTCAAGCAAAGTCTATGGGAATTTGGGTTTCTTGTTCACACTATGTTGTTCAAAATGCTGCCTTTTTGTGGCAGAACTTTGGTCAAAAACTCAGCTTTGCAGTGCAAAACCCAAATGGCAAAAACAATTGACATGTTGCTTCTTTGAAAAGCTGAGTTTTTGACCAAAGTTCTGCCACAAAAAGGCAGCATTTTGAACAACATAGTGTGAACAAGAAACCCAAATTCCCATAGACTTTGCTTGAATAGAAGAACACATCCATTTTGGCATTAAACAGCGCAGAAGAAAAAGCAGCAAAAAAGCAGGTAAAAAGTAGGTAAAAAGCAACGTGCGCACATACCCTAAGGAGTGGAGAATGTGTTTTTTTTTCCTCTTTTAATTTTGCCTTATAGAAAAGTCACTATACAGGAAAGATTTTTTCTTAACACTTTTTTACTGTAAAATCCATTTTTTATGTTTGGTTTTCTATCTTTCATTGTCAGTCCATAAAAGTGGTGTAATACTTTGACACCATTGCTCCCAACAGTGACCTGGGAGTCTAAGATGCATCCAACTGTTTTCCCCATGCTGTCTCCATTCCATTTGTTTTCATCCATTTCAGATTTTTTTTGCTCCCCCCCCAGCCATTCTGGGGTTTTATGGAAAAATGTTAAAGTGTCCCATTTTCCCATTGACTTCCATTATACTTGTTACTCACGTCTGATCCATTCGAGCGTCTGACCTGCTCAATACAAGTACTGAGCACTGGAGCATCCTAGTGCTTGCTCCT